>NC_092336.1:192217500-192823000 GCF_046630445.1 Rutidosis leptorrhynchoides
TTGTAGTATGTTAAGACATCTCACTATGGTTTCGTGATAGGGGGATTATAGCCAAAATGCCCATTCCCAAACAAATTCTTGCGCTGGAGCCCAAAGTTTTTTTTTTTTGCCAGGTTGCCCTCGCAAGACGCAAGAAGACTTGCGTCTTGCCCTCGCAAGGCGCAAGCTTGCGTCCTTGCGTCTTGCGAGCTTGCGACCTTATCTGATCAGAAATACGATTTTGTGGATAAGATTTCGTCAGATATCCTAGATTTTTACGGATAATATTTTGTCCCTATATTTAGATTGACCCTGAGACCTTGAAATCACAATCTCATAACAATTTCAAAAGTTTTCAATGCAGAGCTTATACCCACGTTAAGGTACTATTTTAACCATTTTTCCACTAATTTTTGTCATTATGAATTGTGTTAATGATGATAAATTTGTTGTTAATATATGTTGTGGGGGTTATTTTGAGTACATTAACAACATACCCATATATATGCCACGAGATTGTTTTAGAATTCGGTCAAGACTCCCAATTGCGCCTGTAAAACCAATGAATCGGAGAATATTGTTAAAAAATGTTCTTAAAAAGATTGAATTCCCACCCAATGCAGCTGTTTCAATGAGATACATTTTTAATAATCATGTTTTTGATATTACTGATGATGATGAAGACTTTCAAGAGTTTTTACAATATGCAATTGTAAATGCTCCTATTGATATTTATATTATCGATAGAGTAATAATGCATCAACCACAATGAAATCCAGAAACAAAATACTCGACAAACCAGCCACTACTACAACAAAACCAAGAAACCACCAAAACACCAAAAAAACCAAAACCACCAAAACCACCAAAACACCAACCACAACAATTGTTACTACAACATGATACCGAAGAAAACCTCGCAAGTAACAATTTGGAAGTGGAAGAACCTGAATTGCCACTTCCAAACACAGAAGAGTTTGATTTGCATAACTATGGTCTTGAAAACGTATGTAAAATTAAAGAATTAAACCACCCGTTTGAGGTACCTCTGGTCAAAGATAGTGATTCAGATGGAGGAAAAGACGGAGACGCAGAATTCCAATATGAAGAAGAAAAGCAAGATCCGTTCTGGAATATGCCAACTCTTTTGAGTCAGCATGAGGAAGAGCACGAACATACGACTGAAATACCAACCACGTATAGGGTGTCAGATTTAATAAAAGTTCGTCAAACTTTCTTGAACAAAGAAGAGTTTATAAACACCCTACTTACAAAATGTCTTGAAGAAAACTTCCAAATAAAGCCTGTAAAGTCAGACAAATCTCGGTACACCGCTAAATGTGTGTTGTCAAACTGTGAGTGAAAATGTAGTGCTTACAGAATACGATTCACTGAAAACTTTATGGTAAAGAAACTGCATGACGTACACACATGCTCACGCACACTAATTATGGGAAACAATAAACATGCAACCAAAAAGGTGTTGGGTAGTATGCTTGTGGATTCATTCAAATCTGCAAACCGGGAATATAAAGCAAACGATATACGTGCGGATATAGGCAACCGATTCGGTGTCAACATATCTTACAATCAAGCATGGAGGGCCAAATGTCATACATTACAGATGCTTCGTGGGAGTAGTGAAGAGTCTTACCAAATGCTTCCTATTTACCTATATAACATTAAGATTCACAACCCCGGAAGCGTAACGAATTTGATCACAGACAAAGAAAATAGATTTCTGATGTGTTATTATTCCCTTGGCGTAGTTGTAAGTATCTCTATTACCATTTGTTTGCGTCCTTGCGTTCCTTGCGTATCTATTAAAAAATATTTGTTTTAACATTGTTCATTCCTGCAGGTTCGATCATTTGTTCAACATTGTCGCCCGATAATCATCGTCGATGGAGCGCATTTGAAGGCATGATATTTGGGTATAAATTTAGTTGCTGTTGCGATGGATGGCAATAATGGAATTTTGCCATTGGCTTATGGAATTGCTGGCGGCGAGACAAACGAGTCTTTGGATTGGTTTTTGGGCAACCTACGAGACCATTTAATGACTTGTGGAATGGGTGATCGTATGTCAGAGCTTACTTTTATTTCTGATCGAGGTTTGCCAATAGTACATGGTGTTTCAACCGTGTTCCCCGAAGCGTTTCACTGTTTCTGCGCTCGTCATTTGTTTGCAAGCATTAAAAGTAAATCCAACAAATTCAAATATTTTGAATGACATTATTGGAAAATGGTCAAAGCTTATCGTGCGTCGGATTTTGAGGATCATCTTAATGTATTTCGAAGAAGATTGAAAGCGTCTTACAAAATTTTAAGTGATGTTGAGTTCCACAAATGGTCTAGAAGTAGAGCTGAACATGTTAGGTATTCATACCTTACTAGCAACAGTGTAGAGTCTGTTAATGCACTATCCGTACATGCTCGAAAACTACCTGTTTGCATGTTATTGGAATTTTTTCGCGCTTCGGTACAAGATTGGTATTTCAAACATCGCAACCAATCGGTTAGTCTTACTTCAACTGTTACTCCATATGCTGAACATAAACTAGCCAAGAGGACGAAAAAGTCAAGAAGATGGCAAGCAATTCCATCGACAAACAATCTAGTAGAAGTGCGCGATGGACGAAAAAATGGCCTCGTTAATCTAGCAGATAAAGTTTGTTCATGTGGGCAGTGGCAGGGATCAGGCATACTTTGCGGACATGTTATTGCAGCAGCACGACTCTTTGGAGTGGCTGATGTTACTCAATTTGTATCTCATTGGTTTATGACAGAAACTTATATAAATACATATATGGAACACATCCTTCCTTTGCCCCATCGGTTTGAATGGTCGGATCCGGGGCCCAACGTCCTACCAATTGTAAACCCTCCCATTAAGCCGAAAAGAGCTCCCGGACGCCCAAAATCAACAAAACGTCATCCGTCAACGGGTGAAGACACTGAAAAAACAGTAAGAATATGTACTCATTGTAAAGAAGCAGGTCATAGTAGGGATACGTGCAGATCTTCAGTTGATCGAACTGGTGAACCAACCACGAAAAGGGTAGTAAAAACATCGGCCTCAACTTCAAAGTCGAAGAAGGGTAAGGAGAAACTCACTGACAAAGAAGCGTTTCATGCTTATCAGTCTCAGTTTTATGCAACGTGCAATCTAGCGAGCGATAATTAGTAAACCAATATCCAAGTGTCTGTTTATTTTTCTATTGTATGTTTTTTATGTCATATCGATCGTTGTAATAAATTCTTGAAGTTTATCTATTTTATGTGTGATAATCTACAATAGGGTTTAGCTAGAAAATACGCAAAGACGCAATACACACTTTGCGTACGCAAAACAATATGCAAGGTCGCAAGATAGATCTTGCGACCACATTGTCCCAACACGCAAGGTCGCAATATAGACCTTGCGACCACATTGAACCATACGCACGGTCGCAAATCCATCCTTGCGCCCATTCCAGACTATTAATTATACAAAAAATTACACACTTTTAATTACACAACTTAATTAATTAATTAGTATTTAAACAGTAATAACAATCATACAACCTGTGCAGCCTTTGGAGCATCCTTTTGAGCATCCTTTGTCTGCTCTTTTTCCTTTGGTGGTGGCGGTAGTGTATCAAAACGTGCATGGAAGAACGTCCTTGCCATTCTGTTCCTATATTCATGTGCAGCCTTTTTTGGATCTCCAATGTCATCACACCCCTCCCATGCAAACACCAGTCTCTCCATATGGATGCACACCCAAACACCACAGTCACCGGTTTCACCTGTCTGCACTGGCACATTACGACCAGTTTCAATCATCAACTCCATACTCTCATTGTTTTGGTAGTAATCTTCAAGCTGTGATTCTGACATCTTGTTATAGTAGTCAATCGTGTTCAAGTAGACGGGCAAGTTTTCACACAATATTGTGACAACATGTTGTAGCTGTTCACTTGCAAGACCGGGTAAACTGTCGTACACATAAACTTTCATTTCTTCTAACTTTAATGATAGCAGCAAGAAATGTTCTGGGTGTCTAAAGTGTACTGGGATCAAGATCTGAAACAGAAAGAACGTTTAGTCACAAATCCATCCATACGCAAGGACGTAAAATGTACCTTGCGTCCACAATCACGAAGACGCAAGGACGCAAGATGTACCTTGCGTCCAAGCACATTACCAGACGCAAGGACGCAAGATGTACCTTTCGTCCAAGCACCTTACAAGACGCAAGGACGCAAGATGTACCTTGCTCCTGTTCCAGATTACAGAAAAAATAGTTCTGATCTCTAATTAATAAACAACACCAGATTGAAATTATAAACATTTTAAGAATGTAAGTACCTGATCACAGGTAGACCAAGCTGGATACATTTCATCACTACCATCCCCAAGAGAAATTATATACGTGTAATTTGGTTCCCTAAAGGCAGTGATTCCTTCATTTTCTTGGAAATTAGGATCTTTGGCCTTGGCCTGCTTCAACTTCTCCTCCTTTTGCTTCAACTTCTCTTCCTTCTCCTTCTGAATTAATCCCCAAAATTCTTTAAAATTTGCAAGCTGTGCCAGGAATCCTGATGGCATAATCGTCCATCGAGAACTTGCTTTAACCACCTCATGTGGAAACTCAGGAGTGTTAAACATCTGGCTTGCTCTGGGGAGAAATCTCTGACGATATCTCAAAAGAAATGTAGCCCAGCCATCAATGTGCTAAAAATTAAGAAGACATGTTAAGATATTAACACAAATTAATTCATGAGATAAACACAAAATTAAGAAGATCACTCACCAAGTTCTCCAAATACCCAGCCTCTCCTAACCCCAGCAAGCGAATCCAAAACTCCGTACCAAGGTAAATGAACTGATCACTTTGAAAGATGAACATGCAACGGGTCTCTTGCTTGCTCTGTATAATTGACATGGGATCTTTTGCAGGGGGTGCATGCTTTCTCTGATCTCTCCAGGCTCCAGTTGGTGGTGGTTTAAGACAACCTTCATCATTTATAAGTCTGTCGATCATGGCCCAGATTTCTTCTTCACTAGCCCAGTCCATTTTCTTCATTTTTCTCTTATAACCCACCTTTACAGGTGGCTTACCACTTACATTCTTTGGTCCTTCTGTTTCACCAGATGCAACGTTATCAACTACCATAACATCAGGTTGTCCATCAACAGCTTTCTGATCAACCAATTGCTCATCAACACCTTGCTATTCTGTATCAAGTTTGACAACATTCATGTTGTCCACTTTCTCAATGACATGTCTGGTCAACTGTGCAAAACAGGAAATCTGGTTAAGAAAAAACACAGACGCAAGGACGCAAGATGACCTTGCGAAAACAAGACGCAAGAATAACCTTGCGTCCACATAGCGCAAGGACGCAAGGTTGTGTCTTGCGTCCACATCAGTGCATCAGGAACAACAAATATTTATGATTTAAAAAAAAAAAACACTATTATAATATTATAATGCAACAATTTACCTTCTCAATTGGTTTTCTATTTCTATATCCAGGTAAAGTAAACGGGGACCTTAATGCATGCGTGGGCCGTATTTCTCTTATTCCACGTCGTATTTGCATCGGAGAAGGGTTGACAATCTCATTTTCAGAGAAAGATTTATGATAATACGTATCGTCTTAAGCAAATAACAAATAAAAAATAAAAAATATATAAATTCAGATGAGAACAAATATTCAAATGCAAAAAATAATTAATAAATTCAAAATAAAAATATACCGGATACTCTTGCTCTGAAAAAGGGTTTTCTTCGTATTCCGACAATTTCCTTTTACATTCGGTTAATTCATTTTCAACTTTTTCCATCCGCTCTTTAAATTCTTTTTCACTTTTGTCCACCCGCTCGGTCAACAACGCTACCAAACGATGTAATTCTTGTACCTCGGTATTTTGATGTGTTGGTGTCTGTGTTTGTGTCTGTGTCCGCTCTATAGTTTCTGGTACGACTTCGGTTTCATCTTGCTGGATCTTCTCCTCTTCAACTAATGTTCCAAGAAATAACGCGTCACTATCAATCCACCATTGACACTCCTTCTCTGTATCAGTGGGGAAGAGACCACGTAGAGGTTTCTTGTTCTTGGGACAATCATCCTGCATAATTAAACACGACTTTATACGCAAGATTACAAAAAATACTTGAGACTATTCTGGTCAACGAGTCTAAAGGACGCAAATCTAGGTTTGCGTCTCCTATATAGCACGTACGCAAAGCCGCAAGTACAACCTTGCGTCTCCTATGGTCTTGCGACCTTTCCATATCCTCTCTGTTTACAACAGTCAAAGGTAATTTCAAATATTAAATGCAACTAACCTGAATATCTAAGAGTTTAATGTAATCAGAGATTCCAAAAGTCTCCGCTGTTGTACGCTTTCAAAAAAGAGCCCTCGGTACTCCATTCTTGTCCGTTTTTGTAGCAAATGATTTAATGGTACGACGGTAAGCCTCGAGGATCCAAATCTACAAATTGTTTGTTTTAACAATATCAAATATATATATTATCTTTAAATAATAAAAGTATTTGAAATCAAACATGTCGTTACCTCAAATGCCCACATAAATCCTGCCAAAGTGTACGCCTTGCCGCTCTCTAATTGGCTTTCCAGAACACCAAACCCTTCACTAACCGCTTCGTAAGTCGGTTCCCATATACGAGACCCCCATGGGTACTTATTAACACTTGAAAAATCTTCAACTAAATATAAATACTTCTTGTTCACCACATGGGCAGATTGTTTACCCATAAAAGCTCTCTCTACAACTAAAATGATTGCTAGTCGAACCACATCATCATCTGAAACACCAACCCGACTACTTTTTAGAAGCTTCTTTTCAATATCACCAATCAAAATGTTTGTGCTCTCTTTAATGGACGGAAATAAACGTCGTCTAATTGGAGCGGTCTCTTTTTCATAATATTTAGGGATGTAATGTGCCATATCCGTACGGGTACCAAACAAAAACCCCGTTACTAGACAAAATTCACGTCGACCAAATCTAATAGCAAAATTAGGCTTAAATCTAAACCATATGTCATCTTGCTCCTCGGGGTACTTAGCATCATCAATTCTTTCCGGCCGTACAGTTTTACGTTGGAGCATTGCATGTACAAGTCCGGGATCGTTACCCATGTATTCAAGATCTAACCATACACCAAAACACGTTTCTTTAAATTTTTTTATTTGATTTTCGGTCATAACTTTCTTCACATCACCTATAATAGTTAATTTATTCTTCATCGTCAGTTTACCTTCAACCCATCCCTGTAAAATTAAGAATAACAACATCAGCATAGGATACGCAAAGGCGCGAGATTGGTCTTGCGTGTCAAACCATTCGGACGCAAGGTCGCAAATTTGGTCTTGCGACCACATTGTGACCGGAACGCAAGGACGCAAAATGATCCCTGCGCCTTGACAGTCAGGTAAGTTTGACGAGCAACAAATAGTTGTTTCACCAAATAACTATACAAAACAAGAGATAAGCTATACCCCATTATTAAAAAAAAGCGAGTATACTGTTAAATGTTGATGATTATCATAGAGACATTTCATTGAACAGTTGGTGTGCACGTTTTCACTTTATATATGAACATATGAAATATATATACAACTCCCATAGTACATATATATTGAAGGAAGAACTAACCTGTGGATTTGCCATTGTTGTTAGGTTGATTTCTTGATTTCTTTCTTAGTTAGGAAATGTTTGCAGACGAAGACGATGGTGACGTAGTGGTGATAGACGATGGTGCGTGGTGTGGTGGTGAAGACGATGAACTGGTAGTAGTGGAGGTGGTGATGGTGGTTACGATCTTGATTTTTTTCTTAGTTGGGAAATGAAGCAGACGAAGAGTAGGTGGGAGTAGTGGTGACGTAGACGATGGTAGGTGGTGGTGGTGGTGAAGACGATCAACTGGTGGTAGTGGAGGTGGTGACGGTGGTTACGATCTACTGTACGAACGAGAGAGAAGGTGATGGAGCTTTGCGTATTTGCGTTTGGATTGGTTTGCCGTATTTTGCTTCTCTGCGTATGGGGATATGTGTGTGTGTGTCAAGTGAATGCTGAAAATAGGTTTATAACCTAATATAACCAAGCGCAAGGACTCAAAGATGCAAGGTCGCAAGAAATCAATACTTTGCATCTTGCGTCCATACGCAAGGTTAGATTTGCGTCTTTGCGTATAGTATGATTAAAAAGAGGAATAAAACAGAGAAGCTAAAGTTAAAATACCATTGCATTAACCCGAATGACATACTCCAAAAACACTAACAAAGTAGTACAATAGGCCCTACGACCTAGTTTATTACATGATCAACCCAATTATAAAATTTAAGATGCATACATAATCTCAGCATTCAACACCTCCCGATCAGAGGGATACACCAACTCATCTTCATCAGCAAAGAAGTTGTTCAACAACATGCCATAGGGCAATCCTCTCCCACCAGCTGCAGGCAATCCCGCCATCCGATTAGCAACCACATATGCCAGATTAATTGGGATTTGTTCGAGCAAACACATCAAAATCAAAACTTCAGTTACATATAGCTCCACATCAGCATCATCTAGAAACATGACATTCCTCTTGATGACCGTCATCATCTGTTGATACTGGTCCTGAATATGTTCTTCCCTGATAATGACAGGACCACTGTTTGGCATGTCAAAACCAGGTTTACATAGTCCCGAAACAAACCCAGAAGTTGAGAATGAATTTCCTGTAGCTGACCTCCTCGGGGCATTTTTCACATCCTTGCTAAGACTGAAAAACTTGAAATCTCCATCTGGAATATCCAGAATCTCAGCAAACTCCTCCAACGTCCAATCGTAGGAATAACCAAACATGTTCACGTGAACACATTTTAATTTACGTGGATCAAACACATAGTTTGCATAAAATTCCCTAACAGTTTGGGATAGTACTCATCAACTCGATAGAGAAATGCTCCAGCATATATTCCCCGCCAGTACGCAGAAAAACTACCTTGAGCAGCAACGTAAAAACCAGTAAGAATGGGACGTTCGGCTAATAGTCGTCGTCTTTCAGCAACTTGTTGTTCTGACTCTCCCTGTGAAACTCGATGTGAAGCTCTAGCTCTTCTGTCCATGGATATTAACTGAGATTAACTGTAAATAACAAAATAATTAAAAATAATCATCATTAACACAAATAATAAATACTAAAATTAGTGAAGAAAATGCTTAAATTAGTACCTTAAAGTGCCTTTAATCAATGAATTGCACAAGGTTGGAATTGTTATGAGACTGTGAAATCAAAGTTCCAGGGTCATACTATAAATAGGGTAAAAATCTTATCCGACAAAAATCTAGGAAATCTTACTAAATCTTATCTGAAAATCCAACATTTGATCAGATAAGGTCGCAAGCTCGCAAGACGCAAGGACGCAAGCTTGCGCCTTGCGAGGGCAAGACGCAAGTCTTCTTGCGTCTTGCGAGGGCAACCTGACAAATTTTTTTTTGGGCTCCAGCGCAAGAATTTGTTTGGGAATGGACATTTTGGCTATAATCCCTCGTGATAGGGGATCACTTTATGCTTTATAACTAAAATAACACCATAGACAGGGTGTTAGTTATAGATGATCGCCATACATGATAGTTATGGTTATCACAAAGAGCTTTGTGTATTTGTGTGGGTTCAATGTTAGTCCTATTGTCATGACAAGTAGTGTTTAGTCGATTTATGTAACATGTTCGTTACAACCCGTGTCGCCTATGTTAGTTTTTATGAGGTAAATACATGTATATGTGGTTCAACTGCAAAATTTGGAACTTATTAGTAAAATGTTAAATAAGTTGGGAACCATTCGAGCTTTCTAACTTGGGGTCATATTGATTCTTCTGCTCCCATGGTCACTCGGTCTATAATTGTACAATCTTTACAAAGCACGTGTTTCAGTTTTATCTTTTGAATTTAAAGGTTTGAAGTTAACTGCTATATCTTTATTTTTTACCTATATATTTCATTGAAAAATACTATTTAGAAATTACAAAATGATCAAAAAAAAAAAAAAAAAAAAAAAACTTTACTAACAAATAGTATGAAATTCAAGACCAAAATCCATCGATTTCAATAAAATATTTAAATTTGAACATGGCTAAAAATTGGTCTTATTAGAGCACACGGAGTCGTCGTGTGTGTTTTTTCGTTGTTTAGCAAATTTGATGCCCGGTTTTCACCGTTGTCGACACCGCCCTGCTGCTAAATCGACGTCTCATCTCATCATCGGGCTTCAGTGTCGTCTACACGACGTGAATATTGCTTACTTTTTCTTTCATTATTTATGATCCCCTTGCTGTAATATTTTTGTTGTTGTTGTTGTTGTTGTTGTTGCAGGTGTAACGATGAATAATGTGGAAGACAGTTAGAAAAAATTAGGTTTAAGTTGGGCTAAAAAATTTTAAAAGTAGGCCAAAATCTTTTCTAAGTTGGAGCAAATTTATTTCATATATTTTGTTATTTAAATAAATAAAATGATTCTAAATGAATAATATAACATTAAGAATATTTAAAAAATATATATAATGAATTAGACATTGAAATTAAACCTAAATCATCTTTCCACTTTTAACTTTGTGTTAAATTTTTGTGTTAAATTTCAGTATCTTTTAGAACACTGGAATTATAATAATTATAATTTCAATTTCACTAACACGTCTAAAAATCTGTTAATTTTTAAAAATAAATATTACCATCCATTATTCTTAAGTCAATAATCTTTTGATTTATTTTTTTTTGGATAACATCATTTTATTAATAATTTTAAATAGATAATATAAGTTTTCCTTAACAATATCAAATCAAACTTATTCTAACGAAACAAAAATGCAAATAAGTAAATTTTTTAACGAAGATTTTTTGGCATCAGTAGATCATTTCTTTCAACGACCCTCATCATTTGCACGTATCATACACGTTCGGCCAGAAACCCAAACCCGATCGACGTTAACCGAGAACACATCCATTCGGGCAATGTTCCTGGGTAGAGGTCCGTAAACGAATCCGATAAAACCTCCCTATAGGGTCAATATATACCACAATTATTGATGTTCAATTGTTTTAAAGAAAATAATGTCATCCCTAAGGATCGAACACATGACCTCTCTCTATCACGACACAGAGTATATGGGAGAAACCGTTAGGTTATGCCCACAAGTTCAAATAATAATTTTCGAACACATTTTCCTATCTAAAGTAATTTTCATTTTCAGTGTCTAAAAAGCTACATGAATACTTTTAATTTAGCAGTAACTATTTATTTATGAGTTACACTTAATAATTCAAACCATGTAGTATAATTACTAGATATATATGAAAAAATCATACGGAGTAATATATATACTGTACACAAACATAATATAGAAGCTCAACCACAACCATAAGATTAGATTGGATGATAGATAGGCTTATCTGAACCTCATGCACACTCATTCTAAACACTATAACCTTACAAACACATCTCTTGCAAACAAACCATAACCATGGCTTCTGCAGCCTTTACTATGGCCAATTCTTCTCTTCAGGTTTTTACTTTATCTGTATCTATATCTATATGCATACATTTTCTTCATATTATCAGTTAATGTTATAATTGGTTAACTGCAACATTGGTTAACTATTATATTTATATATAGGTTAATGGTAAAGGATTATCCGAATTTACCGGGCTTCGTAGCTCCTCTGCTCTTCCTTTTGGCAGTCGAAGATGTTCGGACGATTTAATCTCCATGGTTGCCTTCCAAACCTCTTTCGTAAGCATCAATCAATCCAAATTGTCACTGAATATTTGAATTCTTATTGATCCTCATAGGTTAGTCATGTATATTACAGTAACTGTTACTCAAAATATATACTTGATTATGTGAAATACACCCTTAAGCTAGATCATGATCTAGTAGTAGTTTTACAACACCATCAAAAAATACCTAATCCTTTTTATTTTTAATTCTGTTTACAACTTATTTATAATCTTTTTGAATGATACATGTAACACCCCTAAGTCCAAGCATATAGGCTAACCAATAACTTCAGATCGCAAATTAAAACCATGGTGCAAGTTAATAAAAGATCACAACTTTAAGCTTTTAAAGTGATCAAATATTCACTTTTCGAACCAATTTGGGACGTGTCTTTACAACACTAGTGAAATTTAAAATTATTTAACTTTCTTGATTTGTTTTCGAAAAAGATTTTTCTTTTAGGGTAATACTAATGGGGCAAGAATTGGGTTAATATATATATAGGTTGGTACAGGCAAGGGTACTAAAGGACCTGTAGAAGCAAAACTGAAGGTAGCCATCAATGGATTCGGACGTATCGGAAGGAACTTTTTGAGGTGTTGGCATGGAAGGAAAGATTCCCCTCTTGATGTCATTGCCATTAACGACACCGGTGGTGTCAAACAAGCGTCCCACCTTCTCAAATACGACTCCACTCTTGGCATTTTCGACGCAGATGTTAAGCCTTCAGGCGATAGTGCCATTTCTGTTGATGGCAAGATCATCAAAGTCGTATCTGACCGTAACCCCTCCAAACTTCCTTGGGGGTACGTAACTCGACTAATTGCTTTTTAGTTTTATTTTGACAAACAGGTAAATAGAAATCGAACCCTGACCTCCCTTTATGAGAAGTCTAGTTACCACCAATGCACCAACACTTTGCGGTTACCCGCCTATTTCATGGGCCTCGGAGGTTTCGAACGTCTATGCGTTTGAGCCTCACCCCAGGGGGTTTTACCACACCCTATGTCTGTATGGATTGGTCGTGAGAGTTTCCTCCTGAGGGTTGGTAGAACTGTTTGGTTCGTCCTGAGAAATGATCGGGTGGGTGGGTTCCAGCATAGCGTTCGGACCTCCGTCAGTGACTCTAACCGCCTTTCAAAAAAAAAAAAAAAAAAGAAAAGATAAAGTTTCCTAGTCAGGCTACTCGGGTAATCAGGAGAGTATTTTTACTCAGACGTACGCGTCCTAACAGGGGTATCCGGTGACCGTTTCCGATTTTTTTCCCTAATCACCCCAAGACATGCACTTATGAGGTTTGGACCTGAAACCTCTTCCGATCGAGGATATCAGGACCCAAATCACTCTGTTATTTTGGGATGATTACATAAAAATACATTATATAGTTATTACCTACCATATAACATTGTCTTGTTAACAACACAAGCATTATGTGGTTGTGGACTAATTAACAACAAAATACAGTATCCCAACTTAATTTTCTAACTGTATAACTTTATGTGTTGTTAGCTGCACACACGGGCGGTTTTATTTAGGGGCAAGCGGGGGCAGCCGCCCCCAGTGGATTTACAATTTTCAGTGTAAAATTTTTGAATTTTTCGACTTTGTCCCCGGTGGATTTTTTTTTTGCCTCAAAACTTACATATTTTGCCCCAAAACTTTCAGATTTTGCCCAAAAATCTCTAAATTTTACCCCAAAACCTTCAAATTTTGCCCACAAACCTTCAAATTTTGCTCACAAACCTTCAAATTTTGCCCAAAAACCTCCATAATTTGCCTAAAAACCTCCATTTTTTACCCCAAAACCTCCATATTTTGCCCAAAAAATGGCTACTGTTTTAAATTTTTTTTGCCCCCAGTGAAAAAAATCCTGGTACCGCCACTGGCTGCACATATATTTTCGATTACTAATATAATATAATATGAATTGAATTGAATTGTTGATATAACAGTGAAATGGGGATTGATTTGGTGATAGAAGGTACCGGAGTGTTTGTGGACAGAGAAGGAGCTGGTAAGCATATTGAAGCCGGAGCTAAAAAGGTTCTCATCACTGCACCTGGAAAAGGCGATATCCCTACTTACGTTGTCGGTGTCAATGCCGAGTTATACAACCATTCTGAAAACATCATCAGCAATGCCTCCTGCACCACTAACTGTCTTGCTCCTTTTGTCAAAGTTATCGACCAGAAATTCGGTAATTATATATTTCCATCTTCATTTCTTATGTTTTCGTCAGATCACTATTGTAAAAGTCGGCTGAGTCGGCTCAAGCGTCGGTTAGGGGACTAGCCCGTCCCGACTCGCCCAAAAACGCCTTAAAGGTCAGTCAACGCTTAAAAGTCAAGTCAAAGTTGTTCAAAGTTGGGCTGAGTTGGCCGAGTCGGGTCTGATCAGTCGGTCAGAATTAGGTAATTTTTTTTATAATTTTCAAAATAGATTTTGTGCCATATGTCTGTGTTTGAAATACACAACAACAACAACAATAAAAACCAATGCCGCATAAGTGATGTATGGGGAGGTGAGATGTAGACAATCCTTCCCGTATCCGGGAATAAAGACAAGTCATTTCTCCACCCAGAGTGAAAACACTCTCAAAAGTAGAGAAAGTCATCCCTCTCTCTATTCGGCAGATAGAGAGATTGCTTCCGAGTGGACCTCCGGCCAATAAGTAGGAAAAAAGTTTTGAAAAAATAAAATAAAATAAAAATAAAATTGAGACGCCATGAAAATGGTAAAATCAAATTTCCATGGATTTGAAATATTTATGTTTAATATATTTATGTGTAATATATATATATATATATATATATATATATATATATATATATATATATATATATATATATATATACAATTTATTTATTACTAAAACGATGGTCAACGCTAATCGTTCACACTCGTTAAATCATATGCACGGCAAGATATAAACGAGTGACGGACTATGTAAATTTAACAAGCTGAAAGAACAAATATGTTGTTCACTGTATGCAGGAATTATCAAGGGAACAATGACCACTACTCACTCGTACACCGGTGACCAACGTCTATTAGACGCTAGCCACCGTGACTTACGACGTGCAAGAGCTGCAGCGCTCAACATCGTGCCAACATCCACTGGTGCAGCGAAAGCAGTTGCACTAGTGTTGCCGTCACTTAAAGGGAAGCTAAACGGGATCGCACTTCGTGTACCCACCCCGAATGTATCAGTAGTTGACTTAGTTGTTCAAGTTTCAAAAAAGACATTTGCAGAGGAAGTAAATGCTGCATTTAGAGAAGCTGCAGATAATGAGTTGAACGGTATTTTGTCTGTATGTGATGAGCCACTTGTGTCTGTTGACTTTAGATGCAGCGATGTGTCGTCAACAGTTGACTCTTCGTTGACCATGGTTATGGGAGACGATATGGTGAAGGTAATTGCGTGGTACGACAATGAATGGGGTTACTCGCAAAGGGTCGTTGATTTAGCTGACATTGTTGCTAATAACTGGAAATGAAGTACAGAATGAGCTTCGTTTAATCGATCTACATGTTTTTGGTTTATATATATATATTTATAATTATTATTTATAATTTATATATACATATATGTAATATGTAATGTAATGTGATTTAATCAAAGTTATAAGAATCTGTATTGACTATTCAAAGTAAAATAAGATCTTAATTTCTTCCCTTCGTTGTTTAGAGAACTTTATACATACAGAATTAGCAAGTTTGTTGTTAATATGTACATTTATCATACGAATGGTGCAAGCACGATAAGTTAAAGTCAATGAAGAAAACATAGCCGTTAGAATGCTCTCAACTTGGGACTTTGTGCCAGTTGGTATTTTTTGAATTTTCTGGCCACCAAATTGCCGACAACCTCCACCACCGATTTCCACCACCCTCCACCACCGATGTCCGCCACCCCAGCCTTCGATAGCCTTACATCCCACTAACTCATTTTATTCTACCCAACTACCAAATTCACCCATCTCTCTCACATCCCTCTAACTCATTTTATTCTACCCAACTACCAAATTCACCCATATCTCCTATACCATCGCTTTAATACCACAACCACCCAATCTCTTCCATAAAATTCACCTTCACTACAACTGTAGTGACCCGAACTTTTTCATGTTTATATATATTAATTGAGATTGATATTTACATGACTAAATGTTTCCAACGTGTTAAGCAATCAAACTTGTTAAGACTTGATTAAATGAAATAAGTTTCATATAGACAATTGATCACCTATGTTGACCGGCGATTCACGAACATTACAAAATTGTAAAAACTACATGTTGTGGTATATATATAGACATATATATATGGTTGACATAAGATTATGATGAGTAAGTATCGCACTAAGTATATTAACAATGTGTGATATACATAAGAAATGATATTACTAAGTTAAGAAACTCGAAATGATATATATAACGATTATCGTTATGATAACGTCTACTAAATACATATGTATCATATTAAGATATTGATACACTATATTTAACATGATAAAATGATATTTAAATATATCATTAAGTGTGTTAACAATGAACTACATATGTAAAAACAAGACTACTAACCCAAGAATTACGAAACGAGACTTATATGTAACGATTATCGTTGTAACGATATTTTAATGTATATATCATATTAAGAGATATTCATACATCATAATATCATGATAATATAATAATTTAACATCTCATTTGATATAATAAACATTGGGTTAACAACATTAATTGAGATCGTTAACTTAAAGGTTTCAAAACAACACTTACATGTAACGACTAACGAAGACTTAACGACTCCATTAGAATGTATATACATGTTGTGTTTTGATATGTATTCTTACACTTTTGAAAGACTTCAAGACACATATCAAAATACTTCTACTTAACAAAAATGCTTACAATTACATCCTCGTTCAGTTTCATCAACAATTCTACTCGTATGCACCCGTATTCGTACTCGTACAATACACAGCTTTTAGATGTATGTACTATTGGTATATACACTCCAATGATCAGCTCTTAGCAGCCCATGTGAGTCACCTAACACATGTGGGAACCATCATTTGGCAACTAGCATGAAATATCTCATAAAATTACAAAAATATGAGTAATCATTCATGACTTATTTACATGAAAACAAAATTACACATCCTTTATATCTAATCCATATACCAACGACCAAAAACACCTACAAACACTTTCATTCTTCAATTTTCTTCATCTAAGTGATCTCTCTCAAGTTCTATCTTCAAGTTCTAAGTGTTCTTCATAAATTTCATAAGTATAGTTTCATAAAAATCAAGAATACTTCCAAGTTTACAAGTCTACTTCCAAGCTTTCAAATCCATTCCAAGTAATCATCTAAGATCAAGGAACCTTTGTTATTTACAGTAGGTTATCTTTATAATTCAAGGTAATATTCATATTCAAACTTTGATTCAATTTCTACAACTATAACAATCTTATTTCGAGTGAAAATCTTACTTGAACTGTTTTCGTGTCATGATTCTGTTTCAAGAACTTTCAAGCCATCCAAGGATCCTTTGAAGCTAGATCCATTTTTCTCATTTCCAGTGGTTTTATCCAGAAAACTTGAGGTAGTAATGATGTTCATAACATCATTCGATTCATACATATAAAGCTATCTTATTCGAAGGTTTAAACTTGTAATCACTAGAACATAGTTTAGTTAATTTTAAACTTGTTCGCAAACAAAAGTTAATCTTTCTAACTTGACTTTTAAAATCAACTAAAAACATGTTCTATATCTATATGATATGCTAACTTAATGATTTAAAACCTGGAAATACGATGAACACCATAAAATCGGATATACGCCGTAGTAGTGAAACCGGGGGCTGTTTTGGTTTGGATAATTAAAAACTATGATAAACTTTGATTTAAAAGTTGTTCTTCTGGGAAAATGATTTTTCTTATGAACATGAAACTATATCCAAAAATCATGGTTAAACTCAAAGTGGAAGTATGTTTTCCAAAATGGTCATCTAGACGTCGTTCTTTCGACTGAAATGACTACCTTTACAAAAATGACTTGTAACCTGTAATTCTGACTATAAAATTATACTTTTTCTGTATAGATTCATAAAGTTAAGTTCAATATGAAACCATAGCAATTTGATTCACTCAAAACGGATTTAAAATGAAGAAGTTATGGGTAAAACAAGATTGGTTATTTTTGCTTGTTGTAGCTACGTGAAAATTGGTAACAAATCTATATTAATCATATCCTAGCTAACTTATATTGTATTATACATGTATTCTAATATATTATGTAATCTTGGGATACCATAGACACGTATGCAAATATTTTGACATATCATATCGACCCATCTATATATATTATTTGGAACAACCATAGACACTCTATATGCAGTAATGTTGGAGTTAGCTATACAGGGTTGAGGTTGATTCCAAAAATATATATAGTTTGAGTTGTGATCTAGCCTGAGACGTGTATACACTGGGTCGTGGATTGATTCAAGATAATATATATCGATTTATTTTTATACATCTAATTATGGACAACTAGTTGTAGGTTACTAACAAGGACAGCTGACTTAATAAACTTAAAACAGTAAAACGTATTAAAAATGTTGTAAATATATTTTGAACATACTTTGATATATATGTACATATTTGTTATAGGTTCGTGAATCGACCAGTGGCCAAGTCTTACTTCCCGACGAAGTAAAAAATCTGTGAAAGTGAGTTATAGTCCCACTTTTAAAATCTAATATTTTTGGGATGAGAATACATGCAGGTTTTATAAATGATTTACAAAATAGACACAAGTACGTGAAACTACATTCTATGGTTGAATTATCGAAATCGAATATGCCCCTTTTTATTAAGTCTGGTAATCTAAGCATTAGGGAACAGACACCCTAATTGACGCGAATCCTAAAGATAGATCTATTGGGCCTAACAAACCCCATCCAAAGTACCGGATGCTTTAGTACTTCGAAATTTATATCATATCCGAAGGGTGTCCCGGAATGATGGGGATATTCTTATGTATGCATCTTGTTAATGTCGGTTACTAGGTGTTCACCATATGAATGATTTTTATCTCTATGTATGGGATGTATATTGAAATATGAAATCTTGTGGTCTATTATTATGATTTGATAATATATAGGTTAAACCTATAACTCACCAACATTTTTGTTGACGTTTTAAGCATGTTTATTCTCAGGTGATTATTAAGAGCTTCCGCTGTTGCATACTAAAATAAGGACAAGATTTGGAGTCCACGCTTGTATGATATTATGTAAAAACTGCATTCAAGAAACTTATTTTTGATGTAATATATTCTTATTGTAAACCATTATGTAATGGTCGTGTGTAAACGGTATATTTTAGATTATCATTATTTGATAATCTACGTAATGCTTTTAAACCTTTATCGATAAAATAAAGGTTATGGTTGTTTTAAAAATGAATGCAGTCTTTGAAAAACGTCTCATATAGAGGTCAAAACCTCGCGACGAAATCAATTAATATGGAACGTTTATAATCAATATGAACGGGACATTTCAGTTGGTATCCGAGCGTTGGTCTTAGAGAACTAGAAAATTTGCATTAGTGTGTCTTATCGAGTTTGTTAGGATGCATTAGTGAGTCTGGACTTCGACCGTGTTTTCTTTAAAAATGATTGCTTAACATTTTTGTTGGAAACTATATATTATTAACATGTAAATTTTATGTGATATATTAATCTCTTAACGTGTTTGATATTGTGTGATAGATGTCTACCTCTAGTACAAATCCCATTGATTCACCTAATAATAATGAAGAGTCGAATATATTTTGGGAAGATTCACAAATTCCCGAAGAGGAACCGGAAGAGGAGGAATCGGAAGAGGAGGAACCGGAAGAAGAGGAACCAGAAGAGGATGAATCGGAAGAGGAGGAACCAGAAGAAGAAGAGGTTCCGGAGGAAGAAATATTGATACCTATAGTAAATCGATTAAATAAACGAAAATCCTCAACCAACGGACCAAAGTTAATAATGGTCAATGGTGTTTCCGCCGAGGAAGCAAAATATTGGGAAGATTACCAATTTTTTGATGAATTGGATCCTGATGAGGATTCCGATGATGTTATAGAAATTACCACGACCCAATTTAATGAGGCAAAAGAAAATAATAAGGGAAAAGGCATCAAAATAGAGAAATCTGATTCCGACCCCGATGAACTTTATATGTACCGTCAACACCCGTATTTTCAATATCGTGACAATAACCCGGGAACCTCTAAACCACCAGGTTTTTCTAAACCAATGTGGAAAATGACGACTCGTATTAGAGGAACATCATATATTCCTAGAAAATTAGGAAAACGAACCAAGTCCGAAGAAGAAGAAACCAGTGACTCAGATTAGAGGGTTGTAATCATGTTGTATATTATATGTATTGTAGTGTGCTTGTACTTTTATGTTCTATGTAAAAAAAAGTTGCTTGTATTGTTTGTTAATTATCTTTTACGAATCTAATCCTTGTCTATTTTACAGTATAAAAACAAAATGGACGTTAAGGGTAGACAACCGAATATTTTAGAAGACCTACCAGAGGATACGATTGAAAGACTTTCCAAAAATGCCTTAGTTTATAAAAGGCTTTCCTTTGATAGGTGGGGTATATCACATTGGGGAGACCGTAAGTTACGCCGTGTTTTCTTTAAAGCGTTAAATGCGGGGAACCCAAATGCAATTTTACGCTACGAGTTAAGAACCTATTTTGACTCAACATATCCCAACATAGGATTTCATGAATTAGAAAGAGCTTCTAACATGCAACATAAAGAAGCATGTTATGCTTACGGGTTAGTGATGTTCGTTTCTTACCAAAGTGAGAAAAAGAACATCGGATTGTAGCTTTTAAATAAAACTTTCCCACAAGTGACGAATTCAGTAGTTGGGGTGAGAAACAAGGTTTTTAGATTATTACGGGGCTGTTGGACATTAAAAAAAACCCTCGTCCTTTTGACGACATTACAACATGCTGCCTAGCTAATGGTCATAACGGTTATTTTTCACAAGACCAAGGATGGGAAGTCGTCTTAGTAAAACCAGAATGCATGACTTGTTTCTGGACTTATGAATTACGTGTCTTTATTTCCTTTGCTGAACAACTTGCGTATTAACTAGATTTATCTTCAAAACTGTCCTGTATCATAGTGTACTATATTTCATGTTATATGTAATATAGCGAGGTTGTAAGTTTGAAGAATATTTGTATGTGATATATTATTATAATCAGTTTTTCATATGGAATTGTAGTAGTTGAATTGTATATTAGCTACTAAGTATGAACTTAACGGGTAGGTAGTACCCGAATTCAAACTTATAAAACGCTAATATGAAGAAAAAGCTTTTATAAATGAGTTCATATTATGCTACGAGATACTATTGACTACTCTTAATATTCTGTATGATTAACTTGTTTCATTTGACTATTTTGAAGGAAATGGCACCGACTACTCGACACACCTTGAATATGAGCGAAGAGGAATTTCGTGCCTTTCTTGCTTCAAACATAGCCGCAGTACAGGCCGCGCTACATACCAACAATAACTCTGAATCTAGCAATACAACTAACGGCGTAAGAAATCGTGTAGGATGCTCCTACAAGGAATTCACTGCCTGCAAACCTTCAGAATTTGATGGGACCGAAGGACCAATCAGATTGAAACGGTGGACCGAGAAAGTTGAATCGGTGTTTGCCATAAGTAAGTGTGCTGAAGGAGACAAAGTGAAGTACGCTACGCATACCTTCACAGGTATTGCGTTAACATGGTGGAATACCTATCTAGAGCAAGTGGGACAAGATGATGCTTACCCGCTACCGTGGTCAGCATTCAAGCACTTGATGAATGGGAAGTACCGTCCCAGAACCGAGGTCAATAAGCTCAAGTCAGAACTTAGAGGGTTACGAACACACGGATTCGATATTACTTCGTACGAAAGACGATTCACAGAATTGTGCCTATTGTGTCCGAGAGCGTTCGAAGATGAGGAAGAGAAGATCGACGCGTTTGTGAAAGGGTTACCGGAGAGAATCCAAGAAGATATAAGTTCACACGAGCCTGCCTCCATACAAAAGGCATGTAGAATGTCTCATAAACAAGTGAACCAGATTGAGGGAAGAATTAAAGAACAGGCGGCCGAAGAGGCCAACGTGAAGCTAGTCAAAAGAAAGTGGGAGGAAAACGGTGATAAGAGTCACCAAAACAACAACAACTATCCCAACAATCGCAACATCAATCGCAACTACAACAAACGGCACAACAACAACAACAACAACAACAACAACAACTACAACAATCATCCCAACAACAATAACAACTGCAACAACAACAACAATCAGAAGCAGCTATGCCAAAGGAGTGAAAAGTATCACTCAGGGTTTTGCACCAAATTTTGCAACAAGTGTAAAAGAAATGGTCATAGCGCGGCGAAATGTGAGGTCTACGGACCAGGGGTTAACAGAACGACAGGAACAAATGGTGTCGGAACGAGTAATGGCAGAGCAAGTAGTGTCGGAGCAAGTTATGCCAATGTAGTTTGTTATAAATATGAAAAATCGGGCCACATTATTAGAAATTGCCCGAACCAGGAGAACACGAATGGATAAAGCCGCGAAAGAGTTTTCAATATTAATGCGACAGAGGCACAGGAAGACCCGGAGCTTGTTACGGGTACGTTTCTTATTGACAATAAATCTGCTTACGTTTTATTTGATTCGGGTGTGGATAGAAGCTATATGAGTAGAGATTTTTGTGCTTAATTACGTTGTCCATTGACGCCGTTGGATAGTAAATTTTTACTCGAATTAGCAAACGGTAAATTAATTTTAGCAGATTATATATACCGGAATCGAGAAATTAAACTGGGTAGCGAAATATTTAAGATTGATTTGATACCAGTAGAGTTAGGGAGTTTTGATTTAATAGTTGGCATGGACTGGCTGAAGGAGATGAAAGCAGAGATCGTATGTTACAAAAATTCAATTCGCATTGTACGAGAAGAAGGAGAACCATTAATGGTGTACGGAGAAAAGGGCAACACGAAGCTACATCTTATTAGTAATTTGAAGGCACAAAAACTAATAAGAAAAGGTTGCTATGCTGTTCTAGCACACGTCGAGAAAGTACAAACTGAAGAAAAGAGCATCAATGATGTTCCCGTCGCAAAAGAATTTCCCGATGTATTTTCGAAAGAATTACCGGGACTACCTCCACATCGATCTGTTAAATTTCAAATAGATCTTGTACCAGGAGCTGCACCAATAGCTCGTGCTCCTTACAGACTCGCACCTAGCTAGATGAAAGAACTGCAAAGCTAACTGCAAGAACTATTAGAACGTGGTTTCATTCGACCAAGCACATCACCATGGGGAGCTCCTGTTTTGTTTGTCAAGAAGAAGGATGGTATATTTAGGTTGTGTATTGACTACAGAGAGTTGAATAAACTTACCATAAAAACCGTTATCCACTACCGAGAATCGACAACTTATTTGATCAACTACAAGGCTCGTCTGTTTATTCGAAGATCGATTTACGTTTTGGATATCATCAAATGCGAGTAAAGGAGGATGATATTCCAAAAACTGCTTTTAGGACGCGTTATGGTCATTACGAGTTTATGGTTATGCCATTTGGATTGACTAACGCACCAGCTGTGTTCATGGACCTTATGAACCGAGTGTGTGGGTCATATCTTGACAAGTTTGTCATTATTTTCATCGATGACATACTTATTTACTCAAAGAATGATCAAGAGCACGAAGAACATTTGAGAAAAGTGCTAGAAGTATTGAGGAAAGAAAAACTGTACGATAAGTTTTCAAAGTGTGCATTTTGGTTGGAAGAAGTTCAATTTCTCGGTCACATAGTGAACAAAGAAGGTATCCAGGTGGACCCGGCAAAGATCGAAACCGTTGAAAAGTGGGAACCCCAAAAACTCCGAAGCATATACGCCAGTTTTTAGGACTAGCTGGTTACTAAAGAAGGTTCATCCAAGACTTTTCCAGAATAGCAAAACCCTTAATTGCATTAACGCATAAAGGGAAGAAATTTGAATGGAAAGATGAGCAAGAGAAAGCGTTTCAATTGTTAAATAAAAAGTTAACTACAGCACCTATATTGTCATTACCTGAAGGGAATGATGATTTTGTGATATATTGTGACGCCTCAAAGCAAGGTCTCGGTTGTGTATTAATGCAACGAACGAAAGTAATTGCTTATGCGTCTAGACAATTGAAGATTCATGAACAGAATTATACAACTCACGATTTGGAATTGGGTGCTGTTGTTTTTGCATTAAAGACTTGGAGGCATTATTTATATGGAGTCAAAAGTATTATATATACCGACCACAAAAGTCTCCAACATATATTTAATCAGAAGCAACTGAATATGAGACAACGCAGGTGGATTGAACTGTTGAATGATTATGATTTTGAGATTCGATACCACCCAAGGAAGGCGAATGTGGTAGCCGACGCTTTGAGTAGAAAGGACAGAGAACCTATACAGGTAAAAGCTATGAATATAATGATTCACACTAACCTTACTACTCAAATAAAGGAGGCGCAACAAGGAGTTTTAAAAGAGGGAAATTTAAAGGATGAAATACCCAAAGGATCGGAGAAGCATCTTAATATTCGGGAAGATGGAACCCGGTATAGGGCTGAAAGAATTTGGGTACCAAAATTTGGAGATATGAGAGAAATGGTACTTAGAGAAGCTCATAAAACCAGATACTCAATACATCCTGGAACGGGAAAGATGTACAAGGATCTCAAGAAACATTTTTGGTGGCCAGGTATGAAAACCGATGTTGCTAAATACGTAGGGGAATGTTTGACGTGTTCTAAGGTCAAAGTGGAGCATCAGAAACCATCAGGTCTACTTCAACAACCCGAAATCCCGGAATGGAAATGGGAAAACATTACCATGGATTTCATCACTAAATTGCCAAGGACTGCAAGTGATTTTGATACTATTTTGGTAATAGTTGATCGTCTCACCAAATCAGCACACTTCCTGCCAATAAGAGAAGATGACAAGATGGAGAAGTTAGCACGACTGTATTGGAAGGAAGTCGTCTCCAGACATGGAATACCAATATCTATTATCTCTGATAGGGATGGCAGATTTATTTCAAGATTCTGGTAGACATTACAGCAAGCATTAGGAACTCGTCTAGACATGAGTACTGCCTATCATCCACAAACTGATGGGCAGAGCGAAAGGACGATACAAACGCTTGAAGACATGCTACGAGCATGTGTTATTGATTTCGGAGACAGTTGGGATCGACACCTACCGTTAGCAGAATTTTTCTACAACAACAGTTATCATTCTAGTATTGAGATGACGCCGTTTGAGACACTTTATGGTAAAAAGTGCAGGTCTCCGATTTGTTGGAATGAAGTGGGGGATAGACAGATTACGGGTCCGGAGATAATACAAGAAACTATCGAGAAAATCATCCATATTCAACAACGATTGAAAACCGCACAGAGTTGACAAAAGAGCTACGCGGACAGTAAAAGAAAAGATATAGAGTTTGAAATTGGAGAAATGGTCATGCTTAAGGTTTCACCTTGGAAAGGCGTTGTTCGATTTGGTAAACGGGGGAAACTAAATCCAAGGTACATTGGACCATTCAAGATTATAGATCGTGTCGGACCAGTAGCTTACCAACGGGAGCTACCTCAACAACTCGCGGCTGTACATAATACTTTCCACGTCTCGAATTTGAAGAAATGTTTTGCTAAAGAAGATCTCACTATTCCGTTAGGCGAAATCCAAATCAATGAAAAACTTTAATTCATTGAAGAACCCGTCGAAATAATGGATCGTGAGGTTAAGAGACTTAAGCAAAACAAGATACCGATTGTTAAGGTTCGATGGAATGCTTGTAGAGGACCCGAGTTCACCCAGGAGCGTGAAGATCAGATGAAGAAGAAATACCCGCATCTATTTCCAGAAGATTCGTCAACACCTTCAACAGCTTAAAATTTCGGGACAAAATTTATTTAACGGGTAGGTACTGTAGTGACCCGAACTTTTCCATGTTTATATATATTAATTGAGATTGATATTTACATGACTAAATGTTTCCAACGTGTTAAGCAATCAAACTTGTTAAGACTTGATTAAATGAAATAAGTTTCATATAGACAATTGATCACCCATGTTGACCGACGATTCACGAACGTTACAAAATTGTAAAAACTACATGTTGTGGTATATATATAGACATATATATATGGTTGACATAAGATTATGATGAGTAAGTGTCGCACTAAGTATATTAACAATGTGTTATATACATGAGAAATGATATTACTAAGTTAAGAAACTCGAAATGATATATATATAACGATTGTAATACATTTTAATTGAGTCGTTAAGTCATCGTTAGTCATTACATGTAAGTGTTGTTTTGAAACCTTTAGGTTAACGATCTTGTTAAGTGTTGTTAACCCAATGTTTATAATATCAAATGAGATTTTAAATTATTATATTATCATGATATTATGATGTATAAATATCTCTTAATATGATATATATACATTAAATGTCGTCACAACGATAATCGTTACATATATGTCTCGTTTCAAAATTATTAAGTTAGTAGTCTTGTTTTTACATATGTAGTTCATTGTTAATATACTTAATGATATGTTTACTTATCATAATATCATGTTAACTATATATATATATATATATATATATATATATATATATATATATATATATATATATATATATATATATATATATATATATATATATATATATATATATATATATATATATATCCTTATATATGTCATCATATAGTTTTTACAAGTTTTAACGTTCGTGAATCACCGGTCGTTAATATATATGTCTATATATATATATATATATATATATATATATATATATATATATATATATATATATATAGACATATATATATGGTTGACATAAGATTATGATGAGTAAGTATCACACTAAGTATATTAACAATGTGTGATATACATAAGAAATGATATTACTAAGTTAAGAAACTCGAAATGATATATATAACGATTATCGTTATGATAACGTCTACTAAATACATATGTATCATATTAAGATATTGATACACTATATTTAACATGATAAAATGATATTTAAATATATCATTAAGTGTGTTAACAATGAACTACATATGTAAAAACAAGACTACTAACCCAATAATTACGAAACGAGACTTATATGTAACGATTATCGTTGTAACGATATTTTAATGTATATATCATATTAAGAGATATTCATACATCATAATATCATGATAATATAATAATTTAACATCTCATTTGATATAATAAACATTGGGTTAACAACATTAATTGAGATCGTTAACTTAAAGGTTTCAAAACAACACTTACATGTAACGACTAACGAAGACTTAACGACTCCATTAGAAAGTATATACATGTTGTGTTTTGATATGTATTCTTACACTTTTGAAAGACTTCAAGGCACATATCAAAATACTTCTACTTAACAAAAATTCTTACAATTACATCCTCGTTCAGTTTCATCAACAATTCTACTCGTATGCACCCGTATTCGTACTCGTACAATACACAGCTTTTAGATGTATGTACTATTGGTATATACACTCCAATGATCAGCACTTATCAGCCCATGTGAGTCACCTAACATATGTGGGAACCATCATTTGGCAACTAGCATGAAATATCTCATAAAATTACAAAAATATGAGTAATCATTCATGACTTATTTACATGAAAACAAAATTACACATCCTTTATATCTAATCCATATACCAATGACCAAAAACACCTACAAACACTTTCATTCTTCAATTTTCTTCATCTAAGTGATCTCTCTCAAGTTCTTTCTTCAAGTTCTAAGTGTTCTTCATAAATTCCATAAGTATAGTTTCATAAAAATCAAGAATACTTCCAAGTTTGCAAGTCTACTTCCAAGCTTTCAAATCCGTTCCAAGTAATCATCTAAGATCAAGGAACCTTTGTTATTTACAGTAGGTTATCTTTATAATTCAAGGTAATATTCATATTCAAACTTTGATTCAATTTCTACAACTATAACAATCTTATTTCGAGTAAAAATCTTACTTGAACTGTTTTCGTGTCATGATTCTGTTTCAAGAACTTTTAAGCCATCCAAGGATCCTTTGAAGCTAGATCCATTTTTTTCATTTCCAATGGTTTTATCCAGAAAACTTGAGGTAGTAATGATGTTCATAACATCATTCGATTCATACATATAAAGCTATCTTATTCGAAGGTTTAAACTCGTAATCACTAGAACATAGTTTAGTTAATTTTAAACTTGTTCGCAAACAAAAGTTAATCTTTCTAACTTGACTTTTAAAATCAACTAAACACATGTTCTATATCTATATGATATGCTAACTTAATAATTTAAAACCTGGAAACACGATGAACACCATAAAATCGGATATACGCCGTCGTAGTGAAACCGGGGGCTGTTTTGATTTGGATAATTAAAAACTATGATAAACTTTGATTTAAAAGTTGTTCTTCTGGGAAAATGATTTTTATTATGAACATGAAACTATATCCAAAAATCATGGTTAAACTCAAAGTGGAAGTATGTTTTTTAAAATGGTCATCTAGACGTCGTTCTTTCGACTGAAATGACTACCTTTACAAAAATGACTTGTTGTAGTGACCCGAACTTTTCCGAACCTTTCTATGATTATATGTTTAATGAAAACTATATTTACATGATTAAATGTTTCCAACATGTTAAGCAATCAAACTTGTTAAGACTTGGTTAATTGAAACGGAAATTTTGTAAACGTCTGATTACCCAGTTTGACCAATGATTCACGAACGCTATAAGTTGTATATGACATGATGATACATAAATGAATAAATATATATGTTTAACATGATATAATGATCATCAAGTATCTCATTAAAAATAGTAACAATAAGTTATATACTTAAAAAGGAGACTATTGACGTATGAAACTCGAAACGATACATATAACGATTATCGTTATAACCACGTCTTACTAAATATATATGAAGCATATTAATACATTGTTATATTATATATAACATGATAATATGATAATTAAATATATCATTAAGTGTATTAACAATGAACTACATAAGTAAAAACAAGACTACTAACTTAAGGATTTCGAAACGAGACATATATGTAACGATTATCGTTGTAACGACATTTAAATGTATATATCATATTAAGATATATTAATATATCATAATATCATGATAATATAATAATTTAAAATCTCATTTGATATTATAAACTTTGGGTTAACAACATTTAACAAGATCGTTAACCTAAAGGTCTCAAAACAACACTTACATGTAACGACTAACGATGACTTAACGACTAAGTTAAAATGTATATACATGTAGTGTTTTAATATGTATTCATACACTTTTGAAAGACTTCAAGACACTTATCAAAATACTTCTACTTAACAAAAATGCTTACAATTACATCCTCGTTCAGTTTCATCAACAATTCTACTCGTATGCACCCGTATTCGTACTCGTACAATATACAGCTTTTAGATGTATGTACTATTGGTATATACACTCCAATGATTAGCTCTTAGCAGCCTATGTGATTCACCTAACACATGTGGGAACCATCATTTGGCAACTAGCATGAAATATCTTATAAAATTACAAAAATATGAGTAATCATTCATGACTTTTTTACATGAAAACAAAATTACATATCCTTTATATCTAATGCATACACCAACGACCAAAAATACCTACAAACACTTTAATTATTCATTTTTTTTCATCTAATTTATCTCTCTCAAGTTCTAACTTCAAGTTCTAAGTGTTCTTCATAAATTCTACAAGTTCTAGTTACATAAAATCAAGAATACTTTCAAGTTTGCTAGCTCACTTCCAATCTTGTAAGGTGATCATCCAACCTCAAGAAATATTTGTTTCTTACCGTAGGTTATCATTCTAATACAAGGTAATAATCATATTCAAACTTTGGTTCAATTTCTATAACTATAACAATCTTATTTCAAGTGATGATCTTACTTGAACTTGTTTTCGTGTCATGATTCTGCTTCAAGAACTTCGAGCCATCCAAGGATCCGTGAAGCTAGATCCATTTTTCTATTTTCCAGTAGGTTTATCCAAGGAACTTAAGGTAGTAATGATGTTCATAACATCAATCGATTCATACATAAAAAGCTATCATATTCGAAGTGGTAAACTAGTAATCACTAGAACATAGTTTAGTTAATTCTAAACTTGTTCGCAAATAAAGTTAATCCTTCTAACTACACTTTTAAAATCAACTATACACATGATCTATATCTATATGATATGCTAACTTAATGATTTAAAATCCGGAAACACGATAAACACCATAAAACCAGATTTACGCCGTCGTAGTTACAACCGGGGGCTGTTTTGGTTTGGATAATTAAAAACTATGAAAAACTTTGATTTAAAAGCTATACTTCTGGGAAAATTATTTTTCTTATGAACATGAAACCATATCCAAAAATCATGGTTAAACTCAAAGTGAAAGTATGTTTTTCAAAACAGTCATCAAGATGTTGTTCTTTCGACAGAAATGACTACCTCTTTCAAAAACAACTTGTAACTTGTATTTCCGACTATAAACCTATACCTTTTCTGTTTATTTTCATAAAGTCAAGTTCAATACGAAACCGTGGCCGCTTAAATCACTCAAAACGGATTAGAAACGAAGAAATGGCGAGCAAAACAAAATTGGTAAAAACTACTCATTTTAGCTACGTGAAAATTGGTAACAAATCTATTCCAACCATAACTTAATCAACTTGTATTGTATATTATGTAATCTTGAGATACCATAGACATGTATACAATGTTTCGACCTATCATGTCGACACATCTATATATATTTCGGAACAACCATAGACACTTTATATGTGAATGTTGGAGTTAGCTATACAGGGTTGAGGTTGATTCCAAAATATATATAGTTTGAATTGTGATCAATACTGAGATATGTATACACTGGGTCGTGGATTGATTCAAGATAATATATATATCGATTTATTTCTGTACATCTAACTGTGGACAACTAGTTGTAGGTTACTAACGAGGATAGCTGACTTAATAAACTTAAAACATCAAAATGTATTAAAAGTGTTGTAAATATATTTTGAACATACTTTGATATATATGTACATATTTGTTATAGGTTCGTGAATCGACCAGTGGCCAAGTCTTACTTCCCGACGAAGTAAAAAATCTGTGAAAGTGAGTTATAGTCCCACTTTTAAAATCTAATATTTTTGGGATGAGAATACATGCAGGTTTTATAAATGATTTACAAAATAGACACAAGTACGTGAAACTACATTCTATGGTTGAATTATCGAAATCGAATATGCCCCTTTTTATTAAGTCTGGTAATCTAAGAATTAGGGAACAGACACCCTAATTGATGCGAATCCTAAAGATAGATCTATTGGGCCTAACAAACCCCATCCAAAGTACCGGATGCTTTAGTACTTCGAAATTTATATCATATCCGAAGGGTGTCCCGGAATGATGGGGATATTCTTAAATATGCATCTTGTTAATGTCGGTTACCAGGTGTTCACCATATGAATGATTTTTATCTCTATGTATGGGATGTGTATTGAAATATGAAATCTTGTGGTCTATTATTATGATTTGATAATATATAGGTTAAACCTATAACTCACCAACATTTTTGTTGACGTTTTAAGCATGTTTATTCTCAGGTGATTATTAAGAGCTTCCACTATCGCATACTTAAATAAGGATGAGATTTGGAGTCCATGCTTGTATGATATTGTGTAAAAACTGCATTCAAGAAACTTATTTCGTTGTAACATATTTGTATTGTAAACCATTATGTAATGGTCGCGTGTAAACAGGATATTTTAGATTATCATTATTTGATAATCTACGTAAAGCTTTTTAAACCTTTATTGATGAAATAAAGGCTATGGTTTGTTTTAAAATGAATGCAGTCTTTGAAAAACGTCTCATTTAGAGGTCAAAACCTCGCAACGAACTCAATTAATATGGAACGTTTTTAATCAATAAGAACGGGACATTTCAGTTGGTATCCGAGCGTTGGTCTTAGAGAATTAGAATTTTGCATTAGTGTGTCTTATCGAGTTTGTTAGGATGCATTAGTGAGTCTGGACTTCGACCGTGTTTACTTGAAAAATGATTGCTTAACAAATTTTGTTGGAAACTATATATTTTTAACATGTGAATATTATGTGATATATTAATCTCTTAACGTGTTTGATATTATGTGATAGATGTCTACCTCTAGAACAAGTCCCATTGACTCACCTAATAATAATGAAGAGTCAAATGTAAATTGGAATGATTCGTGGACTGATTCATAAGTTCCCGAAGAGGAACCGGAAGAAGAGTCGGAACCGGAAGAAGAATCGAAACCGGAAGAAGAAATAGAACCAGTGGGCGAAATAATAAAACGGTTAAGTAGAAGAAAATCCTCAACCAACCGACCAAAGTTAATTATGGTCAATGGTGTTTCCACCAAGGAAGCAAAGTATTGGGAGGATTACCAATTCTCCGATGAATCAGATCCCGACAAGGATTCCGATGATGTTATAGAAATTACCCCAACACAATTTAATAAGGCAAAAGAGAACAATAAGAGAAAGGGCATAAAAATAGAGAAATTTGATTCCAAACCCGATGAACTTTATATGTATCGTCAACACCCGTATTTCTTAAGTTGTGAAAATAAACCGGGAACCTCTAAACCACCAGGTTTTTCTAAACCAATGTGGAAAATGACAGCTCGTATTAGGGGAACATCATATATCCCTAGAAACTTGGCAAAACGAACCAAAACCGAAGAAGAAGAAACGAGCGAGTCGGAATAAGATAGTTATATTCGTGTGGTGTAATATATGCAATACAGTGTGCTTATGCTTTATGATATATGTAAAAATTGCTTGTATTAATAAGTATTTTTTTTTTTGAATCTAACTCTTGTCTATTTTACAGTATAAAAACACAAAATGGATAGACAACCCAATATTTTAAGAGACCTACCCGGAGACATGATTGATGAAATCTTGTCTAGAGTCGGTCAGAATTCCTCGGCACAACTATTTAAGGCGAGATCAGTTTGTAAGACATTCGAAGAACGTTCCAAGAATGCCTTGGTTTATAAAAGGCTTTCGTTCGAAAGATGGGGGATATCACATTGGGAAATCCATAAGTTACGATGTGTTTACTTTGACGCATATATTACGGGGAACCCAAATGCTATTTTACGCAACGGGTTAAGAAATTATTTTGACTCAATATATCCGAATATAGGACTTGGTGATTTAGAAAAAGCGGCTAACATGCAACATAAAGAAGCATGTTATGCTTACGGGTTAGTAATGTTCGCTTCTCACCAACGTGAGAACAAGAACATCGGGCTACAACTATTAAACAAAACGTTCCCACAATTGACGGAGTCGGTAATTGGGGTAAGAAATGAGGTTTTTAGATTGTTACAGGACTGTTGGACATTACGTAACCCTCGCCCCTTTGACAACGTTACAACACGCTGTCTTATCAACGGCCATAACAGTTATGTTTCATAAGACCAAGGATGGGAAGTAGTCCTAGTAAAACCAGAATGCATGACTTGTTTCTGGACGTATGAATTACGTGTATTTATTGCCTTTGCTGAACGACTTGTGTACTAGCTAGAATTATCTTCACAACCATCTTGTATCAAATTTATTGTGTGCTATATTTCATGCTATATGTAAAATAAGCGATATTGTAAGTTTGTAAAATATTGTGTAAAAGTTTGAACGCGAAATATTATTATAATCAGTTTTTCATATAGAATTGTAGTAGTTGAATTGTATATTAGCTACTAAGTATGAACTTAACGGGTAGGTACTACCCGAATTTAAACTTATAAAACGCTAATATGAAGAAAAAACTTTTATAAATGAGTTCATATTATGCTACGAGATACTATTGACTACTCTTAATATTCTGTATGATTAACTTGTTTCATTTGACTATTTTGAAGGAAATGGCACCAACTACTCGACACACCTTGAATATGAGCGAAGAGGAATTTCGTGCCTTTATTGCTTCAAACATAGCCGCAGTACAGGCTGCGCTACATACCAACAATAACCTTGGATCTAGCAGTACAGGAAATTGTGTAGGATGCACCTACAAAGAATTCACTGCCTGCAAACCTTTGGAATTTGATGGAACCGAAGGACCGATCGGATTGAAACGGTGGACCGAGAAGGTCGAATCGGTGTTTGCCATAAGTAAGTGTACTGAAGAGGACAAAGTGAAGTACGCTACGCATACCTTCACAGGTATTGCGTTAACATGGTGGAATACCTATCTAGAGCAAGTGGGACAAGATGATGCTTACGCACTACCGTGGTCCGCATTCAAGCACTTGATGAACGAGAAGTACCGTCCCAGAACCGAGGTCAATAATCTCAAGACAGAACTTAGAGGGTTACGAACCCAATGATTTGATATTACCACGTATGAAAGACGATTCACAGAATTGTGCCTATTGTGTCCGGGAGCGTTCGAAGATGAGGAAGAAAAGATCGACGCGTTTGTGAAAGGATTACCGGAAAGAATCCAAGAAGATATAAGTTCACACGAGCCCGCCTCCATACAACAGGCATGTAGAATGGCTCACAAACTAGTGAACCAGATTGAGGAAAGAATTAAAGAACAGGCGGCTGAAGAGGCCAATGTGAAGCAAGTCAAAAGAAAGTGGGAGGAAAACGGTGATAAGAATTACCAATACAACAACAACAGCAATTACAACAATAATCGCAACAACTATCCCAACAATCGCAACATCAATCGCAACTACAACAAACGGCCCAACAACAACAACAACAACAACAACAACAACAACAACAACAACAACAACAACAACAACAACAACGACTACAACAATCATCCCAACAACAATAACACCCGCAACAACAACAATAATCAGAAGCAGCTACGCCAAAGGTGTGAAAAGTATCACTCGGGGTTCTGCACCAAATTTTGCAACAAGTGTAAAAGAAATGGTCATAGCGCGGCAAAGTGTGAGGTCTACGGACCAGGGGTTAACAGAACGAAAGGTACAAATGGTGTCGGAACGAGTAATGGTGGAGCAAGAAGTGTCGGAGCAAGTTATGCCAATGTAGTTTGTTATAAATGTGGAAAACCGGGCCACATTATTAGAAATTGCCCGAACCAGGAGAACACGAATGGACAAGGCTGCGAAAGAGTTTTCAATATTAATGCGGCAGAGGCACATGAAGACCCGGAGCTTGTTACGGGTACGTTTCTTATTGACAATAAATCTGCTTACGTTTTATTTGATTCGGGTGCGGATAGAAGCTATATGAGTAGATATTTTTGTGCTAAATTAAGTTGTCCATTGACGCTGTTGGATAGTAAATTTTTACTCGAATTAGCAAATGGTAAATTAATTTCAGCAGATTATATATGCCGGAATCGAGAAATTAAACTGGGTAGCGAAATATTTAAGATTGATTTGATACCAATAGAGTTAGGGAGTTTTGATGTAATAGTTGGCATGGACTGGCTGAAGAAGGTGAAAGCAGAGATCGTATGTTATAAAAATGCAATTCGCATTGTACGAGAAGAAGGAGAACCCTTAATGGTGTACGAAGAAAAGGGCAACACGAAGCTACATCTTATTAGTAATTTGAAGGCACAAAAACTAATAAGAAAAGGTTGCTATGCTGTTCTAGCACATGTCGAGAAAGTACAAACTGAAGAAAAGAGCATCAATGATGTTTTTGTCGCAAAAGAATTTCCCGATGTATTTCCGAAAGAATTACCGGGACTACCTCCACAACGATCTGTTGAATTTCAAATAGATCTTGTACCAGAAGCTGCACCAATAGCTCGTGCTCCTTACAGACTCGCACCCAGCGAGATGAAAGAACTGCAAAGCCAACTGCAAGAACTATTAGAATGTGGTTTCATTCGACCAAGCACATCACCATGGGGAGCTCCTGTTTTGTTTGTCAAGAAGAAAGATGGTACATTTAGGTTGTGTATTGACTACAGAGAGTTGAACAAACTTACCATCAAAAACCGTTATCCACTGCAGAGAATTGACGACTTATTTGATCAACTACAAGGCTCGTCGGTTTATTCGAAGATCGATTTACATTCTGGATATCATCAAATGCGAGTAAAGGAGGATGATATTCCAAAAACTGCTTTTAGGACGCGTTATGGTCATTACGAGTTTATGGTTATGCCGTTTGGATTGACTAACGCACCAGCTGTGTTCATGGACCTTATGAACCGAGTGTGTGGGCCATATCTTGACAAGTTTGTCATTGTTTTCATCGATGACATACTTATTTACTCAAAGAATGATCAAGAGCACGAAGAACATTTGAGAAAAGTGCCAGAAGTATTGAGGAAAGAAAAACTGTACGCTAAGTTTTCAAAGTGTGCATTTTGGTTGGAAGAAGTTCAATTCCTCGTTCACATAGTGAACAAAGAAGGTATCCAGGTGGACCCGGCAAAGATCGAAACCGTTGAAAAGTGGGAAACCCTAAAAAATCCGAAGCATATACGTCAATTTTTAGGATTGGCTGGTTACTACAGAAGATTCATCCAAGATTTCTCCAAAATAGCAAAACCCTTGACTGCATTAACGCATAAAGGGAAGAAATTTGAATGGAAGGATGAACAAGAGAAGGCGTTTCAGTTATTGAAGAAAAAGCTAACTACGGCACCTATATTGTCATTGCCTGAAGGGAATGATGATTTTGTGATATATTGTGACGCCTCAAAGCAAGGTCTCGGTTGTGTATTAATGCAATGAACGAAGGTAATTGCTTATGCGTCTAGACAATTGAAGATTCACGAGCAAAATTATACGACGCATGATTTGGAATTAGGCGCGGTTGTTTTTGCATTAAATACTTAGAGGCACTACTTATATGGGGTCAAAAGTATTATATATACCGACCACAAAAGTCTTCAACACATATTTAATCAGAAACAACTGAACATGAGGCAGCGTAGGTGGATTGAATTGTTGAATGATTACGACTTTGAGATTCGTTACCACCCGGGGAAGGCAAATGTGGTAGCCGACACCTTGAGTAGAAAGGACAGAGAACCCATTCGAGTAAAATCTATGAATATAATGATTCACAATAACCTTACTACTCAAATAAATGAGGCGCAACAAGGGGTTTTAAAAGAGGGAAATTTAAAGAATGAAATACCCAAAGGATCGGAGAAGCATTTTAATATCCGGGAAGATGGAACCCGGTATAGGGCTGAAAGGATTTGCGTACCAAAATTTGGAGATATGAGAGAAATGGTACTTAGAGAAGCTCATAAAACCAGATACTCAATACATCCTGGAACGGGGAAGATGTACAAGGATCTCAAGAAATATTTTTGGTGGCCAAGTATGAAAGCCGATGTTGTTAAATACGTAGGGGAATGTTTGTCGTGTTCTAAGGTCAAAGCGAAGCATCAGAAACCATCAGGTCTACTTCAACAACCCGAAATCCCAGAATAGAAATGGGAAAACATTACCATGAATTTCATCACTAAATTGCCAAGGACTGCAAGTAGTTTTGATACTATTTGGGTAATAGTTGATCGTCTCACCAAATCAGCACACTTCCTGCCAATAAGAGAAGATGACAAGATGGAGAAGTTAGCATGACTGTATTTGAAGGAAGTTGTCTCCAGACATGGAATACCAATCTCTATTATCTCTGATAGGGATGGCAGATTTATTTCAAGATTCTGGCAGACATTACAGCAAGCATTAGGAACTCGTCTAGACATGAGTACTGCCTATCATCCACAAACTGATGGGCAGAGTGAAAGGACAATACAAACGCTTGAAGACATGCTACGAGCATGTGTTATTGATTTCGGAAACAGTTGGGATCGACATCTACCGTTAGCAGAATTTTCCTACAACAATAGCTACCATTCAAGCATTGAGATGGCTCCGTTTGAAGCACTTTATGGTAGAAAGTGCAGGTCTCTGATTTGTTAAAGTGAAGTGGGGGATAGACAGATTACAGGTTCGGAGATAATACAAGAAACTACCGAGAAGATCATCCAAATTCAACAACGGTTGAAAATCGCCCAAAGTCGACAAAAGAGCTACGCCGACATTAAAAGAAAAGATATAGAATTTAAAATTGGAGAGATGGTCATGCTTAAGGTTGCACCTTGGAAAGGTGTTGTTCGATTTGGTAAATGAGGGAAATTAAATCCAAGGTATATTGGACCATTCAAGATTATTGATCGTGTCGGACCAGTAGCTTACCGACTTGAGTTACCTCAACAACTCGTGACTGTACATAACTTTTTCCACGTCTCGAATTTGAAGAAATGTTTTGCTAAAGAAGATCTCACTATTCCGCTGGACGAAATCCAAATCAATGAAAAACTTCAATTCATTGAAGAACCCGTTGAAATAACGGATTGTGAGGTTAAGAGACTTAAACAAAACAAGATACCGATTGTTAAGGTTCGATGAAATGCTCTTAGAGGACCCGAGTTCACCTGGGAATGAGAAGATCAGATGAAGAAGAAGTACCCGCACTTATTTCCAGAAGATGAGCCAACACCTCCAATCGCTTAAAATTTCGGGACGAAATTTATTTAACGGGGTAGGTACTGTAGTGACCCGAACTTTTCCGAACCTTTCTATGATTATATGTTTAATGAAAACTATATTTACATGATTAAATGTTTCCAACATGTTAAGCAATCAAACTTGTTAAGACTTGGTTAATTGAAACGGAAATTTTGTAAACGTCTGATTACCCAGTTTGACCAATGATTCACGAATGCTATAAGTTGTATATGACATGATGATACATAAATGAATAAATATATATGTTTAACATGATATAATGATCATCAAGTATCTCATTAAAAATAGTAACAATAAGTTATATACTTAAAAAGGAGACTATTGACGTATGAAACTCGAAACGATACATATAACGATTATCGTTATAACCACGTCTTACTAAATATATATGAAGCATATTAATACATTGTTATATTATATATAACATGATAATATGATAATTAAATATATCATTAAGTGTATTAACAATGAACTACATAAGTAAAAACAAGACTACTAACTTAAGGATTTCGAAACGAGACATATATGTAACGATTATCGTTGTAACGACATTTAAATGTATATATCATATTAAGATATATTAATATATCATAATATCATGATAATATAATAATTTAAAATCTCATTTGATATTATAAACTTTGGGTTAACAACATTTAACAAGATCGTTAACCTAAAGGTCTCAAAACAACACTTACATGTAACGACTAACGATGACTTAACGACTAAGTTAAAATGTATATACATGTAGTGTTTTAATATGTATTCATACACTTTTGAAAGACTTTAAGACACTTATCAAAATACTGCTACTTAACAAAAATTCTTACAATTACATCCTCGTTCAGTTTCATCAACAATTCTACTCGTATGCACCCGTATTCGTACTCGTAAAATACACAGCTTTTAGATGTATGTACTATTGGTATATACACTCCAATGATCAGAACTTAGCAGCCCATGTGAGTCATCTAACATATGTGGGAACCATCATTTGGCAACTAGCATGAAATATCTCATAAAATTACAAAAATATGAGTAATCATTCATGACTTATTTACATGAAAACAAAATTACACATCCTTTATATCTAATCCATATACCAACGACCAAAAACACCTACAAACACTTTCATTCTTCAATTATCTTTATCTAAGTGATCTCTCTCAAGTTCTTTCTTCAAGTTCTAAGTGTTCTTCATAAATTCCATAAGTATAGTTTCATAAAAATCAAGAATACTTCCAAGTTTGCAAGTCTACTTCCAAGCTTTCAAATCCATTCCAAGTAATCATCTAAGATCAAGGAACCTTTGTTATTTATAGTAGGTTATCTTTATAATTAAGGTAATATTCATATTCAAACTTTTATTCAATTTCTACAACTATAACAATCTTATTTCGAGTGAAAATCTTACTTGAACTGTTTTCGTGTCATGATTCTGTTTCAAGAACTTTCAAGCCATCCAAGGATCCTTTGAAGCTAGATCCATTTTTTTTCATTTCCAGTGGTTTTATCCAGAAAACTTGAGGTAGTAATGATGTTCATAACATCATTCGATTCATACATATAAAGCTATCTTATTCGAAGGTTTAAACTTGTAATCACTAGAACATAGTTTAGTTAATTTTAAACTTGTTCGCAAACAAAAGTTAATCTTTCTAACTTGACTTTTAAAATCAACTAAAAACATGTTCTATATCTATATGATATGCTAACTTAATGATTTAAAACCTGGAAACACGATGAACACCATAAAATCGGATATACGCCGTCGTAGTGAAACCGGGGGCTGTTTTGGTTTGGATAATTAAAAACTATGATAAACTTTGATTTAAAAGTTGTTCTTCTAAAAAAATGATTTTTCTTATGAACATGAAACTATATCCAAAAATCATGGTTAAACTCAAAGTGGAAGTATGTTTTCCAAAATGGTCATCTAGACGTCGTTCTTTCGACTGAAATGACTACCTTTACAAAAATGACTTGTTGTAGTGACCCGAACTTTTCCGAACCTTTCTATGATTATATGTTTAATGAAAACTATATTTACATGATTAAATGTTTCCAACATGTTAAGCAATCAAACTTGTTAAGACTTGGTTAATTGAAACGGAAATTTTGTAAACGTCTGATTACCCAGTTTGACCAATGATTCACGAACGCTATAAGTTGTATATGACATGATGATACATAAATGAATAAATATATATGTTTAACATGATATAATGATCATCAAGTATCTCATTAAAAATAGTAACAATAAGTTATATACTTAAAAAGGAGACTATTGACGTATGAAACTCGAAACGATACATATAACGATTATCGTTATAACCACGTCTTACTAAATATATATGAAGCATATTAATACATTGTTATATTATATATAACATGATAATATGATAATTAAATATATCATTAAGTGTATTAACAATGAACTACATAAGTAAAAACAAGACTACTAACTTAAGGATTTCGAAACGAGACATATATGTAACGATTATCGTTGTAACGACATTTAAATGTATATATCATATTAAGATATATTAATATATCATAATATCATGATAATATAATAATTTAAAATCTCATTTGATATTATAAACTTTGGGTTAACAACATTTAACAAGATCGTTAACCTAAAGGTCTCAAAACAACACTTACATGTAACGACTAACGATGACTTAACGACTCAGTTAAAATGTATATACATGTAGTGTTTTAATATGTATTCATACACTTTTGAAAGACTTCAAGACACTTATCAAAATACTTCTAATTAAAAAAAATGCTTACAATTACATCCTCGTTCAGTTTCATCAACAATTCTACTCGTATGCACCCGTATTCGTACTCGTACAATACACAGCTTTTAGATGTATGTACTATTGGTATATATACTCCAATGATCAGCTCTTAGCAGCCCATGTGAGTCTCCTAAAACATGTGGGAACCATCATTTGGCAACTAGCATGAAATATCTCATAAAATTACAAAAATATGAGTAATCATTCATGACTTATTTACATGAAAACAAAATTACATATCCTTTATATCTAATCCATACACCAACGACCAAAAACACCTACAAACACTTTAATTCTTCAATTTTCTTCATCTAATTGATCTCTCTCAAGTTCTAACTTCAAGTTCTAAGTGTTCTTCATAAATTCTACAAGTTCTAGTTACATAAAATCAAGAATACTTTCAAGTTTGCTAGCTCACTTCCAATCTTGTAAGGTGATCATCCAACCTCAAGAAATCTTTGTTTCTTACAGTAGGTTATCATTCTAATACAAGGTAATAATCATATTCAAACTTTGGTTCAATTTCTATAACTATAACAATCTTATTTCAAGTGATGATCTTACTTGAACTTGTTTTCGTGTCATGATTCTGCTTCAAGAACTTCGAGCCATCCAAGGATCCGTTGAAGCTTGATCCATTTTTCTCTTTTCCAGTAGGTTTATCCAAGGAACTTAAGGTAGTAATGATGTTCATAACATCAATCGATTCATACATAAAAAGCTATCATATTCGAAGTGGTAAACTAGTAATCACTAGAACATAGTTTAGTTAATTCTAAACTTGTTCGCAAATAAAGTTAATCCTTCTAACTACACTTTTAAAATCAACTATACACATGATCTATATCTATATGATATGCTAACTTAATGATTTAAAATCCGGAAACACGATAAACACCATAAAACCGGATTTACGCCGTCGTAGTTACAACCGGGGGCTGTTTTGGTTTGGATAATTAAAAACTATGAAAAACTTTGATTTAAAAGCTATACTTCTGGAAAAATGATTTTTATTATGAACATGAAACCATATCCAAAAATCATGGTTAAACTCAAAGTGAAAGTATGTTTTTCAAAACAGTCATCAAGATGTCGTTCTTTCGACGGAAATGACTACCTCTTTCAAAAATGACTTGTAACTTGTATTTCCGACTATAAACCTATACCTTTTCTGTTTAGTTTCATAAAATCAAGTTCAATACGAAACCGTGGCCGCTTAAATCACTCAAAACGGATTAGAAACGAAGAAATGGCGAGCAAAACAAAATTGGTAAAAACTACTCATTTTAGCTACGTGAAAATTGGTAACAAATCTATTCCAACCATAACTTAATCAACTTGTATTGTATATTATGTAATCTTGAGATACCATAGACACGTATACAATGTTTCGACCTATCATGTCGACACATCTATATATATTTCGGAACAACCATAGACACTCTATATGTGAATATTGGAGTTAGCTATACAGGGTTGAGGTTGATTCCAAAATATATATAGTTTGAGTTGTGATCAATACTGAGATATGTATACACTGGGTCGTGGATTGATTCAAGATAATATATATTGATTTATTTCTATACATCTAACTGTGGACAACTAGTTGTAGGTTACTAACGAGGACAGCTGACTTAATAAACTTAAAACATCAAAATGTATTAAAAGTGTTGTAAATATATTTTGAACATACTTTGATATATATATGTACATATTTGTTATAGGTTCGTGAATCGACCAGTGGCCAAGTTTTACTTCCCGACGAAGTAAAAAATCTGTGAAAGTGAGTTATAGTCCCACTTTTAAAATCTAATATTTTTGGGATGAGAATACATGCAGGTTTTATAAATGATTTACAAAATAGACACAAGTACGTGAAACTACATTCTATGGTTGAATTATCGAAATCGAATATTCCCCTTTTTATTAAGTCTGGTAATCTAAGAATTAGGGAACAAACACCCTAATTGACGCGAATCCTAAAGATAGATCTATTGGGCCTAACAAACCCCATCCAAAGTACCGGATGCTTTAGTACTTCGAAATTTATATCATATCCGAAGGGTGTCCCGGAATGATGGGGATATTCTTAAATATGCATCTTGTTAATGTCGGTTACCAGGTGTTCACCATATGAATGATTTTTATCTCTATGTATGGGATGTGTATTGAAATATGAAATCTTGTGGTCTATTATTATGATTTGATAATATATAAGTTAAACCTATAACTCACCAACATTTTTGTTGACATTTGAAGCATGTTTATTCTCAGGTGATTATTAAGAGCTTCCGCTGTCGCATACTTAAATAAGGATGAGATTTGGAGTCTATGCTTGTATGATATTGTGTAAAAACTGCATTCAAGAAACTTATTTCGTTGTAACATATTTGTATTGTAAACCATTATGTAATGGTCGCGTGTAAACAGGATATTTTAGATTATCATTATTTGATAATCTATGTAAAGCTTTTTAAACCTTTATTGATGAAATAAAGGCTATGGTTTGTTTTAAAATGAATGCAGTCTTTGAAAAACGTCTCATATAGAGGTCAAAACCTCGCAACGAAATCAATTAATATGGAACGTTTTTAATCAATAAGAACGGGACATTTCACTTGTAACCTGTAATTCCGACTATAAACTTATACTTTTTCTGTATAGATTCATAAAGTTAAGTTCAAAATGAAACCGTAGCAATTTGATTCACTCAAAACGAATTTAAAATGAAGAAGTTATGGGTAAAACAAGATTGGTTATTTTTGCTTGTTGTAGCTACGTGAAAATTGGTAACAAATCTATATTAATCATATCCTAGCTAACTTATATTGTATTATACATGTATTCTAATATATTATGTAATCTTGGGATACCATAGACACGTATGCAAATGTTTTTACATATCATATCGACCCATCTATATATATTATTTGGAACAACCATAGACATCTATATGAAGTAATGTTGGAGTTAGCTATACAGGGTTGAGGTTGATTCCAAAAATATATATAGTTTGAGTTGTGATCTAGCCTGAGATGTGTATACACTGGGTCGTGGATTGATTCAAGATAATATATATCGATTTATTTTTATACATCTAATTATGGACAACTAGTTGTAGGTTTCTAACAAGGACATCTGACTTAATAAACTTAAAACAGTAAAACGTATTAAAAATGTTGTAAATATATTTTGAACATACTTTGATATATATGTACATATTTGTTATAGGTTCGTGAATCGACCAGTGGCCAAGTCTTACTTCCCGACGAAGTAAAAATCTGTGAAAGTGAGTTATAGTCCCACTTTTAAAATCTAATATTTTTGGGATGAGAATACATGCAGGTTTTATAAATGATTTACAAAATAGACACAAGTACGTGAAACTACATTCTATGGTTGAATTATCGAAATCGAATATGCCCCTTTTTATTAAGTCTGGTAATCTAAGCATTAGGGAACAGACACCCTAATTGACGCGAATCCTAAAGATAGATCTATTGGGCCTAACAAACCCCATCCAAAGTACCGGATGCTTTAGTACTTTGAAATTTATATCATATCCGAAGGGTGTCCCGGAATGATGGGGATATTCTTATGTATGTATCTTGTTAATGTCGGTTACCAGGTGTTCACCATATGAATGATTTTTATCTCTATGTATGGGATGTATATTGAAATATGAAATCTTGTGGTCTATTATTATGATAAGATAATATATAGGTTAAACCTATAACTCACCAACATTTTTGTTGACGTTTTAAGCATGTTTATTCTCAGGTGATTATTAAGAGCTTCCGCTGTTGCATACTAAAATAAGGACAAGATTTAGAGTCCATGCTTGTATGATATTATGTAAAAACTGCATTCAAGAAACTTGTCAATGAAGCCTTCATTTTCCGTTTTCAACCACTTTCCACCTCTAAATCCATCCTCTCGGTGTGTTCCGGTAACGGCACCATTTCCACTTTATGCAGGTTTTAGGAGCATCCAAACACTGCGGGGGTACCTAACCATCCTAATGATTTTGTTCTTCAGGAGGGCGTTGAATAGGAAAAACGTTTTTGTCGAAGGTCCGTCAATTGTTGGAACTGATTTCTGGGTTGATGATACTCCCTCTGATTCTTAGAATAATAATGCTTTTATTAGAAGGTTACATAACAATGTAACTCGTCACATGGTGGAATCCACATTCGGTAAATTTGGAAAGCTTAACACTACAACAAATGTGTACTTGTATTCTTACAATATGTATTCAACATGCTATGCTTATATTATGTGCAATATGTTTGACATGCTATGCCTATGATATGTGCCATATGTATGCCATGCTTGTGTCTTTACATGCTTGTTTGAAACTACTATGATAGTATCTATAGTGTTGTATGATATGATTACGTATGCTACTCTTACTTGTTTACCATGCTACGTGTAATATGTATGGTATGCCATGCTATGTTATGATTGTACTTTAATATACTTGTTTGAACCTACTTTATTTCATACATGCTCTAGCATCCAAGCTTATAAATATGATTGTTATGCGTAATTATTTGCTTGACAATTGATCTCATGTATATTAGCTTTTGCATGCTACTCTCACTTGTGTTTCCACATTATGCTATGTGCAATATGCATACAATGCTATGCTATATGGTTCTACATGCTTGTTTAAACCTACTTGCTTTTATACATGCATGAAATTGGTAGAACTAGAAGAGTAATGTTGGTATTTTATGATAGTGTTGCATGATATATTAATTCTTCTGCTCACTACGTGTTATATCGCACATTCATGCTATACCATTCATTAACTCTGATATGACGCACAATGATTCTTATGCTTGCCATATATTATTATGTGTGTGCACTAACCCTTGATTGAAGGTTTATCTAGCTTGTTGAGTTCATATCACTCCTTAATTGATCTTATGACGGTTCAAGGGGGAGTCATACTATCTTCTGCTATGTACAGTTCAAGGGGGAGCATTACTCTAGGGCGCGCTTAGTTCCAGGGGGATCTAACCTTTTTGCTTCGATAAAAGGGGGAGAAAGTGTATGGTAAGTGACATTAACACCTGTGTACATTAACACTTGTGTACTCGCAGGGCTAGAGGTCTCGGGTTCGAGCCTCGTCACCCGCTCTAGGAATTGAAATATATTCCTTGAAGGTAGCCCAAAGGGAAGGTTTTATCGACCCGCTCCGGGACTAAGATCCGGCCCGCCTGCCCCTCGGGATGGTTAAAGGGTCGGATCCTCAGAGTGTGGTTCGGGTTTCCTGCCCGAAAGCGCGTGTGTGTGTGCAAATGATGACTAGGCTTCGGTCCGGACTGATGCAAGCTTGCCTTTCAAAAAAAAAAACACCTGTGTTGTATTTTACGCTTAAGCACACTTACATAGGTTTGTCATCATCAAAAAAGGGGAGAATGTTGGTTAGTAATCCAATGATAATATTCAAATATTAACCACTTTATTTTGATGATGACACCAAGTCTTATGTGCTTAAACAATGTATAGAACAATACAAGTTCACAAGCCTACACAATCTATAACAAACGACCAATACACAAAATAGACAAGTCAAAAGAGTCATTAGAAAAATACTGGAGGAGCACGGATGGGTCCACGGTCGACCGCAGGTCAGACCGTTGATGTCCTGTACCTTGGTTCTAATAAATAGGGTGCACGTTCAACTCCACAGTCAACCATGGGTCGATCGCAGTTTTCACTGTCCGAATTTTCTACAAATTTAGTTCGACCACTTCGGGGCATCTATAATTTATGAAACTTATTTAAACATGCTTAGAATAGTTGCCTCATATAAATTCAACTGAGTTTTGGTCACTAAAACGCTAATCTTGGTTAATCACACTTAACGACATCGTAATGACACTTTAGCTTGTGATCAATGTTAAACACATAAGTGTGCTAAATGTCCTTTTCTAAAGTCATCATTTTTAAATCTAAAATATATCTAAACATGATTAGGATGGTCATTAAGTCCCACTAAAGAGATGCTCTCCACTTGATTAATCATTAAGCATTACTTACATGCTTAAGTATGCTTATCTCTTTGTGATTAGTGTAACTTCCTAGAAGTCTTCATATAAAACAAATGGGTCTTATTTGGAGGGTTTCAAGTAACCAATGAATGCATATATTTGCAATCAAATATTGACAAATAGTTTAAAGACATGGGATATGGTTTTTGGCTTGTTGTGGTTTGTCAAAGAATAAAAGCAACTCCCAAAGAGTCTTTACAAGATTTAAATTAGTCTCATTTAACTTGTTGCAAGCAATCAATGAGGCAAGATACATCCACCAAAGTATTGAAAAATGGTTGAAGACATGAGATATGATCTTTGGAGTGTTGTGGGTTGTCAAAGCATAAAAAATCTGCATTTGCCATAATGGGAAATCAATGACACAAAAGAAGGACATTGGACTTTCCTCTTTAGCAAGCTCATGTCCACTTCAATGAATGCATCCAAAAGTATAAGATGAAGGCTAAGGACTTCTAGGTGTATTAAGCATCTTCTGAAAGCTCTATATTGGGTAAAGAAGCCAAAAATTCAAAGAAAAAAAGAGCTCCAACGGATATATTGAAAAGCTGTCCAGCAGGAGCAAGGTCGATGCACGGTCGACCGTGAAGTCAACCGTGCACCATCAGAGAGATTTTTCTCTTTCCTATAAATACCAACATTTGTTAAAATTGAAGACCACCTCTTTGAAACATTCTTTCAAAGTCATATCAACTGATCTCTCAAGCCTCAAGCACATATCAATGGAGAGATTATAAGAGATAAATAGTGATTCTAGTTACACTAAGTAGAATTACATTGTAAACTTCATGCTTATTGTTTGTATCTCTATGTTTACTTTGTGGGAAACTTCCTTAGGGGGGTCAAGGAAGTTAAATACTTAAACACCAACACTTAGTGATTCAACTTCCTTAAAGGGATCTAGGAAGTTGATTGATTCTATTGGGAATTGATACTTGTCCAAAATGAAGACAAATTTGATCTAAGTAAGGTTAGTGTGACCTATTGAAGAACTATGAGAGATTGAGTTAGTAGAATTGATCTTGTGATAAGAATATCATCTTATCTAGTGATCCTTCTTCCTTAAAGGGAACTAAGAAGTTGTTCATATTTCCATAGGGAAATTGACACTTGTCCAAGGTAAAGATGAGTGTGATCTAGGAGTAGTGTTGGTGTGACTTATTGAAGATCATTTGGTGTAAACGGATCTCCACCGGGTTTGGGGAAATGCTTAGTGAAGCTAACTCCCGATTAGTGAATCGGGGAGTGGATTAAGAAGGATTAGTTAACATCCTCCCGAACCACTATAAATCCTTGTGTTTGTGCACTTACACTCATTACATACTTGCATTAAAAAACACAAACACTTCCACACTTAAAACTTATGTTTTGATTATCAAAGATTTTGAAAACGTTTTAAGAAACCACTAGGTAACTATTCACCCCCTCTAGTTACTTACAATTGGTATCAGAGCGGTTGCTCTAATCTTCGCTTAAGAAATGTTTTTGTCATGTCTAAAAAAACTATTTTGTGCAAAAACTCGAGTCAAAGATATTGGAACTAAGCTCTACTTGTTTGGAGAACGCAAAAGAGATTTTGGGTAAGTTAGTCTTGAATCACGATGAAAATTTTCATATGAGAAGCCACTTCAAGACACTCGTGTGATGTGGAGTCAAGGATCAAATCCGAATACTCAAACTTACATCCATTGCTTTGAGAAAAAATACCACCATTCACATGGCGAGGTAAACTTGTTCGTTTTTAGTCTATTTAATATTTGTGTACTCTAAATGTTGTGATAATTAACAAAACTATGATTGAAAAGAAAAGCTTGAACAAAGAAACATTTTTTTGAATAAACCAAGTTAATTTTTGAAAAATAAAGTATGTAAAGAAAAATGTGAGGTTGGGTCAAAATCACAACTATAGTGTACATAATAGAAGCTCATCGAAACTTGCCATGAAACTTAGGCCAATAGAATGTATGTGAAATTACTTGTGCCTTGAATCCTTGCATGAAAAATGACATGAGTTATTGCTTGATGTGTGCTTGATTAATTAATCTTACATGCTAGAATACGTAGGTTGTCACACATCTTAGAGCCTTAAGTGATAGACATAAAATCTAAGATTAGACTCTAAGCATCTCAATAAGTATTCTCGTAACTCATATAGTCAAACAAAAGGATACTTAGTGGGAATAATAATTTGAAACTAAAATCACTAGCTCGTGACTATTTTGAATAAGAGAAAGAATTATCTTTCCTCAAAAATGATAAAAAGTGGTGATATAGTAAAAGTGATTTTTACAGTCAAAGATACCAAATGATAAACCAACACTTGGCTATAAAAGACACCTTGAGTGAATATCACAAGCATTCAGAAAACACACTTTATAAAACTCAACATAGTGCCAAACTAGCAGGCGGTCGAGCCTACGGTCGACCGTGGATCGACCGCATAGGCTCTGATCAAAATGTGCTTTTTCAATTCTAAGATCGATTGTGGTTTGACACTTTTAGATGTTGAATCATTTTAAAATGATTAAAACATTAGTTTTACATTGTTTAAATGGGAAGATTTAAACGTTTGCTAATGTGAAGCTAATTATCGTCATTAAAAGACACTCGTTTAAAAGGTCAAGTAATTTTCAAACAACTATAAGCATACAAGATCAATTATTCTCACTCAAGACATGAAATTGGCTTGCCAAATTTTAAAATATAAACATGTCTAAAAGAACAATAGTCTATTCCTTGAGAAAGGTACAAAGATGAGTTATTGTGAGAATATTTGATGCTATAAATCTCGGACCCAACAAACATTGGGTACCATGTTTTGTGTCTCTAACAAGTTGTAGGTTTGTTAGCAAGTGTGGTGGAAGACGATGTAATCACAAGTACTCAGAACACATGTCCACGATAAATATGTCAAACCAAGCACAAAGAACATGATGATGGTGACGTAATATTGGATGGACATATTTGAGGAATAATCATCGGTGCAGGTAACTTTACTTACAAATGAAATACTCTTAAAAGTGTGCTATTTGATTTATGTTTAATACACTAATATCCTAACATGCTAGTTAAGTCATATTTTATTTGAAAGAAGAAAACATGTTACAATTAGGTAGAATGTATTATATGCTTGCAAGTGAAATTGGTGAAAAGATAAAGACATGTCAATATGTGCATTGCATCAATACATGTTTTTCAATTTGATGGCATATAAGATTAGATCACACGACCATGAAACTAATCATTAGAGATCTACCTAAAAGTAATATACGATGATCACTAAATGAGCTAATGTGTTAAAAAGATCATTCTCCATTAGTTTGCTTCAACAAAGTAAATATTTGAGAAACGATGATAGCAAAGAGAATCATGTTAAACAAATCTTAGGAGACAAATTAGATTTGAAGCTAGTGTGTAGTCTAAGTTCTCCGTTTTCTAGGTATAGTATAGATTTCCAAAGTTCAACTTTGTAGTCTTAATAAAGGGTTGTATATGATCTCCATCATCTATGCTTAAGGAGATATATTTGTGATGATAGAACTCATTCTAGGCTCATACCTAGATTAAAAAAAGAAAATGATATTATTCTTGTCTAAATTTCTAGAGTTATAGTCATTAATAAAATTGTTAGTTAAACGCATAAGCGTTTGTTGAGTTGTTAAAATATCTAAAACACATTTAGACATAGTAGGACGGATGATTGTTAATCTTTGAGGTTAGAAAGCTTTAAGAATAATTCATACTCTTAATTTCTAAACTAGAATTAGGTTTGCGTCAAACGAACACCTAGAACAAACAAGTAAAATGAAAAGTTTCACTAACCTTTTAGATAAGTGCTAAGGTATTAGACACACCTATGGAAATAAATGCTAGATTATCTCTCAGAGGTGTAGGTGTGAATCTAAAGGTAGGTACGTCCTTAGGATACTCTTTAGAAAGAAAAAACTAACTAGGTCTAAATAGACGTCCGAGTAGCCTTAAGGAATAATCGAACATACATGAAAAGGCTATATCTTTGCATCTTGAAAGTCTTGATAAACTTAGGACATACTTGCTTGATCATGTGTGTGAAATTGTAAAAGTTGGAAATACATTATTTGCTAAGAAGCATGAGAATAAACTGTTAATTGATGTTCATAACTTGGTTATTGATCCAATTAACCATTTTCCTTGTGAAAAGTTCTTTGAACTCACGGATGATAAGTTTGAAATATACTTGATAGAGAAACTTGAATACTTTATTGTATGCTTTACACTCCAGGATTAACTCTCGGCTTCCTCTCATTATACACTAGGTGTAAGCTGCATAATCTTTTTCTCTCTCTCATATGTGTCATATATGCTTTCATTGCTTGTATGATTAAGTGTGCAACATCTACTTGTCATAACTGCATGATTATATGTTTGTATGTGTAAATCTACCTGTCATACTTGTATGCATATATGATTTTCATGCATGACAACTTGAGTTCTCTTGTTGTAACTCATGTTGGTTGAAATCAACTTGTTGAATGTTATATTACACATTTTAGGATCATTAACTTGCTAATTGAATTTTATTGAGAGGGCATTGTGCTTAATATTTGCTACATCCAATATGCTATATATTGTTCATCATGCTTATGTGCTTACATGCTTATGACTTATTAACATGTTAAAAAATGATGCTTTGATGTTTTTATGCTCATGATCTAATAGAACACTCCAAATTGTTAACTAAAATACATGGACAATGTTAACTGGTTAATATTATTCACAGTCAAGTTAACATATGTTGTGTAACGACCCGACAAAATCGTCGGAGCCGTTAACTTAGGTCCCGTTACGTGTTATAGCCCCAAAATGAGACGCGTTTGGCCAAAATTATGTCGCATTCATTTGAAACGTGTAAGACTTGCAAAGTATTAAGTAAACCAAACGGTTCGACAACAAGTATAAGTTTACAAAAGTGAATAAGTATAAATGAAATAACTTGCGACATAATATAAGTTGAAAATCACGAATTCTATTAATAGCGTATGCATGTAAACATTAAGTTTGAATCCAAAGGTGCTATCACTAGCGTATGCATGTATGCTTGACCCCAAGCAAGTAATCAAAGTGTTCAGAAGCATGTATCAAGTAGCCAAGTATGAACCTGAGAAACATATAGAAAACTGTCAACGAAAAACGTTGGTGAAATCATAGGTGTATTAGTGAACGTTGTTTTGAACCACAAGATTTAGTATAGTTGATTATCCAAATCATTTGCATTCCAAAAGTTGTTGTTTTGTATCGCGAGCACCCAATTATCAAGACTTAACTGTTTTGTACCCTGTTACGTAGTGTTAGAATATACACTATTCTCAAAAATATATTTCATCCGCTAACGGTAGCGAACCGTCCAAATGAGGGCTACACCCTGCAAGTGTAACTAATGATAATTGAATTGAGGCTTTTTGTTCTAACTTGCACGTGGAATGTTTGTTTTCGTACTTGTGTTCAAAGCATAAAAGTATGATACGTATATGTTTCTCATCCCATGATTTAAAAGTATAAAAGTTGTCGAAAGATTGGACTATGATCTCACCGTATTTGCATGCCAAAGTACTTGTAATTAAACGTGTGCATTGAAAGTTGCTTAGCCTTGACCTAAACAAACAAGTCGTATCAATTACCGGTTACAACACAAGGTCGGTTAAAATGTGTTCAATTAGTCCTATGGCTCGTTACGACTCGATTGTATATTGCATGTGAATCACGTTGTCAAGTTTCATGCAAGATATAAGTATGAAAGCACGTTAAAACGATTGCATAAGTGTTTGGTCAAGTTTGACTAAAATTCAAACTTGGTCAAAGTCAAAGTCAACGGGGTCGGGTCGGGTATCCGACAATTTTTCTAAGTTATATAATCATATATGAGCATGTTGGCCAAGTTTCATGTTAATCGGAGGTGCGTAGCATAGTTAGAATTTTTCGTATAATTGTAAAGTTGATCAGTCCCCAAACACGCCTAATGCCGCGCCGTGACTGGGGAGGGCCGCGCCACGACATTCAATGTGAGCTGGTGCCTGGGTCATTTCAAATGTCTAAGTCTCAAACCCAATTTCATTTAAACAAAATTAACGAACCGTAAACACTTAAAACACGTATCTTATATCGTTGGAAAGATATTTTGACAAGGAGTACAACTAAACTCATATCATCAAAAAATCACATCGTTTTAAATGACCAAATCCTCGTCGAATGATCGTTAAAAGTTTATCATTCAAGTTTCAAGTTCGTAAAATGCATTTCATGATTCGGGAACTTACTACACATATCTAATACGCCGTTTCGTAGGTAATTACGCATACAATATAACTAAACACTTTCCAACAACATTGTGAAGCATTTAATGCATCAAAAGTTCGTTTTAAAAATCTATCAAACCCTAACCAAGAATCACAAAATCAATAATCATGTTAATATAAGGTTTTCATGTCATTCAACATACCAAAACAAAGCTAATGATGCTAGTAACACATTTAACACAAAAGGTTTAACATCTAACAACATTTAATCAATCAAAATCAAAGATTAAACAAACACATTTCAAGTGTTCATGCTAGTTACACCAAATAACAAGATCGAGCATACAAATTACATACACAACATCACAATGAGCCATAGACACTAACTAACATCATTTCAAGTCTAAAGGTCTAATTTATGAAAATTAGAAATTTTGAAAAGCTTACCCCAAGCTATGAAATTGGTACCAAATTGAAGAGGATGATGCAAGGATTACAAATATGTAGTCGGATTTGTTGTGAGCTTCCTAAATCCGAAATAGATGATAAATCTTTGATGTTGGGGTTTGAGAGAAAAAGATGGAAGTAATGAGATGAGGTGGTGATGAATGAATGAGTGGTGGTGGTCGGTGACAAGTTAACCAAGTTTTTCCATGTGACAAGATTAGTCCCTCAAGTTTGGAGCCGGGTGCGGGAATTAACCAAACGAATTATTTTAACTACGCGAGAGTAAATGGGAGATGTTATAATCCAACAACGGAAATGTTAACGGAAGGTACGAATATAGATGACCAAAGATTATTATCTAAGAAAAAGACGGGCATTAAAATAATTTAACGGAAAAAGGCGGGATTACCTACACCTTTAAAGAAATTTTGTCCCGAAATTTAGTTGGAAGTAATAGTCGTTGTTTCTTCCTCGAAATCTTGCGTTGCCAATTCTACGAATGAGTGAAGGTACTTCCTTGGGCATTCCAACGAACTTTGACGGTTGGGATTTTACATTGTTTTAGAGTTTGGTTTCACGATTCATAATTTCAACCGGTTCTCCTAGGAAGTGGTGGTTGTCATCGATAGTAAGCTCATCCAAAAGGATAACAAGTTCTAGTTTTGCAAGACACTTCTTTAAGTTTGATACATGGAATGTAGAATGAACGGAGCTCAATTGAGTCGGGAGATCAAAATGGTAAGCAACGGTTACAACACGCTCCAAGATTTTAAAGGATCAAAATATCGCGGATTTCGCTTTCTACGTTTTCCGAAACGGATTACACCTTTCCAAGGTGCAATATTTAATATTACACGGTCACCCACTAGGAATTCGAGAGGCTTACGTCTAACATCGGCATAGTGGCGATTACGGACCGTCTTGGGTCTTTCTTGAATTTTAACGATCTTGACGGTTATTTCATGAATGAGTTCGGGTCCAGTGGTTTGCTTGTCACCTACTTCGGTCCAACGAATATGAGAACAACATTTTCGGCTATATAAAGTTTCGAAAAGGTGTGGCGTTAATACTCGAATGATAACTATCATTGTAAGAGGAATCAATTAAAGGCAACAATACAAGTTCGTGATATGTTTTTGAAGGTTTGAATCATATGTTTGCTTGGTCCGTCGGTTTATGGATGGTACGTGGTACTTATGTTTAAACGTGTTCCCAAGGCTTCTTTTAATGCACTCCAAAATCTAGAAGTGAAACGAGCATCTCGATCTGAAATAAACGACAATGGCACACCGTGTCGAGATAGAATTTCCTAGAATGTATAGTTGTATTGTCGGTTTTTGAAAAACGTTTGCTAGAACAAGATTCTTATCGGCTTCTGAAATCGTTCGTTAGGACTATTCACCCTCGAGGCGAATACTAGTATAACGTGAAGAGTCTCTCTCTCCATTGAGAATTTAGATAAAGGTTTTCCTTACACAAAAGTACGAGTGTAATGCGAGAGAAGTTTCCGCCTTGATGTGAGCATATCAAGCGTTTCTTAGTTCGTCGATAAAAGTGTGCGAAAACGAGATAGTGTACACGTGTAGCATATGTTTTGGAGTTGAAGGAATTGGTCGTTTGTTCAGAAGCATCAATATGGTTTGGCAATATCAAGATGTGTCCCTGGTATGGTTGTTATCAATATTCTCGAAGTTTTCGGATGGCAACAAATAAAAATAAAGTCATGTACATGACACATGATGGTGATTAGGTTGATCGAGTCCAATCACCATCACGAGTCATTAGAACTTTGGTATGACTTACCATAATATAACTACGTTGATCGAGTGTCGTTATATTATGCTAACGCATACCTCCATTCCCACATCACTCCATAGAATCAAGTTCGTGTAATCGTGAAGATTTAAAATGAACAAAGTGTAATGACGTCTCTAACGTGACTCGTATTGAATCGAAAGAATTTGTGCAACTCTGAAGAAGCGTTTTCCCAAGGGAAGTGTATAAACAATTGTTCACGTCAATGCGGTTCAAGTCAAACAATAATGTCTTTAGGTACGAAAGGAGTAACGAATTATGATAACGAGTAGTACGCAACCGTAGTGATAAGTATTGATGACGATACTCTCCTAGAGTATTGGGGGTAGTAACAAGAAGTGGTAGATAGTGAAGAACACCGGTGTAACATCGGTAGAGGCTAATGATTGCCATAGTGGTGGAAACTTTACAGCACTTGTGGATAGTAAGCCGGGATGGTGGTGAATAACAATCTAGGAGACAAAGTTCCCGATCTAGTGTGATTAATAAAGTCATCGTCATCCTTATACGTATGAATCTTGAATTTACGTGTGTTACCAGAAAGTGGCAGAGTACGAGTTCGTATGATGGAAATTTGGTACTATTAAGAAGTTCACCTAAGAAAGATTCAAGCATAAATGCACAAGTAGTCAAGTAAGTGCTATCTATAGCAAATGCAAGTCAGAATGCAATGATTAACTATCCGGTTGTAGTCTAGATTCACTAATGCGTCCTAACGACTCTGTCAGACACACTAATGCACATCCTAGATCCCTAGAACCAACGCTCTGATACCATCTGTAACGACCCGACAAAATCGTCATTGACGGCGCCGTTAACTTAGGTCCCGTTACGTGGTTATAGCCCCTAAATGAGACGCGTTTGACCAAAATTATGTCGCATTCATTTGAAACGTGTAAGACTTGTAAAGTTTTAAGTAAACCAAACGGTTCGACAACAAGTATAAGTTTACAAAAGTTAATAAGTATAAGTGAAATAACTTGCGACATAATATAAGTTGAAAATCACGAATGCAATCAATAGCGTATGCATGTAAACATTAAGTTTGAATTCAAAGGTGCTATAACTAGTGTATGCATGTATGCTTGACCCCAAGTAAGTAATCAAAGTGTACGGAAGCATGTATCAAGTAGCCAAGTATGAACCTGAGAAACATATAGAAAACTGTCAACAAAAAACGTTGGTGAAATCATAGGTGTATTAGTGAACGTTGTTTTGAACCACAAGATTTAGTATAGTTGATTATCCAAATCGTTTGCATTCCAAAAGTTGTTGTTTGTATCGCGAGCACCCAATTATCAAGACTTAACTGTTTTGTACCTGTTACGTAGTGTTAGAACATACACTATTCTCGAAAATATATTTCATCCGCTAACGGTAGCGAACCGTCCGAATGACGGCTCGTCAAGCCCATGTGATCACATAACATAAGTTCACGTTTACACCCTGCAAGTGTAACTAATGATAATTGAATTGAGGCTTTTTGTTCTAACTCGCACGTGGAATGTTTGTTTTCGTACTTGTGTTCAAAGCATAAAAGTATGATACGTATATGTTTCTCATCTCATGATTTAAAAGTATAAAAGTTGTCAAAAGATGGGACTATGATCTCACCGTAGTTGCATGCCAAAGTACTTGTAATTAAACGTTGTGCAATGAAAGTTGCTTAGCCTTGACCTAAACAAACAAGTCGTATCAATTACCGGTTACGACACAAGGTCGTCGAAATGTGTTCAATTAGTCCTATGGCTCGTTACGACTCGATTGTATATAGCATGTGAATCACGTTGTCAAGTTTCATGCAAGATATAAGTATGAAAGCACGTTAAAACAATTGCATAAGTGTTTGGTCAAGTTTGACTAAAAGTCAAACTTGGTCAAAGTCAAAGTCAACGGGGCCAGGTCGGGTATCCGACAATTTTTCTAAGTTATATAATTATATATGAGCATGTTGGCCAAGTTTCATGTTAATCGGAGGTGCGTAGCATAGTTAGAAATTTTCGTATAATTGTAAAGTTGATCAGTCCCTAAACACGCCTAATGCTGCACCGCGACTGGGGAGGGCCGCGCCACAACATTCAACGTGAGCTGGTGCCCGGGTTGTTTCAAATGTCTAAGTCTCAAACCCAATTTCATTCAAACACAATTAACGAACGTAAACACTTAAAACACGTATCTTATATCGTTGGAAAGATATTTTGACAAGGAGTACAACTAAACTCATATCATCAAACAATCACATCGTTTTAAATGACCAAATCCTTGTCGAATGATCGTTAAAAGTTTATCATTCAAGTTTCAAGTTCGTAAAACGCATTTCATGATTCAGGAACTTACTACACATATCTAATATGCCGTTTCGTAGGTAATTATGCATACAATACAACTAATCACTTTCCAACAATATTGTGAAGCATTTAATGCATCAAAAGTTCGTTTTAAAAATCTATCAAACCCTAACCAAGAATCACAAAATCAATAATCATGTTAATGTAAGGTTTTCATGTCATCCAACATACCAAAACGAAGCTAATGATGCTAGTAACACATTTGACACAAAAGGTTTAACATCTAACAACATTTAATCAATCAAAATCAAAGATTAAACTAACCCATTTCAAGTGTTCATGCTAGTTACACCAAATAACAAGATCGAGCATACAAATTACATACACGACATCACAATGAGCCAGAGACACTAACTAACATCATTTCAAGTCTAAAGGTCTAATTTATGAAAATTACAAATTTTGAAAAGCTTACCTCAAGCTATGAAATTGGTACGAAATTGAAGAGGATGATGCAAGGATTACAAATATGTAGTCGGATTTGTTGTGACTTCCTAGATCCGAAATAGATGATAAATCTTTGATGTTGGGATTTGAGAGAAAAAGATGGAAGTAATGAGATGAGGAGGTAATGAATAAATGAGTGGTGGTGGTGGGTGTAGTGACCCGAACTTTTCCATGTTTATATATATTAATTGAGATTGATATTTACATGATTAAATGTTTCCAACATGTTAAGCAATCAAACTTGTTAAGACTTGATTAATTGAAATATGTTTCATATAGACAATTGACCACCCAAGTTGACCGGTGATTCGCGAACGTTAAAACTTGTAAAAACTATATGATGACATATATATGGATATATATATAGTTAACATGATACTATGATAAGTAAACATATCATTAAGTATATTAACAATTAACTACATATGTAAAAACAAGACTACTAACTTAATGATTTTTAAACGAGACATATATGTAACGATTATCGTTGTAAAGACATTTAATGTATATATATCATATTAAGAGATATTCTTACATGATAATATCATGATAATATAATAATTTAAAATCTCATTTGATATTATAAACATTGGGTTAACAACATTTGACAAGATCGTTAACCTAAAGGTTTCAAAACAACACTTACATGTAACGACTAACGATGACTTAACGACTCAGTTAAAATGTATATACATGTAGTGTTTTAATATGTATTTATACACTTTTGAAAGACTTCAATACACTTATCAAAATACTTCTACTTAACAAAAATGCTTACAATTACATCCTCGTTCAGTTTCATCAACAATTCTACTCGTATGCACCCGTATTCGTACTCGTACAATACACAGCTTTTAGATGTATGTACTATTGGTATATATACTCCAATGATCAGCTCTTAGCAGCCCATGTGAGTCATCTAACACATGTGGGAACCATCATTTGGCAACTAGCATGAAATATCTCATAAAATTACAAAAATATGAGTAATCATTCATGACTTATTTACATGAAAACAAAATTACATATCCTTTATATCTAATCCATACACCAACGACCAAAAACACCTACAAACACTTTCATTCTTCAATTTTCTTCATCTAATTGATCTCTCTCAAGTTCTATCTTCAAGTTCTAAGTGTTCTTCATATATTCTACAAGTTCTAGTTACATAAAATCAAGAATACTTTCAAGTTTGCTAGCTCACTTTCAATCTTGTAAGGTGATCATCCAACCTCAAGAAATCTTTTTTTCTTACAGTAGGTTATCATTCTAATACAAGGTAATAATCATATTCAAACTTTGGTTCAATTTCTATAACTATAACAATCTTATTTCAAGTGATGATCTTACTTGAAATTGTTTTCGTGTCATGATTCTGCTTCAAGAACTTCGAGCCATCCAAGGATCCGTTGAAGCTAGATCCATTTTTCTCTTTTCCAGTAGGTTTATCCAAGGAACTTAAGGTAGTAATAATGTTCATAACATCATTCAATTCATACATATAAAGCTATCTTATTCGAAGGTTTAAACTTGTAATCACTAGAACATAGTTTAGTTAATTCTAAACTTGTTCGCAAACAAAAGTTAATCCTTCTAACTTGACTTTTAAAATCAACTAAAAACATGTTCTATATCTATATGATATGCTAACTTAATAATTTAAAACCTGAAAACAAGAAAAACACCGTAAAACCGGATTTACGCCGTCGTAGTAACACCGCGAGCTGTTTTGGGTTAGTTAATTAAAAACTATGATAAACTTTGATTTAAAAGTTGTTATTCTGAGAAAATGATTTTTATTATGAACATGAAACTATATCCAAAAATTATGGTTAAACTCAAAGTGGAAGTATGTTTTCTAAAATGGTCATCTAGACGTCGTTCTTTCGACTGAAATGACTACCTTTACAAAAACGACTTGTAACTTATTTTTCCGACTATAAACCTATACTTTTTCTATTTAGATTCATAAAATAGAGTTCAAAATGAAACCATAGCAATTTTATTCACTCAAAACGGATTTAAAATGAAGAAGTTATGGGTAAAACAAGATTGGATAATTTTTCTCATTTTAGCTACGTGAAAATTGGTAACAAATCTATTCCAACCATAACTTAATCAACTTGTATTGTATATTATGTAATCTTGAGATACCATAGACACGTATACAATGTTTTGACCTATCATGTCAACACATCTATATATATTTCGGAACAACCATAGACACTCTATATGTGAATGTTGGAGTTAGCTATACAGGGTTGAGGTTGATTCCAAAATATATATAGTTTGAGTTGTGATCAATACTGAGATACGTATACACTGGGTCGTGGATTGATTCAAGATAATATTTATCGATTTATTTCTGTACATCTAACTGTGGACAACTAGTTGTAGGTTACTAACGAGGACAGCTGACTTAATAAACTTAAAACATCAAAATATATTAAAAGTGTTGTAAATATATTTTGAACATACTTTGATATATATGTATATATTGTTATAGGTTCGTGAATCAACCAGTGGCCAAGTCTTACTTCCCGACGAAGTAAAAATCTGTGAAAGTGAGTTATAGTCCCACTTTTAAAATCTAATATTTTTGGGATGAGAATACATGCATGTTTTATAAATGATTTACAAAATAGACACAAGTACGTGAAACTACATTCTATGGTTGAATTATCGAAATCGAATATGCCCCTTTTTATTAAGTCTGGTAATCTAAGAATTAGGGAACAGACACCCTAATTGACGCGAATCCTAAAGATAGATCTATTGGGCCTAACAAACCCCATCCAAAGTACCGGATGCTTTAGTACTTCGAAATTTATATCATATCCGAAGGGTGTCCCGGAATGATGGGGATATTCTTATATATGCATCTTGTTAGTGTCGGTTACCAGGTGTTCACCATATGAATGATTTTTATCTCTATGTATGGGATGTGTATTGAAATATGAAATCTTGTGGTCTATTGTTACGATTTGATATATATAGGTTAAACCTATAACTCACCAACATTTTTGTTGACGTTTTAAGCATGTTTATTCTCAGGTGATTATTAAGAGCTTCCGCTGTCGCATACTTAAATAAGGACGAGATTTGGAGTCCATGCTTGTATGATATTGTGTAAAAACTGCATTCAAGAAACTTATTTTGTTGTAACATATTTGTATTATAAACCATTATGTAATGGTCGTGTGTAAACAGGATATTTTTGATTATCATTATTTGATAATCTACGTAAAACTTTTTAAACCTTTATTGATGAAATAAAGGTTATGGTTTGTTTTAAAATGAATGCAGTCTTTGAAAAACGTCTCATATAGAGGTCAAAACCTCGCAACGAAATCAATTAATATGGAACGTTTTTAATCAATAAGAACGGGACATTTCAGTTGGTATCCGAGCGTTGGTCTTAGAGAACCAGAATTTTGCATTAGTGTGTCTTATCGAGTTTGTTAGGATGCATTAGTGAGTCTGGACTTCGACCGTGTTTACTTGAAAAATGATTGCTTAACAAATTTTGTTGGAAACTATATATTTTTAACATGTGAATATTATGTGATATATTAATCTCTTAACGCGTTTGATATTATGTGATAGATGTCTACCTCTAGAACAAGTCCCATTGACTCACCTAATAATAATGAAGAGTCAAATGTAAATTAGAATGATTCGTGGACTGATTCACAAGTTCCCGAAGAGGAACCGGAAGAAGAGTCGGAACCGGAAGAAGAATCGGAACCGGAAGAAGAATCGGAACCAGATGAAGAAATAGAACCGGCGGGGGAAATAATAAAACGGTTAAGTAAAAGAAAATCCTCAACCAACCGACCAAGGTTAATTATGGTCAATGGTGTTTCCGCCAAGGAAGCAAAATATTGGGAGGATTACCAATTCTCCGATGAATCAGATTCCGACGAGAATTCCGATGATGTTATAGAAATTACCCCAACTGAATTTAAAAAGGCAAAAGAAAATAATAAGGGAAAGGGCATAAAAATAGAGAAATCTAATTCCAACCCCGATGAACTTTATATGTTTCGTCAATCCCCGAAGTCCTTAAGTTGTAACAATGACCCGGGAACCTCTAAACCACCAGGTTTTTCTAAACCAATGTGGAAAATTACGGCTCGTATTAGGGGAACATCATATATCCCTAGAAACTTGGCAAAACGAACCAAAACTGAAGAAGAAGAAACAAGCGAGTCGGAATAAGATAGTTGTATTCGTGTGGTGTAATATATGTAATATAGTGTGCTTATGCTTTATGATATATGTAAAAATTGCTTGTATTAAATAAGTATTTTTTTTTTATGAAGCTAACTCTTGTCTATTTTACAGTATAAAAACACAAAATGGATAGACAACCCAATATTTTAAGAGACCTACCCGGAGACATGATTGATGAAATCTTGTCTAGAGTCGGTCAGAATTCTTCGGCACAACTATTTAAGGCGAGATCAGTTTGTAAGACATTCGAAGAACGTTCCAAGAATGCCTTGGTTTATAAAAGGCTTTCGTTCGAAAGATGGGGGATATCACATTGGGAAATCCATAAGTTGCGATGTGTTTACTTTGACGCATATATTGCGGGGAACCCAAATGCTATTTTACGCAATGGGTTAAGAAATTATTTTGACTCAATATATCCGAATATTGGACTTCGTGATTAAGAAAAAGCGGCTAACATGCAACATAAAGAAGCATGTTATGCTTACGGATTAGTAATGTTCGCTTCTCACCAAAGTGAGAACAAGAACATCGGCCTACAACTATTAAACAAAACGTTCCCACAAGTGACGGAGTCGGTAATTGGGGTAAGAAATGAGGTTTTTAGATTGTTACGGGACTGTTGGACATTACGTAACCCTCGTCCCTTTGACGACGTTACAACACGCTGTCTTATCAACGGCCATAACGGTTATGTTCCACAAGACCAAGGATGGGAAGTAGTCCTAGTAAAACCAGAATGCATGACTTGTTTCTGGACGTATGAATTACGTGTCTTTATTGCCTTTGCTGAACGACTTGTGTACTAGCTAGAATTATCTTCACAACCATCTTGTATCAAATTTATTGTGTGCTATATTTCATGCTATATGTAAAATAAGCGGTATTGTAAGTTTGTAAAATATTGTGTAAAAGTTTGAACGCGAAATATTATTATAATCAGTTTTTCATATAGAATTGTAGTAGTTGAATTGTATATTAGCTACTAAGTATGAACTTAACGGGTAGGTACTACCCGAATTTAAACTTATAAAACGCTAATATGAAGAAAAAGCTTTTATAAATGAGTTCATATTATGCTACGAAATACTATTAACTACTCTTAATATTCTGTATGATTAACTTGTTCCATTTGACTATTTTGAAGGAAATGGCACCGACTACTCGACACACCGTGAATATGAATGAAGAGGAATTCCGTACTTTTCTAGCTTCAAACATAGCCGCAGTACAGGCTGCGCTACATACCAACAATAACCTTGGATCTAGCAGTACAGGAAATCGTGTAGGATGCACCTACAAAGAATTCACTGCCTGCAAACCTTTGGAATTTAATGGAACCGAAGGACCGATCGGATTGAAACGGTGGACTGAGAAGGTCGAATCGGTGTTTGCCATAAGTAAGTGTACTGAAGAGGACAAAGTAAAGTACGCTACGCATACCTTCACAGGTTCTGCGTTAACATGGTGGAATACCTATCTAGAACAAGTGGGACAAGACGATGCGTACGCACTACCGTGGTCAGCATTCAAGCACTTGATGAATGAGAAGTACCGTCCCAGAACCGAGGTCAATAAGCTCAAGACAGAACTTAGAGGGTTACGAACCCAAGGATTTGATATTACCACGTACGAAAGACGATTCACAGAATTGTGCCTATTGTGTCCGGGAGCATTCGAAGATGAGGAAGAGAAGATCGACGCGTTTGTGAAAGGATTACCGGAAAGAATCCAAGAAGATATAAGTTCACACGAGCCCGCCTCCATACAACAGGCATGTAGAATGGCTCACAAACTAGTGAACCAGATTGAAGAAAGAATTAAAGAACAGACTGCTGAAGAGGCCAATGTGAAGCAAGTCAAAAGAAAGTGGGAGGAAAACGGTGATAAGAATCACCAATACAACAACAACAGTAATTACAACAATAATCGCAACAATTATCCCAACAAATGCAACATCAATCACAACTACAACAAACGGCCCAACAAAAACAACAAAAACAACAACAACAATAGCAACTACAACAATCATCCTAATAACAATAATAACTGCAACAACAACAACAATCAGAAGCAGCTATGCCAAAGGTGTGAAAAGTATCACTCGGGGTTCTGCACCAAATTTTGCAACAAGTGTAAAAGAAATGGTCATAGCGTGGTGAAGTGTGAGGTCTACGGACCAGGGGTTAATAGAACGAAAGGAACAAATGGTGTCGGAACGAGTAATGGCAGAGCAAGTAGTGTCGGAGGAAGTTATGCCAATGTAGTTTGTTATAAATGTGTAAAACCGGGCCACATTATTAGAAATTGCCCGAACCAGGAGAACACGAATGGACAAGGCCGCGGAAGAGTTTTCAATATTAATGCGGCAGAGGCACAGGAAGACCCGGAGCTTGTTACGGGTACGTTTCTTATTGACAATAAATCTGCTTACGTTTTATTTGATTCGGGTGCGGATAGAAGCTATATGAGTAGAGATTTTTGTGCTAAATTAAGTTGTCCATTGACGCCTTTGGATAGTAAATTTTTACTCGAATTAGCAAATGGTAAATTAATTTCAGCAGATAATATATGTCGGAATCGAGAAATTAAACTGGTTAGCGAAACATTTAAGATTGATTTGATACCAGTAGAGTTAGGGAGTTTTGATGTGATAATCGGTATGGACTGGTTGAAAGAAGTGAAAGCAGAGATCGTTTGTTACAAAAATGCAATTCGCATTATACGAGAAAAAGGAAAACCCTTAATGGTGTACGGAGAAAAGGGCAACACGAAGCTACATCTTATTAGTAATTTGAAGGCACAAAAACTAATAAGAAAAGGTTGCTATGCTGTTCTAGCACACGTCGAGAAAGTACAAACTGAAGAAAAGAGCATCAATGATGTTCCCATTGCAAAAGAATTTCCCGATGTATTTCCGAAAGAATTACCGGGATTACCCCCACATCGATCCGTTGAATTTCAAATAGATCTTGTACCAGGAGCTGCACCAATAGCTCATGCTGCTTACAGACTCGCACCCAGTGAGATGAAAGAACTGCAAAGCCAATTACAAGAACTTTTAGAGCATGGTTTCATTCGACCAAGCACGTCACCGTGGGGAGCTCCTGTTTTGTTTGTCAAGAAGAAAGATGGTACATTCAGGTTGTGTATCGACTACCGAGAGTTGAACAAACTTACCATCAAGAACCGCTACACACTACCGAGAATCGACGACTTATTTGATCAACTACAAGGCTCGTCTGTTTATTCAAAGATTGACTTACGTTCCTGATGTAGTAGCGGAGTGGTATAAAATAGTTATTAATTTTAGCAGAAAATACTATTAAATACGATACAATTTTTACACAAGATATTTATTTATTTAGAGAACGGATATACTTAAACCTTGCTACAACATTATAGGCAGTGTACCTAATCGTACAGTAGTGTAGTTTTTAGTAAGTCCGGTTCGTTCCACAGGGAATCTTTTTAAACAAAGCTTAACGCTATATTAGTTTACTTTTATAAAAATACAAATATATATATATAAGTAAAATTATTATTATAAAGGGGGGGTTTTTACCGTTTAATGACCGGTTTGTCGATTTTAAAACTTTAGTCGCAGTTAAAACCAAATGTAAAATATTAAAAATAAATACAAGACTTGAATTAAAGCATAAAGTAAATAACGATAATGAAATTTCGAATAATAAAAGTGCGATAAAATAAACTTGCGATAATTAAAAAGTATGATAATTAAAAGTGCAATTAAATACAATAACAATAAATAAAGTGCGATAATTAGAAGTGCAATTAAATATAAAATAAAGGAAATTAAATATGAAATAAAAGAATTATGCTTATTTAAACTTCCGTAATCATGATGTTTGACGTGTTGATTTTAGTTTTATGCCCATGGGTTAATTGTCCTTTGTCCTGGATTATTTAATATGTCCGTCTGGTTTTTGTCCATAACAGTCCGTCAGTCATAAATATAAAGTGCGAGTGTCCTCGTCAAATTATCCTTATACCCGAAGTTAAATATTCCAACTAATTGGGGATTTAAACTGTAATAAGATTTTAATACTTTGTTTAATAATTACACCAGGTTGTCAACTGAGTGTAATCCAAGGTTTTAATATTTTGTTATCAATTATACCAAGTGTCCTTGTACATAATTTCACCCCTGTTTTAATTGTTCTAGTGGCTATTAATCCATTCCCGTGTCCGGTTAAATGAACGATTATTCATACATATAAATACCCCGCCCATCGTGTCCGATTGAGTGTATATGGTAATTTATAGGGACGCCCAATTGTAAATCTTTATATTAACATTAACAAACTATCATTTAGTTAAACAAATATAAAGCTCATTAATAGCCCATAGTCTAATTTCCACAAGTGTCGTTCTTTTGTCCAAACCCCAATTATGGTACAAAGCCCAATTACCCAATTTTAGTAATTAGCCCAACATCATGATTACTTCGGATTAAATAAGCATAATAATAACTTAGCTACGAGACATTAATGTAAAAAGGTTGAACATAACTTACAATGATTAAAAATAGCGTAGCGTTACACGGACAGAATTTCGACTTACACCCTTACAACATTCGCTAACATATCCTTATTATTAGAATTATAATTAAAATTAAAATTAAAATATAAATTATATATATATATTTTACGTATATATGAGAGAAGAAGAAAAAGATGATTATTTGCGATCAGAATTCGGTTGCTTTTATAGGAAAAGTCGACTTTTGGGGCTCCGCGACTCGCGGCATTTTTGCCTTCAAACTCCGCGAGTCGCGGAGAATGAAATTACAGCTCAGTCCCTTTGCAGTCTTTCTTGCCGACGGTTTTTATTATTTATTATAATATATAAATAATTATAAGAATTATTTAAATATTATATTATATTTATGTGCATAGTTGACTTGTAATTTTTAGTCCGTTGTGTCGAGCGTTGAGAGTTGACTCTGGTCCCGGTTCCGGATTTTCGAACGTCCTTGCGTACAATTTTATATTTTGTACTTTGCGTTTTGAATCTTGTACTCTTGTAATTTCGAGACGTTTCTTATCAATAATTGGAACCTCTTTGATTGTCTTTTGTACTTTTGAGCTTTTTGGTCGTTTGCGTCTTCAATTCGTCGAATCTGTCTTTTGTCTTCACCTTTTATTATTTAAACGAATATCACTTGTAAATAGAACAATTGCAACTAAAAGCTTGTCTTTCTTGAGGAATAATGCTATGAAATATATGTTCGTTTTTAGCATTATCAAATATTCCCACACTTGAGCGTTGCTTGTCCTCAAGCAATATAGTCTTGAAATACTAGAATCACTTCTTTATTTTTCACACTTTGTACATCAGTGATTTCTATACGGCGGTATAAACAATGGTAGTAACGATATGGTTTACAGTCCCACATGACTATAAAATTTAGATCCTTTAAGGAAATTGGATCTTTATGAAAACATTTGATCTTTTGAAAATTTTAATCTAGCTTTTACCCTAGATAAGTTTTCCAGAATAACCCTTCACCGGTGTTTGCAAAATATTTTTGTGGGTTTGGTGGGTTTCAGATTTGAAAATTTTAGCTCAAAACTTGCGGTTTTGTGTCACCCACTTGCTAACCTTGTATTTGGAAAGCAACACGTCCAGTTTACTTGTCCCGTATATTACCTTTCGGTAAACTACCGTCCGGTTGTAAAGGAAAGCGTTGAACAAGCAACTGTTAAGGCAATGTCCCCTGACATGCTTTTAATTATGGTCTATAATGTGTCGGACGCAATTACTATCCTTGGTAGGAGCAATAGTAAAGTTCACCCTTATGATTTTTCGGTATGGCACAAGGTCCTGTCTTTGACCACTATGCAACCACCGTTCTTACGGTTGACACCCGATTTAGTTCAGGTGACCTAATGAATTCCAGGTGAATTCCTAGGATTTTACGTTCAATGGTAATGAACGCATTGAAAATGGGTTTTCAGAAAACAAATCGGTTTATAATTTTGATCAAAATATTTTCTCGTTCAAGCTCGAGTTTAGATATCATTGAATTCCATGAGTTTGAATTCTCAATCTTTAAGGTCAATCTCTAGGATTGAGTAATATCAGTCTTAAAAGCTGATTTTTAATCTTTAAGGAGATTATCCTTTCTGGGGATCTGATTCATTAGTCTTATCAAGCTAATTTGCATGGTGCCCCCCCATTGTACGAGATAAATCCTTCTCATGGTTAGGATAAATCTGACCACTTGGTGTCATAACCCGTCCTTAACCATAAGAACGAGTTAGATAACGTATGATTTCATTGCGAGGTATTGACCTCTATATGCGACATTTTTAAAAGAACAACTGCATTTATTTTACATTACAAACCATAACTCTTATTTTAATACAAGCTTTAGACAATAAAAAAAAAATGATTATCGTTTAGCGATAATCTTTGACTTACAAACTTTACATGTGATGATAACAATACGATTTCTAGCATATTTTACATTACAATTCCTCGGATATGCAGTTTTATTTTTGACACAAATATGCATACTCAAGATCTTGCTTAAGTTCAACATGTTGCAGCGGAAGCTTTTAGTTATCACCTGAGAATAGACATGTTTAAAACGTCAACATAAAGTTGGTGAGATATAGGTTTAATGCCGGCAGCGATATAAATATAGACCACAAGATTTCATATATAAACATTTTAATAAAAATATTCTAAGTGGTTGAGCACTTGGTAACCATACTTAACATTTAATCACGTCGCATATTCCCTTTATTATGAAATCTTACTACACCGTACCAAGTGTAGTCACAAAATGAAGTACTGTGCAACCGTTGAATACTGGTCGTCCAGTCCGGTTGGGGTTGTCAGGCCCGATAGATCTATCAACAGGATTCGCGTTTACAATACCGCTGTAAATAACAGTTACCAAGCTACAGGGAAGTATGCCAGTGGTACAACTCAACGTAGAATATATTTTTCAGTTACTTGTGTCCATAACGTAAAACATAAAATACATGTATTCTCATCCCGAAATACTTAGAGTTTAAAAGTGGGACTATATACTCACTTTCGTCTTGAAGATATGTAATTTCGACTTGGTCTCCGATTGATATCACGAACCTATCCATATATAATATATCAATACCTTTTCTTTTTAAACAAATGTCACATATATATACTTATAATACTTTTAATACTTTTAATAATTCCTTAGTCCGTAGTTAGCAGTCCGATGTTAGTAATTCAATTTTAATGGTTCATTTTTAGGTGTTTAATAAACCCCCAATGAAATAAATAAAAACCCCCATCGTATATGTATTGGTCGAGATTAATCTTGACCCACGGTACCGGTGTTGTCAAATGACGTGTTGCGTACATAAAGTACCGGTGTTGTCAAATGACGTGTTGCGTACAATCATGGGATCTTATGATTAATCTTCTCGTATTGTTTACGGGTGATCCTGAACCATATAAAATTAAATTATGAGTACATATATATAAAATATCATGTTATTTTAAAAAGATGTGATTTATTTAATTTTCTCCAATTATTTTCGTAGCTAAACTAGTCTTAGATATCCGATCTCGTTTTGGTCATAGTTTCTTCGTTACAACTCCGTTTTCGTTGATTCAACTTGTCACTTCCTTGGATCGAGTCCCTCTTTAAGACTATGAACTGTAAATACCTTAGTTTGTATTCGAAATCACAGGTCATAGGTCAAACTTTAGTGAAACTTATGAAGTTAATCATTTTCCATCATGTAAACAACCTTAAATGATTATTTTTCTAAAAATACTTATACTTTGAGTTAAATCATGAAATTTTTATGTGTTATCATATTCATAGTAAAAATCATTTTTCCAGAAAATAAACCTCCAATTCAAAGTTTAAGATGGTTTTTAATTATCCAACCCAAAACAGCCCCCGGTTGCACTCCGACGTCGTAAATTCAGTTTTTAAGGTGTTCTTTGAAAAACCAAGTTATACCTTGTTAAATTAGCATATATTTATGATATATTACAGGTCTTGAAGTATTTTAAAAGTTAAGTGAGAAGGATCTATTTAGTTTGCAAACAAGTTTGAAAACATTCAAACTATGTTCTTGTTGTTAAAATTTTATACCACAAAATAGGATAGCTATATATATATGAATCGAATAAGGTTATGAACAAAGTTACTACCTCAAGTTACTTGGACAAGATTGCTGTAAAAGAGAAGTAAAAATCTAGAACCAAAAGAGTGATGGAGTTGGATGAAAGATTGGAAGTAAACTTGTGTTCTTGAAAGGATTCTTGAAGTGTTTTTGTAAGGTTTTTCTTATGGTGTTTAAGTGATGTTTTTATGGCTAGATCTTCATGGATACTAGCTGAATGGTTATGGAGTTTCTTAAGAGTGTGTTTTTGTTAAAGGAAATGTGTAGTAAAATGAAAATGGAATGGAGTATAAATGGTGGTGTAAAAGGTGTATAAGTTTGTAATTTTGTGAAAAAATCTTTTAATCATGTGAAATTGTCATACTAGATAACAAAAGTAGTTACCTTATACATAAGGCATTGAACAAGGGCTGGTTGGTGGTGATTTGATGTGTATATATCAATAGTAAATACGTATAGAGGTTAGGTATGATACGAGTACATGTACTCTAGATATACGTATAGAAATCTTGTGAAAAATGGAATGAGAATTCAAATATAGCTATCTTTTGTGAATATACTTATATTGTTTTATGTATTTAAGTCTTTAAAAAGTGATTAAATACATTACATATACGATATGTGTATAAACATTATAGGTTATAAGTATTTATGTCAAATAACGTTACGTATGGTTATCGTTTTGAAAACTTAAGTTAGTAGTTTCAAAATATACTTATATCTTATTGTTATTAATACAAAATGAGGTATTAAAACATCCTTAGATCATGTTAAATATGTATATATACATATATATACACAAACGTATAATTATCATATGTTATATAGTTCGTGATATCATCGGTCAAACTAGACGGTCAAACGTTGTGTAAAACTCATTTCAAAAACATAAGTCTCAACAATTTGGATTGCTTATCATGTTGGTAAGGTTTAATTTATGTAAATATTAATCTTATAAGTATAGAACGATCGAAAAAGTGCGGGTCATTACAGTACCTACCCGTTAAATAAATTTCGTCCCGAAATTTTAAAATTGTACCTATTTTGCGTCATCGAGAAACAAGTGTGGATACTTTTGTTTCATCTGATCCTCTCGTTCCCAAGTAAACTCGGGACCCCTTCAAGCATTCCAACAAACCTTAACGATCGGTATGTTGCTCTGCTTGAGCTGTTTAACTTCACGGTCCATGATTTCGATTGGTTCTTCGACGAATTGTAGTTTCTCGTCGACATGAATTTCTTCAAGAGGAATGGTGAAATATTCCTTTGCAAGACACTTCTTAAGGTTTGAGACGTGAAAGGTATTATGTACTCCGGCGAGTTGTTGCGGTAACTCGAGTCGATAAGCTACCGGTCCAATGCGTTCGATGATCTTGAACGGGCCTACATATCTTGGGTTCAGTTTACCCCTTTTTCCAAAACGTATTACACCTTTCCATGGTGACACCTTTAACATAACCATGTCACCGATCTGAAACTCTAATGGTTTCCTTCGGACATCGGCGTAGCTCTTTTGGCGACTACGGGCTGTTTTCAATTTCTCCTTGATTTGCACTATCTTCTCAGTAGTTTCATGGATGATCTCGGGTCCAGTTAATTGTCGATCTCCTACTTCGTTCCAACAGATAGGGGATCTACACTTCCTTCCATACAGTGCTTCGAATGGTGCAGCTTTAATGCTCGCATGATAACTATTATTATACGAGAATTCTGCTAATGGTAGATATTTATCCCATCCGTTTCCAAAATCGATCACACATGCCCTGAGCATATCTTCAAGAGTCTGAATCGTTCTTTCACTCTGCCCGTCAGTTTGCGGATGATATGCGGTGCTCATATCCAAACGAGTTCCTAGGGCCTCCTGTAGTGATTGCCAGAACTTTGATGTAAATCTACTATCACGATCGGATATAATGGAAATAGGTATTCCATGCCTTGAAACAATTTCCTTTATATATAATCGTAATAGTTTCTCCATTCTATCCGTTTCCTTTATAGGCAAGAAATGTGCAGATTTGGTAAGACGATCAACAATTACCCAAATGGTATCGTATCCCCAGGCAGTCTTTGGTAACTTCGTGATGAAATCCATGGTAATACCATCGCATTTCCATTCTGGGATTTCTGGTTGTTGAAGTAACCCTGACGGCTTCTGGTGTTCTGCTTTGACTTTGGAACAAGTTAAACACTCCTCAACATATGTTGCAACGTCTGTCTTTAAATTAGTCCACCAATAATGTGTCTTAAGATCTTGGTACATCTTTCCAACTCCAGGATGTATCGAATATCTTGTCTTATGTGCCTCGTTCAATATCAACTTCCTTAATCCACCCAACTTCGGTACCCAAATACGATTTGCAAAATATCGAATTCCATCTTCCCGCATAACGAGTTGCTTCTCATACTTCTTCATTATTTCATTTCCTATCTTTTCTTTAGTAAGTGCTTCTCGTTGAACTTCTTTGATTTGTGAGTTGAGATTCATGCGAATTTTTATGTTCATCGCTCGTACTCGAATTGGTTCTCGTTCCTTTCTGCTTAGTGCGTCAGCCACCACATTCGCTTTCCCGGGATGATAACGAATTTCACAATCATAGTCGTTTATTAACTCGACCCACCTACGTTGCCTCATGTTCAGCTGTTTCTGATCAAAAATATGTTGAAGGCTTTTATGATCAGTAAACACAGTGCATTTAACTCCATACAAGTAGTGTCTCCATATCTTCAATGCAAACACGACTGCTCCCAGTTCTAGATCATGCGTCGTATAATTCCGCTCGTGAATCTTCAATTGTCGGGATGCGTATGCAATAACTTTCTTCCGTTCCATAAGAACGCAACCAAAACCTTGTCGCGAAGCGTCACAATATATTTCAAAATCATCGTTCCCTTCTGGTAACGATAAAATAGGCGCCGTAGTCAACTTCTTTTTCAGTAATTGAAATGCACTCTCCTGCTCAGAAGTCCATTCATATTTCTTCCCTTTTTGCGTTAACGCTGTCAACGGCTTAGATATTCGGGAAAAATCTTGAATAAACCTTCTATAATAACCGGCTAAACCCAAGAATTGGCGTATCTGCATTGGTGTCTTAGGAGTCTCCCATTTTTCAATGGCTTCAATTTTTGCTGGATCAACCTGAATTCCTTTGCTACTAACAACGTGGCCAAGAAATTGCACTTCTTTCAACCAGAAAGCACACTTAGAAAATTTAGCGTATAGCTGTTCTTTTCTCAACAACTCTAATATTAAACTTAAATGCTGCTCATGCTCTTGCTCACTCTTGGAATAGATAAGAATGTCATCAATGAAAACAATAACAAACTTATCTAAATATGGACTACAAACTCGATTCATGAGGTCCATGAATACAGCTGGCGCATTCGTCAATCCAAACGGCATGACCAAAAATTCGTAATGACCGTAACGTGTCCGAAAAGCAGTTTTCGGTATATCTTCTTCTTTGACGCGTAATTGATGATAGCCCGATCTTAGATCAATTTTTGAGTACACACATGATCCTTGGAGTTGATCAAATAAGTCGTCAATTCTCGGTAGTGGATACCGATTCTTGATAGTTAACTTATTTAATTCACGATAATCTATACACATCCTAAAAGATCCATCTTTCTTTTTAACAAATAGAATCGGAGCTCCCCACGGTGAAGTACTTGGTCGTATGAATCCACGATCCAGTAATTCTTTTAACTGACTCTGAAGTTCTTTTAACTCGGACGGTGCAAGTCTATATGGAGAATGAGCCACTGGTGCAGCTCCTGGTACTAAATCTATTTGAAATTCTACAGATCTAAATGGAGGTAATCCCGGCAACTCTTCCGGAAAGACTTCAGGAAAATCTCTTGCCACAGGCACGTCATTGATGCTCTTCACTTTTTCCTTCGTTTCGACTTTATTAACATGTGCTAAGATAGCATAGCACCCTTTCTTCAAGCACTTTTGAGCTTTCAAATAACTAATGAGTTTTAGCTTTGAGTTACCCTTCTCTCCATAAATCATTACTGGCGTTTTATCCTTACGAGGAATGCGAATTGCCTTCTTGGCGCACACAACTTCAGCTCCTATTTTGGACATCCAGTCCATGCCGACTATTACATCAAAACTTCCTAATTCTACGGGTATTAAGTCAATTTTAAACGTTTCTCCGGCTAAATTTATTTCACAATCACGACAAATTTTATCGGCTTTAATTAGTTTACCATTAGCTAACTCAATCATGTACTTAACATCTAGAGGTAATGATGAACAATTCAATTTAGTGTAAAAATTTCTACACACGTAACTTCTATCGGCACCAGTATCAAATATAATAGACGCTGATAAGTTATTAATGGTAAACGTACCCGTAACAAGCTCCGGGTCTTCACGTGCCTCTCTAGCATTAATAATAAATGCTCTCCCACGTGCAGGTCTGACATTCTTCTCTGGATTCGGGCACTGGCTCTTATAGTGACCTTGTTTTCCACACCCAAAACAAGTAACGGTAGCCAAAGCAGTTCTATTTGCATTGGTGGCAGGAGTCTTGGTACCATTTGTATTTGTAACGAGAGCCCTACAATCTTCAGCAAGATGACCCTGTCGATTACACTTGTTGCATACCACACTACAGTAACCAAAATGATGTTTGTGGCATCGGTTGCATAAAGGACTTTGTCCTTTGTAACCAAAACCTGAACCACTACCCGCACCTTTCGTGGTTTCTTGTTTCTTAAAAGATTGTTGTTGGTTACCTTGATCATAATTTCCATTCCACTTTCTTTTGTTACCCAATACCTTCACATCAGTATTGGATGATTTCTTATCCAAGATGACCTGATCCATTAGCTCGTTTGCCATGGTTATAGCTTCATGAATTGTCTTAGGTCTCGATGCTGTAACGTTTGCCTTGACCTTTGTGGGCAAACCATCTTTGTACATTTCAATCTTCCGTTCTTCGGTTGGAACCAATTCAGGACATAGCAAAACTAATTCCATGAATCGCTGATTGTAGTTGGTGATTTCAGTACCAACAACCTTCAGGCTTCGTAATTCATCTTCCAACTTCCTAACCTCGTTCCTTGGACAATACGCGTTGATTAACATTATTTTGAATTCTTCCCATGGAGTATCATAAGCTACATCTCCTCCTACAGCCTTCACATAATTTTTCCACCACGTGAGTGCACTATCTTGTAAAGTGCACGATGCATACTTGGTCATGTCCTTTTCAACACAACCACTGATTTTAAACACAGTCTCCATCTTTTCTATCCACCGGGTTAAACCGATCGGTCCTTCTGTTCCACTGAATGATGAGGGCTTGCAAGCTTGAAAAGTTTTGTAGGTGCATCCTACACGAGGATTTGGGTTAACTGCAGCAGCTCTTGCAGCCTCGACCCATAACATTCTGTCATTCACTCGCTGATTGATGAGTTCCTGGACTTCTTGTTCCGTCATTCGGTTCAATCGCGCCATAATCTTCAATAAGAATAAAAAAAAAAAAAATAATTATTCACATGGAATATTATAGATGTAGTATGTATTTACAGTACATCGTAGCTTATTAATAATATGAACCAGTTATTATTATAAAAGCCTTTTCTTCTTATTAGCATTTTATAATTATATCTAGGGTAGTACCTACCCGTTAAAGTTCATACTTAATAGCTTAGTACGGAACCAATTACTACTATCTAAATAATACTTAACCATGGAAAATTATTGCATTTCATACTTCACTATTTTACATATGCTTATCTTACATCGAACATTAAGCAAACCACTCTAATAATATTATACAAAACATTATATGATCCCATGGTTTAATACGTCAGCGCATCGTTTGGTCTATTTTCTAGGACGTTTAGGTTCAAGGAATGGCCTAACGCTTATCCTAGCTGTCTGCCTATATTTTGGCGGTGGGGCTGAAGAACTGGATGCCGGGATAGAACGAATAGGAATAGCGGGAATAGGGGTGGTAGTGTCTAGTGGAGTTAGTGTCACATCATCCTCACTAAACTCGGGATTTGAATTTTCTAATTCATTAGCCTTTCGTTTCTTTCCTTGTTCAAACTTGTCTTTCGTAATTTCCTGTATTTCTTCCTCGGGTTCACTTTCCTCCTCGGGTTCACTCTCCTCCTCGGGTTCACTTTCCGGGTTCTTTATAGTTGGTTCATCCGGAATTTGTGAGTCTTCCCCAAAGATATTATTTTCGTCATCGGATAGGTTAATGACTGAAACACCATCTGAAGATTCTGATTCGGAGTCGCTGAATGTGATAATAAGTTTTGAGCCCGACATCTATCACACAACAACTAACCCATTAGTACTACATAATATTTACATATAAATTTTAACCAACAATGATAAGCAATGGTTTTTAAATCAGACCCGGTCAAAGTCCAGACTTACTAATGTATCCTAACGACTTATCAGTTAGACACACTAATGCAAACCTGGTTCGCTAAGACCACCGCTCTGATACCACATGTCATAACCCGTCCTTAACCATAAGAACGAGTTAGATAACGTATGATTTCATTGCGAGGTATTGACCTCTATATGCGACATTTTTAAAAGAACAACTGCATTTATTTTACATTACAAACCATAACTCTTATTTTAATACAAGCTTTAGACAATAAAAAAAAATGATTATCGTTTAGTGATAATCTTAGACTTACAAACTTTACATGTGATGATAACAATACGATTTCTAGCATATTTTACATTACAATTCCTCGGATATGCAGTTTTATTTTTGACACAAATATGCATACTCAAGATCTTGCTTAAGTTCAACATGTTGCAGCGGAAGCTTTTAGTTATCACCTGAGAATAGACATGTTTAAAACGTCAACATAAAGTTGGTGAGATATAGGTTTAATGCCGGCAGCGATATAAATATAGACCACAAGATTTCATATATAAACATTTTAATAAAAATATTCTAAGTGGTTGAGCACTTGGTAACCATACTTAACATTTAATCACGTCGCATATTCCCTTTATTATGAAATCTTACTACACCGTACCAAGTGTAGTCACAAAACGAAGTACTGTGCAACCGTTGAATACTGGTCGTCCAGTCCGGTTGGGGTTGTCAGGCCCGATAGATCTATCAACAGGATTCGCGTTTACAATACCGCTGTAAATAACAGTTACCAAGCTACAGGGAAGTATGCCAGTGGTACAACTCAACGTAGAATATATTTTTCAGTTACTTGTGTCCATAACGTAAAACATAAAATACATGTATTCTCATCCCGAAATACTTAGAGTTTAAAAGTGGGACTATATACTCACTTTCGTCTTGAAGATATGTAATTTCGACTTGGTCTCCGATTGATATCACGAACCTATCCATATATAATATATCAATACCTTTTCTTTTTAAACAAACGTCACATATATATACTTATAATACTTTTAATACTTTTAATAATTCCTTAGTCCGTAGTTAGCAGTCCGATGTTAGTAATTCAATTTTAATGGTTCATTTTTAGGTGTTTAATAAACCCCCAATGAAATAAATAAAAACCCCCATCGTATATGTATTGGTCGAGATTAATCTTGACCCACGGTACCGGTGTTGTCAAATGACGTGTTGCGTACATAAAGTACCGGTGTTGTCAAATGACGTGTTGCGTACAATCATGGGATCTTATGATTAATCTTCTCGTATTGTTTACGGGTGATCCTGAACCATATAAAATTAAATTATGAGTACATATATATATAATATCATGTTATTTTAAAAAGATGTGATTTATTTAATTTTCTCCAATTATTTTCGTAGCTAAACTAGTCTTAGATATCCGATCTCGTTTTGGTCATAGTTTCTTCGTTACAACTCCGTTTTCGTTGATTCAACTTGTCACTTCCTTGGATCGAGTCCCTCTTTAAGACTATGAACTGTAAATACCTTAGTTTGTATTCGAAATCACAGGTCATAGGTCAAACTTTAGTGAAACTTATGAAGTTAATCATTTTCCATCATGTAAACAACCTTAAATGATTATTTTTCTAAAAATACTTATACTTTGAGTTAAATCATGAAATTTTTATGTGTTATCATATTCATAGTAAAAATCATTTTTCCAGAAAATAAACCTCCAATTCAAAGTTTAAGATGGTTTTTAATTATCCAACCCAAAACAGCCTCCGGTTGCACTCCGACGTCGTAAATTCAGTTTTTAAGGTGTTCTTTGAAAAACCAAGTTATACCTTGTTAAATTAGCATATATTTATGATATATTACAGGTCTTGAAGTATTTTAAAAGTTAAGTGAGAAGGATCTATTTAGTTTGCAAACAAGTTTGAAAACATTCAAACTATGTTCTTGTTGTTAAAATTTTATACCACAAAATAGGATAGCTATATATATATGAATCGAATAAGGTTATGAACAAAGTTACTACCTCAAGTTACTTGGACAAGATTGCTGTAAAAGAAAAGTAAAAATCTAGAACCAAAAGAGTGATGGAGTTGGATGAAAGATTGGAAGTAAACTTGTGTTCTTGAAAGGATTCTTGAAGTGTTTTTGTAAGGTTTTTCTTATGGTGTTTAAGTGATGTTTTTATGGCTAGATCTTCATGGATACTAGCTGAATGGTTATGGAGTTTCTTAAGAGTGTGTTTTTGTTAAAGGAAATGTGTAGTAAAATGAAAATGGAATGGAGTATAAATGGTGGTGTAAAAGGTGTATAAGTTTGTAATTTTGTGAAAAAATCTTTTAATCATGTGAAATTGTCATACTAGATAACAAAAGTAGTTACCTTATACATAAGGCATTGAACAAGGGCTGGTTGGTGGTGATTTGATGTGTATATACCAATAGTAAATACGTATAGAGGTTAGGTATGATACGAGTACATGTACTCTAGATATACGTATAGAAATCTTGTGAAAAATGGAATGAGAATTCAAATATAGCTATCTTTTGTGAATATACTTATATTGTTTTATGTATTTAAGTCTTTAAAAAGTGATTAAATACATTACATATACGATATGTGTATAAACATTATAGGTTATAAGTATTTATGTCAAATAACGTTACGTATGGTTATCGTTTTGAAAACTTAAGTTAGTAGTTTCAAAATATACTTATATCTTATTGTTATTAATACAAAATGAGGTATTAAAACATCCTTAGATCATGTTAAATATGTATATATACATATATATACACAAACGTATAATTATCATATGTTATATAGTTCGTGATATCATCGGTCAAACTAGACGGTCAAACGTTGTGTAAAACTCATTTCAAAAACATAAGTCTCAACAATTTAGATTGCTTATCATGTTGGTAAGGTTTAATTTATGTAAATATTAATCTTATAAGTATAGAACGATCGAAAAAGTGCGGGTCATTACACTTGGCGACCCTGTTTGATGCTGAGGTCCGTGGATTTCCTGCCGATTTTAGTGATGACTTTTCTGGATTTTAACCTACAGCTGGCCTGGACGACAACTTCATGACCTAGATCAAGAAGCGCGTTTCTTTTTCGGAAGACTTTACTTCCTTTTAATGATGGAATTGATTCATCGTGTAGATCCATCTTTTCTTTTCTTTCATTGGGTAAAACAGTTTAGTTTAGTCCAAAGCAAAAGTATTTTCAGTTATTTGTTACAGATATATGTGACATATGTTTAAGATAACTTGGTAAATTTTCCCACACTTGGCTTTTATTTTCCTTTTTATCGTCCTCTATTCCATTTTAAATGAATTTTAACATTTTAGTTTGTTTCTCAATTTATGTCCTTTCCGAGGTAATAATAATTTCGGTGTTAAAACCTAGTTTTATCGTTCATAAATATGTATAAACATGATTTTGAATTCATTTAATTGAAAATTTTGAAAAATTTTACTAGAATTGGGTAGTCAGTATATAAGACTAGGGCTATTCTTTATTATCAGAGAGCACTAGATTCTAATACAACTACTGCTTTACTAGTATTTTTAATGGTAACCAAGTGTTTAAGATAAAAATTTTAAAATCCGAAAGAATTTAACCCCTTCCCACACTTAAGATCTTGCAATGCCCTCATTTGCAAGAAATCAGTAACAGTTTAAATTATTGAGGGTGATTTGTGTGAAAATGATTAAATTTTTACCAAAGTTTCCAAATATATTGGCGTTTGTTTGCTGAATGATAAATGGTGCACATCATTTGTTCATTCCGTCTTGTTGTTATTTCACATATATTTTGCATCTTGTCGTCAAAATTAGTTGCTTTTGCTGAACTTAATGCCAGTCTTTGAAAATGCGTTGTTTTACCCTGTTGTGTACATAAGATAAACTGCAAACATATATACATATTTTTGAAGTTTGGTATATTACCCCACATTCAAAAATTATTAAAATCTAAGAATAAAAGTTAGACAATTATAAAAACTATTACAATATTAACAAAAGTTTTAAACGTATCAATCATTACAAATTACAAAAAAAAAAAAAAATAATAATAAGTAAACTAAGGATGATATTGGTACCAATAGGGGTTCCAGGCATAACCATAGGTGCTATAGAATGCTTCGGCAGGGTCATACGTAGGATACGGTGGCTGCATCTCTATAGATCAGGGAGGGAAGATGGGTTTCGGTGTAGGAATATAGTTTCTACCTATATGTTGGCAATGAGCTATGATTTGGTTCTGATGAACTTGCCAATCTTCAAATGCTCTCTGTCTAGCATTTTCGTATTCCTGAGAAGCTATAAACCTTTGCATTTCTTGCATCTCATTCCCCCCTCCTACATTACCTTGCTGTTGGTTTCTCTCCACCTGTGGATGTCTACCATGGTATTGTACTGCGGCGTTATTTCGCCTCTTCAAAACTTTCGCACCATGGTATACATTTAAACCTATAGTATCGCGGGGTTCCGGTTCTTCTACTAATAATCCCCCCGACTTATATCCACACCGAGATATTCACCAATCAAAGTAATAAAAATACCACCTCCTATTATGCTATGCGGTCGCATCCCCCGAACCATAGCTGATAAATAATAACCCACACAATATGGTATACTTACAGCGCTTTGTGGGTCTCGAATACACATATGGTAAAACAAATCCTGTTCATTTACTTTTTCCTTGTTCTTACCCCTTTGTGTAATCGAATTAGCTAAAAACCTATGAATCACTCTTAATTCGGCTCTTTCTATATCCAAATAAGAGTAATTTCCCCCTTTGAAACGGTGATGGCTTGTCATTTGACTCCACACACCGTGTGTATCAAAATTTTCATCTATCTTTCTACCGTTTAGTATCAACCCTCTACAATCGGCAGATGCTAACTCCTCAGGCGTATATATACGTAAAGCCTGAGCCATGTCCAGTAAAGACATGTGGTGCATCGAACCGCCTAACAAAAATCTAATAAAAGAACGATCGGTTAAACTAGCTACCCGATCATTCAACTCTATACTACACAAAAATTCTTCACACCATACTTTATATACAGGTCTACGCATGGTGAATAAACGTACCCAGTCATTAAAAGTAGAATTACCATACCTCTGTACAAGTAATTCCCTAATTGGCCTGGCCAATTCTACAGCTTCTAAGGGTCCCCATTCTATGACCCTCGGTACCTCAACAACCTTAGAATGAAGAGTATGCAAACCCCTTTGGTATTTTGGATAATCTATCCAAAGTCTGTCAAATCTCAGGTTCGGGTGCAACTCTTCCAAGTGCATATCAGAAAAGGTCATGACTGGATGAGGTATATCCTGCTTGTAGTAGTTATCCACCTCCTGTTGTTCCACATTCTCAGCAGGAGCATTGCGGGCTTGGGATGAAGATTCTCCCCTTTCAGTCTGCAAAACACATCAAACACAATTTTTGTGCATCCAAATATGCATTAGTGTCAGCAAAATCATCAATCAAAATAATTACAATGACATGATCAATTTATATCAAACTTAAGCTCATTTTCATATTTTCATCAAATCTACACTTTTTCAAATAAGCATATACGAAAATGTTCGCCAAGTTCATAAGCATTCAATTCAAATAACATGTCAAAATAATCATTACTAGCAATTAAACAAGTTTCAAATGGCATTATCTCTCAAAAATCAAGTTCATGAATTTTAGACTTGAAAAAGTCCACTTTAATTCTCAAAATCATGTTTAGGCTCAAAGTTTGGATCATTTAACTACCTAAACATGTTACACTACTTAATTTAGCAACAATTCATGACAAAAATCGGCCATAACCTGTTTATATCAAAAAGCCCCAAATTGCTTAAGAACACAAACCCTAGATTACTCAAAATTTGAAGTTTAAGGCTTTTAATCATGTTAAATAGTATCAATCTAGGTTATACAAGCATAATACATAAACAATTTAAGCATAATTACACTAAAAAGCATCAAAATCAAATTGGGGAAAAAAATTTCTCAAGAACACCAAATTTCGGATTAAATGGTGTTTAGGTGTAGAAATTTACCGTTCTTCTTGAGTAATTCCTAGATAGCATCCTTCTTAACATGATTTTAGTAAAAGATTTGGTGATTAACGGTTAAAAATTGTGAATTTGGGGTGTATTTTTCGGGGGTTTTTTTTTTTTTAATGTTTTTGGCATACTTTAATTCAATAAGATTAAAAACAATGATAATAAAAGTTCTCGTCCCTCCCTCGGGTAAAGCAATTTCTGTTCAAAGACCTAGTCTTCAACTTACGACGAATTTTAAAAATCATATTTTTAACTTAATGAGATAAAGTAAATTTTTGTTTTTAAATTCACACAATTTAAATATAAAATTCAAAATTAATATTAAAAATTCACACCGAACTTAAAATTTGAAATGCATAAAATTAAAAATTCATATTTTAAAAATTAAAAATTCACACCAAACTTAATTTAAAAATTCATATTATAAATTCATACCAAACTTATATTAATTTTTCAAATATTTACAATTTTAAAAATATTGTTTTTACAAAGTTTACAATATTAATTTAAGATTTATATATTAATTTTAAAAACATGGTAAAAATAAAATTAAAAATCTTTTTGTCTTTTTATCCCACTTTAATCAATCAAATATTATCAAAAATATGTGCCCCTCTTTTCGGTAAAGTAATTTCGGTTCCAAGACCTAATTTAACTCATGACGAATTTTTGAAATATTTTGTGTTGATTGATTAAAGATATTTATACCTTAAGAATAAACGTTAAATTTCGCAGTGATGTAATAAATTTTTGAATGATATCAATAATTTCGGTCGCCAAACCTAATTTTATTCAATACCAATTTAATACTTTTTAGCGAACAAATTAGCGTTTATTATCAAAAGGTTAAAAATAAAAATAAAAATAAAAACTGTACAGACATACCTGTGAAATACATTTCTTAGTTATATGATCTATCCCATTCATAAGATAGTCGGTTTAATTGGTTTTCCATGGCTACATAGGCGTAACCTCGAGCATTCAGTGTCTTTTCTTCTAAACATATGAACGGTCCGTCTCTGCATAAAGTAACAAATTCGGTATTTGAATAGGTTTGATTATTTGAACATTTACCTCCATGTGACCATTTTCCGCATTTGTGACATCGTTCTAGGTGTCGTGCTCTTCTTTTCGCTGCGGATTTTGATTTTCCTTTACCAAATTGTAACTTATTATCTTCGCATCTGGATTCTTTTCTAACTCCGTCCATTCTTTCTCTGATTACTGATACTATTTCACTTGGTAGTATGTCATTATTTCTTTTAGTGATCAAAGCGTGTAGCATTAGACCATGGTTTAGTTCACAGGCAGTCTTCATTTTGTAAAAACCTAAAAAAAATAAAAATTCAGAATGGGGGGAGAAGACTAGTTCTTTAGGGTCTGCTAGGGAAAGACCATTCGGGTTCCATTTTCGAGAACTACACGAAAACAGACAATCTAACTCTAACAGAAATACATATTATCCTTTAAAGACTTGATTCTCCCCACACTTAGTTAGCTGTGGTGTCGAAATTGTGATTAACTTCGTTGTCGACTTCCATCGGACCATGTATGTAATGTTTAACTCTGTGACCATTAACTTTAAATTCAATCCCATTTGAATTTATCAATTCTATCGTTCCGTATGGGAAAACTCTTTTGACTATGAATGGTCCAGACCATCTTGATTTCAATTTTCCAGGAAATAGCTTGAATCGTGAATTGAAAAGAAGAACTCTATCTCCTTCTTTAAATTCTTTTGAACTTCTAATTCTTTTATCATGCCATTTCTTCGTTCTTTCTTTATAGATTAACGAATTATCGTATGCTTCATGTCTTAATTCTTCTAATTCGTTTAGTTGACTTAATCGTAGACGTCCGGCTTCATGTAAATCAAGATTACATGTCTTCAAAGCCCAAAATGCTTTGTGTTCAATTTCTACTGGAAGATGACATGCTTTTCCATAAACAAGTCTAAAAGGTGTGGTTCCAATTGGAGTTTTGTAGGCTGTTCTAAAAGCCCAGAGTGCATCCTCCAATTTAATGGACCATTCCTTCGGATTTGATCCTACGGTTTTCTCTAGAATACGTTTTAAAGCTCGGTTGGTATTTTCAACTTGTCCACTTGTTTGTGGATGATATGCGGTGGAGATTTTATGAGTTACTCCATATCTTTTAAGAACTTTCTCAAGTTGATTATTACAGAAATGAGTACCCCGATTACTTATTAAAGCTTTCGGTGTTCCAAACCTTGCAAAAAGACGTTTTAAAAAGTTGACTACAACTCGTGCATCGTTAGTTGGGAGAGCTTGTGCTTCCGCCCATTTAGATACATAATCAATGGCTACGAGTATATATAGATTATTATGAGATTTTGGAAATGGACCCATAAAGTCAATACCCCAAATGTCAAATACTTCACATACTTGGATGACATTTTGTGGCATTTCATCACGTTGACTTATTTTTCCGGCCCTTTGACATGCATCACAGGATTTGCAAAGAAGGTGTGCGTCTTTGTAAATTGTAGGCCAATAGAATCCAGCTTCATAAACTTTTCTTGCTGTTAGTTGAGGCCCATAATGCCCTCCTGTTGGTCCTGTGTGACAATGGTTTAATATTTTACTAGCTTCATCTCCAAATACACATCGGCGTATTATTCCATCGGGACAACTTTTAAACAGATGTGGATCTTCCCAGAAATAGTGTTTTATATCACTGAAGAATTTCTTTCGTCTTTGGTACGATAATCCTTTTTCAAGGAATCCACAAACCAAGTAATTTGCATAGTCTGCAAACCATGGGATTTCTTTATAATCTATCTTCAATAGATATTCATCAGGAAAATTGTCTTGTATGGCTGATTCATTTAGAACTTCTAATTCGGGATTTTCAAGACGAGAAAGATGATCAGCGGCGAGATTTTCTGCTCCTCTTTTATCTCGGATTTTAATATCAAACTCTTGTAAGAGTAAGATCCAAAGGATTAATCTTGGTTTAGCATCTTGTTTTGAAAATAAGTATCTAAGAGCAGAATGGTGGTATAGACCACCGTTTTTGCTAGAAAGAGATATGATCAAAATTTGTCAAAAGCAAAGACAATAGCAAGGAGTTCTTTTTCAGTAGTTGTATAGTTCGTTTGTGCTCCTTGTAACGTCTTACTAGCATAATATATAGGTTGAAATTGTTTTTCAATCCTTTGTCCTAAAACGGCTCCCATTGCAAAATCACTTGCATCGCACATGAGTTCAAATGGTAGATTCCAATTTGGCGTTATCATGATCGGCGCATTAGTGAGTTTCTCTTTAAGAATATTAAAAGATTTGATACACTCATCTGAAAAGATGAATGGCGCATCCTTTTCTAGGAGTTTATTCATAGGAGTGGCAATTTTAGAAAAATCTTTTATGAAACGTCGGTAAAAACCGGCATGCCCTAGAAAACTCCTAACTCCTCTAACATTGGTGGGATGTGGAAGTTTAGCAATTACATCTACTTTAGCTCTATCCACCTCAATTCCTTCTTTTGAAATTTTATGTCCAAGAACGATGCCTTCTTTAACCATGAAATGGCATTTCTCCCAATTAAGTACTAGATTTGATTGTTCACATCTAAGAAGCATTCGTTCAAGATTAACTAGACATGATTCAAATGTATCACCGAAGACTGAAAAGTCATCCATGAAAACTTCCATGCATTCTTCTATCATGTCGTGAAAAATCGCCATCATGCACCTTTGAAAGGTTGCAGGGGCGTTGCAAAGTCCAAATGGCATGCGTTTGTAAGCAAAAGTACCATAAGGGCACGTGAATGTGGTTTTCTCTTGGTCCTCGGGTGCTATTGGAATTTGAAAATATCCGGAAAATCCATCTAGAAAACAATAGTAACTATTTCCGGCTAATCTTTCCAACATTTGATCAATAAAAGGTAAGGGAAAGTGATCTTTTCTGGTGGCGTCATTTAATTTTCTATAATCAATACACACACGCCATCCTGTTACAGTTCTAGTAGGAATAAGCTCATTTTTCTCATTTGTAATGACAGTCATGCCACCCTTCTTAGGCACGCATTGAACTGGGCTTACCCATGGACTATCAGAGATTGGATAAATTAAACCTGCATCTAGCAGTTTAATAATCTCTTTCTTAACTACATCTTGCATATTAGGATTTAGTCTTCGTTGGCGTTGCACATACGTTTTATGACCTTCTTCCATAAGGATTTTATGTGTGCAATACGAAGGACTTATTCCTTTAATATCATGAATCTTCCATGCAATGGCTGATTTATGAGCTTTCAACACAGAAATGAGTTGTGATTTCTCATTTTCAATAAGAGAAGACGATATTATTACAGGTAATTTAGATTCACCATGTAAATAAGCGTATTCCAAATGGTTTGGAAGTGGCTTTAACTCTAATTTCGGAGGTTCTTCTATCGATGATTTATATCGATATCTGTCTTCTTCTTTTAGCATTTGAATTTCTTCTGTTGTTGGTTCATATCCATTAGCTATAAGTGTAGCTAACATTTCAGCTTCATCAATTGGTTCATTACCTTCTCCTAAAGAGCATTCTCCTGTTCCTTGTAATTCTGGAAATTCTTCTAATAATTCTGCATGTGCATCTATAGTTTGAATATAATAACATGTATCATCTGCAGATTGTGGTTGTTGCATTGCTCTATCAACTGAAAAGGTAACACTCTCATCCTCTATACTTAGGGTCAGTTTCTTACCGAACACGTCTATCATTGCTTTAGCCGTGTTTAAGAATGGTCTTCCTAATATGAGAGGAACTTGAGAATCTTCTTCCATGTCCAGAACAACAAAATCTACTGGAAATACTAAAGTACCAACTTTAACTAGCATGTTCTCCATTATCCCTCTAGGATATTTTATTGATCTATCGGCTAGTTGTATGCTTATTCTGGTTGGTTTCAATTCTCCAAGGTCTAGTTTAGCGTATAGTGAATACGGCATTAAATTTATACTAGCACCTAAGTCTGCCAATGCTTCTATTGAATTAAGACTACCAAGAAAACATGGAATTGTGAAACTTCCTGGATCAGATAGTTTTTCTGGTATCTTATTCAACAGCACTGCTGAACCATTAGCATTCATAGTAACAGCCGAGAGTTCTTCCATTTTTTTTCTATTTGAGATTAGATCTTTCAAGAATTTAGCATATCTAGGCATTCCTGAAATCACATCAATGAAAGGAAGATTTACATTTATCTGTTTAAACATATCCAAGAATTTGGATTGCTCGGCTTCAAGTTTTTCTTTCTTCATTTTACTCGGATAAGGAAGTGGTGGTTGATATGGTTTAACATAAGGTTTAGCCTTAGCTGTGTTATCTTCATTAATCTTTTCAACTACTGGTTCTTTTTCCTTATCTTGATCAGGTTGTGGTTCTTGTGAAGTAGGAATGGCTTCATCAGAAGTTACAGGTATTTCAGGTGGTTTAAGTGTTGTACCACTTCTTGTGGTAATGGCTTTAGCTGTTTCATTCTGGGGGTTAGCGTTTGTATCACTAGGTAGACTTCCCGGTTTTCTTTCACCTATTAACCTTGCTAGGTTACTTACTTCTTGTTCCAGATTTTGAATAGAAGCTTGTTGATTTCTAAATGCTTGAGCATTTTGTTCATTGGTTTGTTTCTGAGATGTGAAAAACTGTGTTTGAGTTTCAACTAGCTTTGTCATCATATCTTCTAAATTCGGCTTTTTATCATCGGTTTGTTGTGGTGGTTTGTTTTGAAAATTCGATCTTTGCTGATTGTAAGTATTATTGGATACTTGTTGATTGCTAGGACCTTGTTGGTTGTTGTATGGAATATTTCGGTTATAATTCTGGTTTTGATTGTAAATCGGTCTTGGCGGTTGATAATTATTCTGATAATTATTTCCAGGCCTTTGGTTTATGTATGAAATATTCTCTCTTTGTTCCATTGTTAATTCAATACTGAGACAATCTTTTGTCAAATGTGGTCCTCCACACTGCTCACAACTAATTCGTATTGAGTGAATATCCTTAGTCATCTTTTCCATTCGTCTCTCCACAGCATCTATCTTTGCGGAAATGGAATCTAAGTCATGGCTAGAATCGGCTCTAGCTGCTTTAGATGATCTAATGATATCTTTTTCTTGGTGCCACTCATGTGAGTGGGAAGCAGTGTTATCAATAATTTTGTAAGCATCAGTTTCGGTTTTCTTCATAATAGAACCACCAGCTGCTATATCTATGTCTTTTCTTGTAGTGATGTCGCATCCTTGGTAGAATATTTGTACTATTTGACATGTGTCTAAACCATGTTGCGGACATCCTCTTAACAACTTTCCATATCTTGTCCATGCCTCATATAGAGTTTCATTCGGTTTCTGTGTGAACGTAACAATTTCTGCTTGAAGTCTTACGGCTTTAGATGCAGGAAAGAATTGTTTAAGAAATTTGTCAACTAAAACATCCTATGTATCAATCGCCCCTTCAGGTAACGATTCCAACCAATCTTTGGCTTCTCCCTTTAAAGTCCAGGGAAATAACATGAGATATATCTGTTCATCCTCCACTTCTCGAATTTTAAATAGTGTGCAGATCCTATTAAAGGTACGTAGATGTTCATTTGGATCTTCCTTCGGCGCACCATGAAATGTCCCGTTCTTATTGATTAAAAACGTTCCATATTAATTGATTTCGTTGCGAGGTTTTGACCTCTATATGAGACGTTTTTCAAAGACTGCATTCATTTTTAAACAAACCATAACCTTTATTTCATCAATAAAGGTTTAAAAAGCTTTACGTAGATTATCAAATAATGATAATCTAAAATATCCTGTTTACACACGACCATTACATAATGGTTTACAATACAAATATGTTACAACAAAATAAGTTTCTTGAATGCAGTTTTTACACAATATCATACAAGCATGGACTCCAAATCTTGTCCTTATTTAAGTATGCGACAGCGGAAGCTCTTAATAATCACCTGAGAATAAACATGCTTAAAACGTCAACAAAAATGTTGGTGAGTTATAGGTTTAACCTATATATATCAAATCGTAACAATAGACCACAAGATTTCATATTTCAATACACATCCCATACATAGAGATAAAAATCATTCATATGGTGAACACCTGGTAACCGACATTAACAAGATGCATATATAAGAATATCCCCATCATTCCGGGACACCCTTCGGATATGATATAAATTTCGAAGTACTAAAGCATCCGGTACTTTGGATGGGGTTTGTTAGGCCCAATAGATCTATCTTTAGGATTCGCGTCAATTAGGGTGTCTGTTCCCTAATTTTTAGATTACCAGACTTAATAAAAAGGGGCATATTCGATTTCGATAATTCAACCATAGAATGTAGTTTCACGTACTTGTGTCTATTTTGTAAATCATTTATAAAACCTGCATGTATTCTCATCCCAAAAATATTAGATTTTAAAAGTGGGACTATAACTCACTTTCACAGATTTTTACTTCGTCGGGAAGTAAGACTTGGCCACTGTTGATTCACGAACCTATAACAATATATACATATATATTAAAGTATGTTCAAAATATATTTACAACACTTTTAATATATTTTGATGTTTTAAGTTTATTAAGTCAGCTGTCCTCGTTAGTAACCTATAACTAGTTGTCCACAGTTAGATGTACAGAAATAAATCGATAAATATTATCTTGAATCAATCCACGACCCAGTGTATACGTATCTCAGTATTGATCACAACTCAAACTATATATATTTTGGAATCAACCTCAACCCTGTATAGCTAACTCCAACATTCACATATAGAGTGTCTATGGTTGTTCCGAAATATATATAGATGTGTCGACATGATAGGTCGAAACATTGTATACGTGTCTATGGTATCTCAAGATTACATAATATACAATACAAGTTGATTAAGTTATGGTTGGAATAGATTTGTTACCAATTTTCACGTAGCTAAAATGAGAAAAATTATCCAATCTTGTTTTACCCATAACTTCTTCATTTTAAATCCGTTTTGAGTGAATCAAATTGCTATGGTTTCATATTGAACTCTATTTTATGAATCTAAACAGAAAAAGTATAGGTTTATAGTCGGAAAAATAAGTTACAAGTCGTTTTTGTAAAGGTAGTCATTTCAGTCGAAAGAACGACGTCTAGATGACCATTTTAGAAAACATACTTCCACTTTGAGTTTAACCATAATTTTTGGATATTGTTTCATGTTCATAATAAAAATCATTTTCTCAGAATAACAACTTTTAAATCAAAGTTTATCATAGTTTTTAATTAACTAACCCAAAACAGCCCGCGGTGTTACTACGACGGCGTAAATCCGGTTTTACGGTGTTTTTCGTGTTTCCAGGTTTTAAATCATTAAGTTAGCATATCATATAGATATAGAACATGTGTTTAGTTGATTTTAAAAGTCAAGTTAGAAGGATTAACTTTTGTTTGCGAACAAGTTTAGAATTAACTAAACTATGTTCTAGTGATTACAAGTTTAAACCTTCGAATAAGATAGCTTTATATGTATGAATCGAATGATGTTATGAACATCATTACTACCTTAATTTCCTTGGATAAACCTACTGGAAAATAGAAAAATGGATCTAGCTTCAATGGATCCTTGGATGGCTCGAAGTTCTTGAAGCAGAATCATGACACGAAAACAAGTTCAAGTAAGATCATCACTTGAAATAAGATTGTTATAGTTATAGAAATTGAACCAAAGTTTGAATATGATTATTACCTTGTATTAGAATGATAACCTACTGTAAGAAACAAAGATTTCTTGAGGTTGGATAATCACCTTACAAGATTGGAAGTGAGCTAGCAAACTTGAAAGTATTCTTGATTTTATGAAACTAGAACTTTTGGAATTTATGAAGAACACCTAGAACTTGAAGATAGAACTTGAGAGAGATCAATTAGATGAAGAAAATTGAAGAATGAAAGTGTTTGTAGGTGTTTTTGGTCGTTGGTGTATGGATTAGATATAAAGGATATGTAATTTTGTTTTCATGTAAATAAGTCATGAATGATTACTCATATTTTTGTAATTTTATGAGATATTTCATGCTAGTTGCCAAATGATGGTTCCCACATGTGTTAGGTGACTCACATGGGCTGCTAAGAGCTGATCATTGGAGTGTATATACTAATAGTACATACATCTAAAAGCTGTGTATTGTACGAGTACGAATACGGGTGCATACGAGTAGAATTGTTGATGAAACTGAACGAGGATGTAATTGTAAGCATTTTTGTTAAGTAGAAGTATTTTGATAAGTGTATTGAAGTCTTTCAAAAGTGTATAAATACATATTAAAACACTACATGTATATACATTTTAACTGAGTCGTTAAGTCATCGTTAGTCGTTACATGTAAGTGTTGTTTTGAAACCTTTAGGTTAACGATCTTGTTAAATGTTGTTAACCCAATGTTTATAATATCAAATGAGATTTTAAATTATTATATTATCATGATATTATCATGTATGAATATCTCTTAATATGATATATATACATTAAATGTCTTTACAACGATAATCGTTACATATATGTCTCGTTTAAAAATCATTAAGTTAGTAGTCTTGTTTTTACATATGTAGTTCATTGTTAATATACTTTATGATATGTTTTCTTATCATAGTATCATGTTAACTATATATATATATCCATATATATGTCATCATATAGTTTTTACAAGTTTTAACGTTCGTGAATCACCGATCAACTTGGGTGGTCAATTGTCTATATGAAACATATTTCAATTAATCAAGTCTTAACAAGTTTGATTTCTTAACATGTTGGAAACATTTAATCATGTAAATATCAATCTCAATTAATATATATAAACATGGAAAAGTTCGGGTCACTACAGTACCTACCCGTTATATAAATTTCGTCCCGAAATTTTAAGCTGTTGAAGGTGTTGACGAATCTTCTGGAAATAGATGCGGGTATTTCTTCTTCATCTGATCTTCACGCTCCCAGGTGAACTCGGGTCCTCTACGAGCATTCCATCGAACCTTAACAATTGGTATCTTGTTTTGCTTAAGTCTTTTAACCTCACGATCCATTATTTCGACGGGTTCTTCGATGAATTGAAGTTTTTCGTTGATTTGGATTTCATCTAACGGAATAGTGAGATCTTCTTTAGCAAAACATTTCTTTAAATTCGAGACGTGGAAAGTGTTATGTACAGCCGCGAGTTGTTGAGGTAACTCAAGTCGGTAAGCTACTGGTCCGACACGATCAATAATCTTGAATGGTTCAATATACCTTGGATTTAATTTCCCTCGTTTACCAAATCGAACAACGCCTTTCCAAGGTGCAACTTTAAGCATGACCATTTCTCCAATTTCAAATTCTATATCTTTTCTTTTAATGTCAGCGTAGCTCTTTTGTTGACTTTGGGCGGTTTTCAACCGTTGTTGAATTTGGATGATCTTCTCGGTAGTTTCTTGTATAATCTCCGGACCCGTAATCTGTCTATCCCCCACTTCACTCCAACAAATCGGAGACCTGCACTTTCTACCATAAAGTGCTTCAAACTGCGCCATCTCAATGCTTGAATGGTAGCTGTTGTTGTAGGAAAATTCTGCTAACGGTAGATGTCGATCCCAACTGTTTCCGAAATCAATAACACATGCTCGTAGCATGTCTTCAAGCGTTTGTATCGTCCTTTCGCTCTGCCCATCAGTTTGTGGATGATAGGCAGTACTCATGTCTAGACGAGTTCCTAATGCTTGCTGTAATGTCTGCCAGAATCTTGAAATAAATCTGCCATCCCTATCAGAGATAATAGAGATTGGTATTCCATGTCTGGAGACGACTTCCTTCAAATACAGTCGTGCTAACTTCTCCATCTTGTCATCTTCTCTTATTGGTAGGAAGTGTGCTGATTTGGTGAGACGATCAACTATTACCCAAATAGTATCAAAACCACTTGCAGTCCTTGGCAATTTAGTGATGAAATCCATGGTAATGTTTTCCCATTTCCATTCCGGGATTTCGGGTTGTTGAAGTAGACCTGATGGTTTCTGATGCTCAGCTTTAACCTTAGAACACGTCAAACATTCTCCTACGTATTTAGCAACATCGGCTTTCATACCCGGCCACCAAAAATGTTTCTTGAGATCCTTGTACATCTTCCCCGTTCCAGGATGTATTGAGTATCTGGTTTTATGAGCTTCTCTAAGTACCATTTCTCTCATATCTCCAAATTTTGGTACCCAAATCCTTTCAGCCCTATACCGGGTTCCGTCTTCCCGAATATTAAGATGCTTCTCCGATCCTTTGGGTATTTCATCCTTTAAATTTCCCTCTTTTAAAAGTCCTTGTTGCGCCTCCTTTATTTGAGTAGTAAGGTTATTATGAATCATTATATTCATAGATTTTACTCGAATGGGTTCTCTGTCCTTCCTGCTCAAGGCATCGGCTACCACATTTGCCTTCCCCGGGTGGTAACGAATCTCAAAGTCGTAATCATTCAATAATTCAATCCACCTACGCTGCCTCATATTCAGTTGTTTCTGATTAAATATGTGTTGAAGACTTTTGTGGTCGGTATATATAATACTTTTGACCCCATATAAGTAGTGCCTCCAAGTCTTTAATGCAAAAACAACCGCGCCTAATTCCAAATCATGCGTCGTATAATTTTGTTCGTGAATCTTCAATTGTCTAGACGCATAAGCAATCACCTTCGTTCGTTGCATTAATACACAACCGAGACCTTGCTTTGATGCGTCACAATAAATCACAAAATCATCATTCCCTTCAGGCAATGACAATATAGGTGCCGTAGTTAGCTTTTTCTTCAATAACTGAAACGCTTTCTCTTGTTCATCATTCCATTCAAATTTCTTCCCTTTATGCGTTAATGCAGTCAAGGGTTTTGCTATTCTGGAAAAGTCTTGGATGAACCTTCTATAGTAACCAGCTAGTCCTAAAAATTGGCGTATGTGTTTCGGAGTTTTCGGGGTTTCCCACTTTTCAACAGTTTCTATCTTTGCCGGATCCACCTTAATACCTTCTTTGTTCACTATGTGACCGAGGAATTGAACTTCTTCCAACCAAAATGCACACTTTGAAAACTTAGCGTACAATTCTTCCTTCCTCAATACTTCTAACACCTTTCTCAAATGTTCACCATGTTCTTGGTCATTTTTTGAGTAAATAAGTATGTCATCAATGAAAACAATGACAAACTTGTCAAGGTATGGTCCACACACTCGGTTCATAAGGTCCATGAACACAGCTGGTGCATTAGTTAAACCAAACGGCATGACCATAAACTCGTAATGACCGTAACGTGTTCTGAAAGCAGTCTTTGGAATATCATCTTCTTTCACCCGCATTTGATGATACCCGGAACGTAAGTCAATCTTTGAATAAACAGACGAGCCTTGTAGTTGATCAAATAAGTCGTCGATTCTCGGTAGTGGGTAGCGGTTCTTGATGGTAAGTTTGTTCAACTCTCGGTAGTCGATACACAACCTGAATGTACCATCTTTCTTCTTGACAAACAAAACAGGAGCTCCCCACGGTGATGTGCTTGGTCGAATGAAACCACGCTCTAAAAGTTCTTGTAATTGGCTTTGCAGTTCTTTCATCTCGCTGGGTGCGAGTCTGTAAGGAGCACGAGCTATTGGTGCAGCTCCTGGTACAAGATCTATTTGAAATTCAACGGATCGATGTGGGGGTAATCCCGGTAATTCTTTCGGAAATACATCGGGAAATTCTTTTGCAATGGGAACATCATTGATGCTCTTTTCTTCAGTTTGTACTTTCTCGACGTGTGCTAGAACAGCATAGCAACCTTTTCTTATTAGTTTTTGTGCCTTCAAATTACTAATAAGATGTAGCTTCGTGTTGCCCTTTTCTCCGTACACCATTAAGGGTTTTCCTTTTTCTCGTATAATGCGAATTGCATTTTTGTAACAAACGATCTCTGCTTTCACTTCTTTCAACCAGTCCATACCGATTATCACATCAAAACTCCCTAACTCTACTGGTATCAAGTCAATCTTAAATGTTTCGCTAACCAGTTTAATTTCTCGATTCCGACATATATTATCTGCTGAAATTAATTTACCATTTGCTAATTCGAGTAAAAATTTACTATCCAAAGGCGTCAATGGACAACTTAATTTAGCACAAAAATCTCTACTCATATAGCTTCTATCCGCACCCGAATCAAATAAAACGTAAGCAGATTTATTGTCAATAAGAAACGTACCCGTAACAAGCTCCGGGTCTTCCTGTGCCTCTACCGCATTAATATTGAAAACTCTTCCACGGCCTTGTCCATTCGTGTTCTCCTGGTTCGGGCAATTTCTAATAATGTGGCCTGGTTTTCCACATTTATAACAAACTACATTGGCATAACTTGCTCCGACACTACTTGCTCCGCCATTACTCGTTCCGACACCATTTGTTCCTTTCATTCTATTAACCCCTGGTCCGTAGACCTCACACTTCGCCGCTCTATGACCATTTCTTTTACACTTGTTGCAAAATTTGGTGCAGAACCCCGAGTGATTCTTTTCACACCTTTGGCATAGCTGCTTCTGATTGTTGTTGTTGTTGCGGTTATTATTGTTGTTGGGATGATTGTTGTTGTTGTTGTTGTTGTTGTTGTTGTTGTTGGGCCGTTTGTTGTAGTTGCGATTGATGTTGCGATTGTTGGGATAATTGTTGCGATTATTGTTGTAATTGCTGTTATTGTTGTATTGGTGATTCTTATCACCGTTTTCCTCCCACTTTCTTTTGACTTGCTTCACATTGGCCTCTTCAGCAGTCTGTTCTTTAATTCTTTCTTCAATCTGGTTCACTAGTTTGTGAGCCATTCTACATGCCTGTTGTATGGAGGCGGGCTCGTGTGAACTTATATCTTCTTGGATTCTTTCCGGTAATCCTTTCACAAACGCGTCGATCTTCTCTTCCTCATCTTCGAATGCTCCCGGACACAATAGGCACAATTCTGTGAATCGTCTTTCGTACGTGGTAATATCAAATCCTTGGGTTCGTAACCCTCTAAGTTCTGTCTTGAGCTTATTGACCTCGGTTCTGGGACGGTACTTCTCGTTCATCAAGTGCTTGAATGCTGACCACGGTAGTGCGTACGCATCATCTTGTCCCACTTGCTCTAGATAGGTATTCCACCATGTTAACGCAGAACCTGTGAAGGTATGCGTAGCGTACTTCACTTTGTCCTCTTCAGTACACTTACTTATGGAAAACACCGATTCAACCTTCTCGGTCCACCGTTTCAATCCGATCGGTCCTTCGGTTCCATCAAATTCCAAAGGTTTGCAGGCAGTGAATTCTTTGTAGGTGCATCCTACACGATTTCCTGTACTGCTAGATCCAAGGTTATTGTTGGTATGTAGCGCAGCCTGTACTGCGGCTATGTTTGAAGCTAGAAAAGTACGGAATTCCTCTTCATTCATATTCACGGTGTGTCGAGTAGTCGGTGCCATTTCCTTCAAAATAGTTAAATGGAACAAGTTAATCATACAGAATATTAAGAGTAGTTAATAGTATTTCGTAGCATAATATGAACTCATTTATAAAAGCTTTTTCTTCATATTAGCGTTTTATAAGTTTAAATTCGGGTAGTACCTACCCGTTAAGTTCATACTTAGTAGCTAATATACAATTCAACTACTACAATTCTATATGAAAAACTGATTATAATAATATTTCGCGTTCAAACTTTTATACAATATTTTACAAACTTACAATACCGCTTATTTTACATAAAGCATGAAATATAGCACACAATAACTTTGATACAAGATAGTTGTGAAGACAATTCTAGCTAGTACACAAGTCGTTCAGCAAAGGCAATAAAGACACGTAATTCATACGTCCAGAAACAAGTCATGCATTCTGGTTTTACTAGGACTACTTCCCATCCTTGGTCTTGTGCAACATAACCGTTATGGCCGTTGATAAGACAGCGTGTTGTAACGTCATCAAAGGGACGAGGGTTACGTAATGTCCAACAGTCCCGTAATAATCTAAAAACCTCATTTCTTACCCCAATTACCGACTCCGTCACTTGTGGAAACGTTTTGTTTAATAGTTGTAGCCCGATGTTCTTGTTCTCACTTTGGTGAGAAGCGAACATTACTAATCCGTAAGCATAACATGCTTCTTTATGTTGCATGTTAGCCGCTTTTTCTAAATCACGAAGTCCAATATTCGGATATATTGAGTCAAAATAATTTCTTAACCCGTTGCGTAAAATAGCATTTGGGTTCCCCGCAATATATGCGTCAAAGTAAACACATCGTAACTTATGGGTTTCCCAATGTGATATCCCCCATCTTTCAAACGAAAGTCTCTTATAAACCAAGACATTCTTGGAACGTTCTTCGAATGTCTTACAAACTGATCTCGCCTTAAATAGTTGTGCCGAAGAATTCTGGCCGACTCTAGACAAGATTTCATCAATCATGTCTCCGGGTAGGTCTCTTAAAATATTGGGTTGTCTATCCATTTTGTGTTTTTAAACTGTAAAATAGACAAGAGTTAGATTCATAAAAAAATACTTATTAATACAAGCAATTTTTACATATATCATAAAGCATAAGAACACTATATTACATATATTACACCACACGAATACAACTATCTTATTCCGACTCGCTCATTTCTTCTTCTTCGGTTTTGGTTCGTTTTGCCAAGTTTCTAGGGATATATGATGTTCCCCTAATACAAGCCGTCGTTGTCCACATTGGTTTAGAAAAACCTGGTGGTTTAGAGGTTCCCGGGTCATTGTTACAACTTAAGGACTTCGGGGGTTGACGATACATATAAAGTTCATCGGGGTTGGAATTAGATTTCTCTATTTTTATGCCCTTTCCCTTATTATTTTCTTTTGCCTTTTTAAATTCAGTTGGGGTAATTTCTATAACATCATCGGAATTCTCGTCGGAATCCGATTCATCGGAGAATTGGTAATCCTCCCAATATTTTGCTTCCTTGGCGGAAACACCATTGACCATAATTAACTTTGGTCGGTTGGTTGAGGATTTTCTTTTACTTAACCGTTTTATTATTTCCCCCACCGGTTCTATTTCTTCATCCGGTTCCGATTCTTCTTCCGGTTCAGATTCTTCTTCCGGTTCCGACTCTTCTTCCGGTTCCTCTTCGGGAACTTGTGAATCAGTCCACAAATCATTCCAATTTACATTTGACTCTTCATTATTATTAGGTGAGTCAATGGGACTTGTTCTAGAGGTAGACATCTATCACATAATATCAAACACGTTAAGAGATTAATATATCACATAATATTCATATGTTAAAAATATATAGTTTCCAACAAAAATGTTAAGCAATCATTTTTAAAGAAAACACGGTCGAAGTCCAGACTCACTAATGCATCCTAACAAACTCGATAAGACACACTAATGCAAATTTTCTGGTTCTCTAAGACCAACGCTCGGATACCAACTGAAATGTCCCGTTCTTATTGATTAAAAACGTTCCATATTAATTGATTTCGTTGCGAGGTTTTGACCTCTATATGAGACGTTTTTCAAAGACTGCATTCATTTTTAAACAAACCATAACCTTTATTTCATCAATAAAGGTTTAAAAAGCTTTACGTAGATTATCAAATAATGATAATCTAAAATATCCTGTTTACACACGACCATTACATAATGGTTTACAATACAAATATGTTACAACAAAATAAGTTTCTTGAATGCAGTTTTTACACAATATCATACAAGCATGGACTCCAAATCTTGTCCTTATTTAAGTATGCGACAGCGGAAGCTCTTAATAATCACCTGAGAATAAACATGCTTAAAACGTCAACAAAAATGTTGGTGAGTTATAGGTTTAACCTATATATATCAAATCGTAACAATAGACCACAAGATTTCATATTTCAATACACATCCCATACATAGAGATAAAAATCATTCATATGGTGAACACCTGGTAACCGACATTAACAAGATGCATATATAAGAATATCCCCATCATTCCGGGACACCCTTCGGATATGATATAAATTTCGAAGTACTAAAGCATCCGGTACTTTGGATGGGGTTTGTTAGGCCCAATAGATCTATCTTTAGGATTCGCGTCAATTAGGGTGTCTGTTCCCTAATTCTTAGATTACCAGACTTAATAAAAAGGGGCATATTCGATTTCGATAATTCAACCATAGAATGTAGTTTCACGTACTTGTGTCTATTTTGTAAATCATTTATAAAACCTGCATGTATTCTCATCCCAAAAATATTAGATTTTAAAAGTGGGACTATAACTCACTTTCACAGATTTTTACTTCGTCGGGAAGTAAGACTTGGCCACTGTTGATTCACGAACCTATAACAATATATACATATATATTAAAGTATGTTCAAAATATATTTACAACACTTTTAATATATTTTGATGTTTTAAGTTTATTAAGTCAGCTGTCCTCGTTAGTAACCTATAACTAGTTGTCCACAGTTAGATGTACAGAAATAAATCGATAAATATTATCTTGAATCAATCCACGACCCAGTGTATACGTATCTCAGTATTGATCACAACTCAAACTATATATATTTTGGAATCAACCTCAACCCTGTATAGCTAACTCCAACATTCACATATAGAGTGTCTATGGTTGTTCCGAAATATATATAGATGTGTCGACATGATAGGTCGAAACATTGTATACGTGTCTATGGTATCTCAAGATTACATAATATACAATACAAGTTGATTAAGTTATGGTTGGAATAGATTTGTTACCAATTTTAACGTAGCTAAAATGAGAAAAATTATCCAATCTTGTTTTACCCATAACTTCTTCATTTTAAATCCGTTTTGAGTGAATCAAATTGCTATGGTTTCATATTGAACTCTATTTTATGAATCTAAACAGAAAAAGTATAGGTTTATAGTCGTAAAAATAAGTTACAAGTCGTTTTTGTAAAGGTAGTCATTTCAGTCGAAAGAACGACGTCTAGATGACCATTTTAGAAAACATACTTCCACTTTGAGTTTAACCATAATTTTTGGATATTGTTTCATGTTCATAATAAAAATCATTTTCTCAGAATAACAACTTTTAAATCAAAGTTTATCATAGTTTTTAATTAACTAACCCAAAACAGCCCGCGGTGTTACTACGACGGCGTAAATCCGGTTTTACGGTGTTTTTCGTGTTTCCAGGTTTTAAATCATTAAGTTAGCATATCATATAGATATAGAACATGTGTTTAGTTGATTTTAAAAGTCAAGTTAGAAGGATTAACTTTTGTTTGCGAACAAGTTTAGAATTAACTAAACTATGTTCTAGTGATTACAAGTTTAAACCTTCGAATAAGATAGCTTTATATGTATGAATCGAATGATGTTATGAACATCATTACTACCTTAATTTCCTTGGATAAACCTACTGGAAAAGAGAAAAATGGATCTAGCTTCAATGGATCCTTGGATGGCTCGAAGTTCTTGAAGCAGAATCATGACACGAAAACAAGTTCAAGTAAGATCATCACTTGAAATAAGATTGTTATAGTTATAGAAATTGAACCAAAGTTTGAATATGATTATTACCTTGTATTAGAATGATAACCTACTGTAAGAAACAAAGATTTCTTGAGGTTGGATGATCACCTTACAAGATTGGAAGTGAGCTAGCAAACTTGAAAGTATTCTTGATTTTATGAAACTAGAACTTTTGGAATTTATGAAGAACACTTAGAACTTGAAGATAGAACTTGAGAGAGATCAATTAGATGAAGAAAATTGAAGAATGAAAGTGTTTGTAGGTGTTTTTGGTCGTTGGTGTATGGATTAGATATAAAGGATATGTAATTTTGTTTTCATGTAAATAAGTCATGAATGATTACTCATATTTTTGTAATTTTATGAGATATTTCATGCTAATTGCCAAATGATGGTTCCCACATGTGTTAGGTGACTCACATGGGCTGCTAAGAGCTGATCATTGGAGTGTATATACTAATAGTACATACATCTAAAAGCTGTGTATTGTACGAGTACGAATACGGGTGCATACGAGTAGAATTGTTGATGAAACTGAACGAGGATGTAATTGTAAGCATTTTTGTTTAGTAGAAGTATTTTGATAAGTGTATTGAAGTCTTTCAAAAGTGTATAAATACATATTAAAACACTACATGTATATACATTTTAACTGAGTCGTTAAGTCATCGTTAGTCGTTACATGTAAGTGTTGTTTTGAAACCTTTAGGTTAACGATCTTGTTAAATGTTGTTAACCCAATGTTTATAATATCAAATGAGATTTTAAATTATTATATTATCATGATATTATCATGTATGAATATCTCTTAATATGATATATATACATTAAATGTCTTTACAACGATAATCGTTACATATATGTCTCGTTTAAAAATCATTAAGTTAGTAGTCTTGTTTTTACATATGTAGTTCATTGTTAATATACTTTATGATATGTTTTCTTATCATAGTATCATGTTAACTATATATATATATCCATATATATGTCATCATATAGTTTTTACAAGTTTTAACGTTCGTGAATCACCGATCAACTTGGGTGGTCAATTGTCTATATGAAACATATTTCAATTAATCAAGTCTTAACAAGTTTGATTTCTTAACATGTTGGAAACATTTAATCATGTAAATATCAATCTCAATTAATATATATAAACATGGAAAAGTTCGGGTCACTACACACCACTAAATTGACATTGATTAGTCACCATGTGTAGAATTTGTCCTTTGATTTCATAATCTGGCGCATTAATATCTGGATGAGTAATTACGTGACCTTGGCCAGTGCGTTTAGCTCTCATTCGGTCTTCCATACTTAAAGGTTCCAGATTCTCCATAATTGAATTTGTTGAATCGGAATCACTAGAGGATTCTGATTTAATGGTTCGTTCCTCAACAATCTCTGTTTGAATGATTGGTGGTTCCGGAGGAAAGTTTAGTGGTTCAGGATCTACGAACCGTTCCTGAATATTCTCCGGATTCTCAATTGTGAGGTCGGGTTCAAAAAATGGATTTTCTGAAATTTGAACTGAAGTACTTGGTCGACTAGATGACGATTCTAAAGAAAAATCAACGGCGGTTATATTTGCTAAATGTCTTGATCTAGTTACAGGTGGTGAACGTACAAAAGGTGGTGAACGTCTTGCTCGGTGCATTCACTGAATATCCTATTAGTTTTAAAAAGGAAAGAAAAATTATAATAAGTTATCCAATTAATAGACTTTTCTGATTTTGCCCACGTTTCGAATAGCCAAAAGATGCAGCAGAGGGGCAGGATTCGTTTGGTCTCAATATAATTGAGGACTGTTTGGCTCCAATAACCCGGTCCACGTACAAATCCAACTATTACTACGAACCAGAAAATTTTGATGTCTATTAATTTAACCACTTAAAATAAATTTTCGTAATTTTAAGAAATTTAGATAAGAAGTAGAATAAAAATCTATGTCCTAAAACTAGAATAGCGAAAATAAGAAAGAAAAAGAGTTCGTCGAAAAAGGTCGAAAAAGAAAAATGGTTGAAAAATAAAAGGTGACGGAAAAATAAAAGAAACTTATAAAACTTAAAAATACTTGACTAACCTAACCTTATTACTACAACTAACTTAAAATTATAATCGCAAATTGAAATTACTAATTGGAATGATAATTGATACATAGGTAAAAAGTCGTCTAAAAATATTAAAGCTTACAAGAAAAACTAAATCCCAAATGGAAATAACTTAAAAAGAAACTAAAACTTAAAAAGGCGTCGCAAAATTCTAAAGCGCCTAAATCTTAGTCTAAAGAAAAAGTACTTAAGGAATTCTACGGCAAAGCCTAAAAATCTAGGAGTAAAAATAACTATGGCAAAAACTAAGTTTAAAACTAAATATGAGCTAAAAATACAAAAGTTACTCTAAAGCGATTAAAAAGGGACAAAATATAAAAATATACAAAAAGTTGTAAAAATTACAATTTTTATAAAAATATTATTTTTATATTATTTATTTAATAAAACTACTAATTTTACAAATTAATTAAACTAATTTAAACAAAATATACAAAATAATAATAAAAACTAAAAACTAATTAAAAACTAAAAACATAATTAGGGTTTTAATTAATAAATAATAATAATAATAACTCCGTAATTAATGCCTGATTAGGGCTTCTGTCGCGTGTCAGAATACCTCCGCGAGTTGCGGTATTTAATGCATCAAACCCCGCGAGTCGCGGGGTTCAGAATTTCAACTGACAGGTTTAATTTCAACGCGTTTTTCTTTATTTATTTATTTATTTTATTTTCTATTTTTAAATATGTGTATTAATAAAACTTATATTTAAAACTTAAATAAAAATAGAATCACTTTATAATTTTATAAATAAAAATCTTAAAACTAGATTTATATATATATATTTTTTTTATATTTATATGTTTTTAAATAAAAACAAAATACTTAAATAAAACTTATGTTTTTATAAAATAAAAATAAAGAAACTTTATAAAACTTAAATATTTATCAAACTCCTAAAAATATTTATATTTTTGTTTTTCTTTTTATATTTTCGAATATTTAAAACGTTTTTTTTTTACAAAAATGAATTTTAATAAAAGTAAACTAAAATCTTTTTTTTTTATATTAGCGTTGCGCTTCCGGCTTTTAAGAGAGTTCCCCGGCAGCGGCGCCAAAAATACTTGATGTAGTAGCGGAGTGGTATAAAATAGTTATTAATTTTAGCAGAAAATACTATTAAATACGATACAATTTTTACACAAGATATTTATTTATTTAGAGAACGGATATACTTAAACCTTGCTACAACATTATAGGCAGTGTACCTAATCGTACAGTAGTGTAGTTTTTAGTAAGTCCGATTCGTTCCACAGGGAATCTTTTTAAACAAAGCTTAACGCTATATTAGTTTACTTTTATAAAAATACAAATATATATATATATATATATATATATATATATATATATATATATATATATATATATATATAAGTAAAATTATTATTATAAAGGGGCGGTTTTTACCGTTTAATGACCGGTTTGTCGATTTTAAAACTTTAGTCGCAGTTAAAACCAAATGTAAAATATTAAAAATAAATACAAGACTTGATTAAAAATAAATGTAAAAAGAAGCATAATAAGCATAATAATAACTTAGCTACGAGACATTAATGTAAAAAGGTTGAACATAACTTACAATGATTAAAAATAGCGTAGCGTTACACGGACAGAATTTCGACTTACACCCTTACAACATTCGCTAACATATCCTTATTATTAGAATTATAATTAAAATTAAAATTAAAATATAAATTATATATATATATTTTACGTATATATGAGAGAAGAAGAAAAAGATGATTATTTGCGATCAGAATTCGGTTGCTTTTATAGGAAAAGTCGACTTTTGGGGCTCCGCGACTCGCAGCATTTTTGCCTTCAAACTCCGCGAGTCGCGGAGAATGAAATTACAGCTCCGTCCCTTTGGAGTCTTTCTTGCCGACGGTTTTTATTATTTATTATAATATATAAATAATTATAAGAATTATTTAAATATTATATTATATTTATGTGCATAGTTGACTTGTAATTTTTAGTCCGTTGCGTCGAGCGTTGAGAGTTGACTCTGGTCTCGGTTCCGGATTTTCGAACGTCCTTGCGTACAATTTTATATTTTGTACTTTGCGTTTTGAATCTTGTACTCTTGTAATTTCGAGACGTTTCTTATCAATAATTGGAACCTCTTTGATTGTCTTTTGTACTTTTGAGCTTTTTGGTCGTTTGCGTCTTCAATTCGTCGAATCTGTCTTTTGTCTTCACCTTTTATTATTTAAACGAATATCACTTGTAAATAGAACAATTGCAACTAAAAGCTTGTCTTTCTTGAGGAATAATGCTATGAAATATATGTTCGTTTTTAGCATTATCAGTTCCGGGTATCATCAAATGCGGGTGAAAGAAGATGATATTCCAAAGACTGCTTTCAGAACACGTTACGGTCATTACGAGTTTATGGTCATGCCGTTTGGTTTAACTAATGCACCAGCTGTGTTCATGGACCTTATGAACCGAGTGTGTGGACCATACCCTGACAAGTTTGTCATTGTTTTCATTGATGACATACTTATTTACTCAAAGAATGACCAAGAACACGGTGAACATTTGAGAAAGGTGTTAGAAGTATTGAGGAAGGAAGAATTGTGCGCTAAGTTTTCAAAGTGTGCATTTTGGTTGGAAGAAGTTCAATTCCTCGATCACATAGTGAATAAAGAAGGTATTAAGGTGGATCCGGCAAAGATAGAAACTGTTGAAAAGTGGGAAACCCCGAAAACTCCGAAACACATACGCCAGTTTTTAGGACTAGCTGGTTACTACAGAAGGTTCATCCAAGACTTTTCCAGAATAGCAAAACCCTTGACTGCATTAACGCATAAAGGGAAGAAATTTGAATGGAATGATGAACAAGAGAAAGCATTTCAGTTATTGAAGAAAAAGCTAACTACGGCACCTATATTGTCATTGCCTGAAGGGAATGATGATTTTGTGATTTATTGTGATGCATCAAAGCAAGGTCTCGGTTGTGTATTAATGCAACGAACGAAGGTGATTGCTTATGCGTCTAGACAATTGAAAATTCACGAACAAAATTATACGACGCATGATTTGGAATTAGGCGCGGTTGTTTTTGCATTAAAGACCTGGAGGCACTACTTATATGGGGTCAAAAGTATTATATATACCGATCACAAAAGTCTTCAACACATATTTAATCAGAAACAACTGAATATGAGGCAGCGTAGGTGGATTGAATTATTGAATGATTACGACTTTGAGATTCGTTACCACCCGGGGAAGGCAAATGTAGTAGCCGACGCCTTGAGCAGAAAGGACAGAGAACCCATTCGAGTAAAATCTATGAATATAATGATTCACACTAACCTTACTACTCAAATAAAGGAGGCGCAACAAGGAGTTTTAAAAGAGGGAAATTTAAAGGATGAAATACCCAAAGGATCGGAGAAGCATCTTAATATTCGGGAAGACGGAACCCGGTATAGGGCTGAAAGAATTTGGGTACCAAAATTTGGAGATATGAGAGAAATGGTACTTAGAGAAGCTCATAAAACCAGATACTCAATACATCCTGGAACGGGGAAGATGTACAAGGATCTCAAGAAACATTTTTGGTGGCCGGGTATGAAAGCCGATGTTGCTAAATACGTAGGAGAATGTTTGACGTGTTCTAAGGTCAAAGCTGAGCATCAGAAACCATCAGGTCTACTTCAACAACCCGAAATCCCGGAATGGAAATGGGAAAACATTACCATGGATTTCATCACTAAATTACCAAGGACTGCAAGTGGTTTTGATACTATTTGGGTAATAGTTGATCGTCTTACCAAATCAGCACACTTCCTGCCAATAAGAGAAGATGACAAGATGAAGAAGTTAGCACGACTGTATTTGAAGGAAGTCGTCTCCAGACATGGAATACCAATCTCTATTATCTCTGATAGGGATGGCAGATTTATTTCAAGATTCTGGCAGACATTACAGCAAGCATTAGGAACTCGTCTAGACATGAGTACTGCCTATCATCCACAAACTGATGGGCAGAGTGAAAGGACGATACAAATGCTTGAAGACATGCTACGAGCATGTGTTATTGATTTCGAAAACAGTTGGGATCGACATCTACCGTTAGCAGAATTTTCCTACAACAACAGCTACCATTCAAGCATTGAGATGGCGCCGTTTGAAGCACTTTATGGTAGAAAGTGCAGGTCTCCGATTTGTTGGAGTGAAGTGGGGGATAGACAGATTACGGGTCCGGAGATTATACAAGAAACTACCGAGAAGATCATCCAAATTCAACAACGGTTGAAAACCGCCCAAAGTCGACAAAAGAGCTACGCTGACATTAAAAGAAAAGATATAGAATTTGAAATTGGAGAGATGGTCATGCTTAAAGTTGCACCTTGGAAAGGCGTTGTTCGATTTGGTAAACGAGGGAAATTAAATCCAAGGTATATTGGACCATTCAAGATTATTGATCGTGTCGGACCAGTAGCTTACCGACTTGAGTTACCTCAACAACTCGCGGCTGTACATAACACTTTCCACGTCTCGAATTTGAAGAAATGTTTTGCTAAAGAAGATCTCACTATTCCATTAGATGAAATCCAAATCAACGAAAAACTTCAATTCATCGAAGAACCCGTCGAAATAATGGATCGTGAGGTTAAAAGACTTAAGCAAAACAAGATACCAATTGTTAAGGTTCGATGGAATGCTCGTAGAGGACCCGAGTTCACCTAGGAGCATGAAGATCAGATGAAGAAGAAATACCCGCATCTATTTCCAGAAGATTCGTCAACACCTTCAACAGCTTAAAATTTCGGGACGAAATTTATTTAACGGGTAGGTACTGTAGTGACCCGAACTTTTCCATGTTTATATATATATTAATTGAGATTGATATTTACATGATTAAATGTTTCCAACATGTTAAACAATCAAACTTGTTAAGACTTGATTAATTGAAATATGTTTCATATAGACAATTGACCACCCAAGTTGACCGGTGATTCGCGAACGTTAAAACTTGTAAAAACTATATGATGACATATATATGGATATATATATAGTTAACATGATACTATGATAAGTAAACATATCATTAAGTATATTAACAATTAACTACATATGTAAAAACAAGACTACTAACTTAATGATTTTTAAACGAGACATATATGTAACGATTATCGTTGTAAAGACATTTAATGTATATATATCATATTAAGAGATATTCTTACATGATAATATCATGATAATATAATAATTTAAAATCTCATTTGATATTATAAACATTGGGTTAACAACATTTGACAAGATCGTTAACCTAAAGGTTTCAAAACAACACTTACATGTAATGACTAACGATGACTTAACGACTCAGTTAAAATGTATATACATGTAGTGTTTTAATAAGTATTTATACACTTTTGAAATACTTCAATACACTTATCAAAATACTTCTACTTAACAAAAATGCTTACAATTACATCCTCGTTCAGTTTCATCAACAATTCTACTCGTATGCACCTGTATTCGTACTCGTACAATACACAGCTTTTAGATGTATGTACTATTGGTATATACACTCCAATGATCAGCTCTTAGCAGCCCATGTGAGTCACCTAACACATGTGGGAACCATCATTTGGCAACTAGCATGAAATATCTCATAAAATTACAAAAATATGAGTAATCATTCATGACTTCTTTACATGAAAACAAAATTACATATCCTTTATATCTAATCCATACACCAACGACCAAAAATATAACAACCCTCACTTTTCGACTTCCGATTTTACTAAAATACCTAGAGTTGTTATATACGAATAAATTTAACGTTGATCGAATAAACGTACGCTTAAAATAAATAATATAATTATAAATATTATAAATAAGATTATGATATATAATATAACATAATTACATCAATGAATATATATATAATATTTATTTTACTTTTGTTATTTAGTTAATAGAATATATAATTAACTAAATAATAAATAATACTATAACATTTATAAAACTAATAAAAACTATAAATTAATAATCATAAATTTTAATTTTTATAAAAACTAAATATAATAATAATTTTTATATAAAATTCGTATTTAATAATTAAACAAATATAGAAATAAAATGTTTAGAAATATATTAAATAATTTTTTTTTAGAATTTTATACAAAATAAAAATAAAAACTATATGTACTTTTAATAAATAAATACAAAAATACAAACTACTTTTCTTTTAAGATTTACTTTTAATAAAAATACAAACTACTTTTTCTTATTTTAACTTTTAAGATTTACTTTTAATAAAAATACAAACTACTTTTTCTTATTTTAACTTTTAAGATTTTACTTTTAATAAAAATACAAACTACTTTTTCTTATTTTAACTTTTAAGATTTACTTTTAATAAAAATACAAAATACTTTTTCTTATTTTAACTTTTAAGATTTTACTTTTAATAAAAATACAAACTACTTTTTCTTATTTTAACTTTTAAGATTTTACTTTTAATAAAAATACAAACTACTTTTTCTTATTTTAACTTTTAAGATTTTACTTTTAATAAAAATACAAACTACTTTTTCTTATTTTAACTTTTAAGATTTACTTTTAATAAAAATACAAAATACTTTTTCTTATTTTAACTTTTAAGATTTTACTTTTAATAAAAATACAAACTACTTTTTCTTATTTTAACTTTTAAGATTTTACTTTTAATAAAAATACAAACTATTTTTTCTTATTTTAACTTTTAAGATTTACTTATTTTATTATTATTTTTTTTTTACCTAACATTTTCAACTATAAATACCACATACATTTCTCATTTCAAACTTACACCTTAATCTCTCATTTCTCTCTTAAGAACTACTTCTAGTTGATATCTCGGTCACTTACTTGCTTTACTTTCCTTTCTTGCGTGGAATACTTCAACTGCTATTTAAGGTGAGTTTCATTACTCCCTTTTTATATATATTTTTGGGCTGAGAATACATGCGTTGTTTTATAAATGTTTTACGAAATAGGCACAAGTACTAAAACTAATTCTATGTGAGTTTAAACCAGAAATATACCCTTAGCTTGGTAACATTAAACTACCTGTCTATGTACGGTAGGCGCGAATCCTAAAGATAGATCTATTGGGCCTGACAACCCTATCCTGACTATGGGATGCTTTAGTACTTCGAGGTTTATATAACACACCTGATTCGGTGTACTTTCAGAGGGTAAAACATGAACGTTAAGGCTTGTTACCGGGTGCCTACAACTTATAGAATGCTTTTATACACTTGCTAGTGTACGGATATTTATGAAACTGAAATCTTGTGGCCTATTATTATAACGGAAATGATTGATTTTGATAAACTAATGAACTCACCAACCTTTTTGGTTGACACTTTAAGCATGTTTTGTCTCAGGTGACGAATAAGATGATTGCCATGATTGCTACCTGATGAATTGAATGCTGCTACATGGAGTCTTCATTTCATTACATTTACTTTGCATTAAGACTATTATTATTATTTCAGTTTAAATTTGATGTAAAACTTTTAATGCTTCCGCTATTTTATTAATAAATGTTTTATTCAAAACGTCTCATATAGGGTCGTTCTCGTATATACAACTGTGATTTGATATAATTAGTCACAAATACCCTAGGCCCTATTTTGGGGGTGTGACAGATTGGTATCAGAGCAGGTTGTTGTAGAGAACCAGGATTGCATTTTATGTGTGCCTTATACAATTAGGTACCTTAGCAATGTAGGACTACAACTTTCCTTGACCATAGTGCCTTTAATTGTTGCCTTTAATTGATAAATGCTACACTATACCTTAGAAACTATACTTAAATCTTAAGATTATAACATACACGATAATGTGAAATTACTCGAACGTCAACGCTACTTAAGGCCTAGGGTGATCCTTGGTACCACTATGGGACGCTTGTGAATTTCGAATGCCAAACTTAGATTTTGGTAGAGAATTCATGGGCCAACCGGTAACAATTGATCATTCAAGTGACTCGGCGGTGGCATAGATGTTTGGGTATGGTGCACAATATCAAACCTGACTATAGTGATCATACAACACTTAGTCACTTACGCACTTAATAAGTGGTGAACTTATTAAGAACAACTCACTTAGTCATCTATCCTGGTTTTGTGTATTACATATGTATTACATGAAATATTATCCAAGATTTTTGAAACTCCTATAATTCATACTCAAACGTATATAACTCCCTGTTATATCACGTACCTATATGCCTTATGCCTTTATGCATCGGTTTGCGAACCGGGAAATGTCATTGGGTTATCACAGTATACGAATTGAAAGTCTTTAATCGAAAGATTATTAGATTACATACTTATCATTTTATAATCTCGACACGTCATACTGCCATTATTGGAGTATAGACAAATCATATCTTAGCATATCTATTCCCAATAGACCTTGTCTAACACTTTTCCTAAATTTCCTCCGTAAATTACGGAAATCTTTCTGCTATATATACGTATTCAAGGAGACGAATATATCATTCAATATTCAACACCCATTTCATATCAAACCCTATTCCAAACACATAATATGGATTTCTCACCTGATTCCTCAAGTTCTTCTAGCTCCAAAGATAGCGTGACAGGAGCACACCCACCGATCAATTACCGTGATTTCTTTAGAAAATGGGGATGGGTTCGCGAAATACTCACCCTATGGAGAAATGAAGAAGGTACTCCTTATCACGAGCCAAACTTACCACCAAACGTCGGAGTACTTGATCCACTTACCGGCGAACCTGTTCGCAATACCGTTTTCACTCTTTTCGCAAGGATTTTCCGCCTCGAAGGTCGAATCGATGTAACCAACGACAATATTCATCCTCTACTCCCGAATTCTAACCAGAAAGGGTTATTAGAAGAAGTTAGAAGACTTTGAACTAAATATCAAGAATTGACAAACCTTACAGAGGAATGGGTAGAACAAATCCATAGACTCGAGCGTAAAGTAGAAACCCTGGAGGAAATAGTGCGCGATTTGGTAGCTAGGCTCACACTTACTAACCAAGTACCACAAGCAGCACCAACAGCAGCACCAGCACCACCAGTACTATCAGCATCACCACCAACAGCATCAGCTTCACCAACAACAACATCAGCATCCCACGTCTCAACATCATAATCGGTACCTCAAACATCGACATCATACGCCCATAGATACTAAGGAATATTAGTAATAATGAGTTAAGATGTATTGACTCATTCTTCCTGAAGAATTATATATGTATACTTTATATATATATGGTTTGGAACAATAATAAATCTTTCCGTACTAAACTATTACGTGTGAATCTTAACTAGTATGTACTACTTGGTTAATTCATATCACTAATACGCTATGATGTACATCCTTCGTTAATGACTTAACAATCATTAATCACTGCTTCAGTACAATAAACTCCATTTCATAATAAACTAAGTGTATTATTCAAATGCATGCGTGATTTTACACTCCTATTTTCGATGTACTCGAAAATTTCTCGAAAACATCATTTGTGCCTTATGAATTTCAAAAGAAATCCATGAGCATCAACATCATATACTGAGGTATATTAATAACAATGAACGATGAAGTATTGATTCATAACTTCATTAAAGAAATATTCCGCGACGATTATGTAATCTCTAAAGTTTTGGAGATTATTTATTCTCGTTTCAACCGTAAATCAAATGAGTTTAATATTATATTAACTTATTAAATCCATAATTACATCTGAAGAAAATATATATGTATGTATATTTTCATAAAGATTGTATTTAAAAATTCTTTTGTACAAACTGTTGATTGTGAAAATATTTTAACGGGTAGGTAATACCCAAGAAATATCTAACATTCACATTAATATATTACATTGTACATTCTTCAAAATCCTTGAAAACATATCGGATTGATAATCAATGATTCAGATCAGTTAACCTTGAGAATGCTGATGAAGCAGCAAAAGCTGTAGATGGCCTTAATGATCAGAAGCTTGATAATAAAGAATTGTGTGTTGGAAAAGCTCAAAAGAAAATCTGGTATTGAAAGATGGATTGAGCAAAACATGAAGAAGACCAAGGACAAATCCCAAGGACTAAACCTATAACCAAAGAATCTAGATGATTCGATTTCTGAAGGAAATCACAGAAGATCTTTTTACGCATTCTAAATCCTTACAGAAGAATTTCTTCATTATCCATCGATTTTAGAAATTCTAAAATATCATCGTATCTTTCTTTATAAATATCCTCGATATTTCTAAAGATATCTTCATAACGATTCTTGTCCGCAATTAATTATCTCTTTGCAATATCTTTATTACATCATAAAGGAAAACTGTTTAAGTTTCTATATTCCGTAAAATTTAAATTCAAATTTTGAATGATTTGAAGTAGTGTTGAGAATTGAAGCATGAGTTAGTATAATATAATGACGTCAGGCCAACGTGATTATATTACAGTAAGTCATGCTACATTTTAATGGAAGATGATGATTCATAGACTTTATAATCATCATTTGCCATGTTACACGACTCTTACATTCTACTTAATCTCTGAACATATCAAGAAAATATATTTTTGATAGTTCTATCCTCAGTAATTCTGGTAATTTACCAAATCAAATCATGATATTACGCTTAGAACAGTAGGTCCATTCGAAACTTCATACCTACAAATTCTGGACCATTACTCGCTTTACTTAGAGTCGAGAGGAGAATAAAAAGGCAAAGAGCTCCGACATATAAGGGAAAATATGTAGCCCGATAACGATACCGAAATTACAAACCGTGTATATCAATACGTATTGCAACGTAAAGACATGGGAGAATTAAAAACACTATAACCCCAAGGTAATAGTAGAAGAAAACAAATTCCTCTGGTGGTAAATGAAAAAGAAGAATGACTGAAATGATAGTCAGAAAAATATCCAGGATAAGAACTGGATGGAGCATTCTCACAATCTTTGGAAGTATGAATTGAGGAAGACAGTATAGAAGTGGTGAAGATAATGAAACGGAAGAAGCTAATTTATAGCAAAATTCCAAACACAGCAATTGAAGCAATTCACCTCATTTAATCAAAGAAAATTTCAAATTCCTTAATTACCGGAGAATCAAATCTTATGGATTACGAAGATTTCCTTTAATCCCTTGAATTCCGGAAATCAATCGTGACTACGTCAAAAGTTAAGGCGAACATTTAATTTCTCATTCACTCTTTTATAATAGGTTCGTTTATACGCTTCCTATAATCAAATCGTTTTATCCATATTATTCAGTAGTGATAAAACTTTATTTTTTCAACTTATATTCATCATTACAATATTCTTGTTGTAAACAATGATGATCTCTATCAAACTTCATGACTATAATTTTCATGAACTACTCTCTGTTTTTTTTCTACCCTAATATTGTGACATAAACACTCAAAGTTTTAAATAAGCTCAATACTATTCATAACACATTTCATGTGTTCAGTTTACTAAAATGCTCGTATAACACCATCATCCCTTTTGAGGATAACCTAGTCAAATGACACTCTTATTAATCCTTTAGATAACCTCCGCATTAATGATAAAATGCACTTTATAGAAGAACCTGTAAGAAATTAGGGTTCGTATTATTTAAATGCATGAAACAGAACAATATTCTATCCGTTGGAATTCACGAAAGGCCCCGAACCTACCTGGGAACGTGAAGACCAGATAAAACGTAAATATCCTCGTCTAGGTACGAACAACGCCGATTGATGGCAAAAACTAAATTTCGGGACGAAATTTCTTTTAACGGGTAGGTACTATAACAACCCTCACTTTTCGACTTCCGATTTTACTAAAATACCTAGAGTTGTTATATACGAATAAATTTAACGTTGATCGAATAAACGTACGCTTAAAATAAATAATATAATTATAAATATTATAAATAAGATTATGATATATAATATAACATAATTACATCAATGAATATATATATAATATTTATTTTACTTTTGTTATTTAGTTAATAGAATATATAATTAACTAAATAATAAATAATACTATAACATTTATAAAACTAATAAAAACTATAAATTAATAATCATAAATTTTAATTTTTATAAAAACTAAATATAATAATAATTTTTATATAAAATTCTTATTTAATAATTAAACAAATATAGAAATAAAATGTTTAGAAATATATTAAACAATTTTTTTTTAGAATTTTATACAAAATAAAAATAAAAACTATATGTACTTTTAATAAATAAATACAAAAATACAAACTACTTTTCTTTTAAGATTTACTTTTAATAAAAATACAAACTACTTTTTCTTATTTTAACTTTTAAGATTTACTTTTAATAAAAATACAAACTACTTTTTCTTATTTTAACTTTTAAGATTTTACTTTTAATAAAAATACAAACTACTTTTTCTTATTTTAACTTTTAAGATTTACTTTTAATAAAAATACAAAATACTTTTTCTTATTTTAACTTTTAAGATTTTACTTTTAATAAAAATACAAACTACTTTTTCTTATTTTAACTTTTAAGATTTTACTTTTAATAAAAATACAAACTACTTTTTCTTATTTTAACTTTTAAGATTTTACTTTTAATAAAAATACAAACTACTTTTTCTTATTTTAACTTTTAAGATTTACTTTTAATAAAAATACAAAATACTTTTTCTTATTTTAACTTTTAAGATTTTACTTTTAATAAAAATACAAACTACTTTTTCTTATTTTAACTTTTAAGATTTTACTTTTAATAAAAATACAAACTACTTTTTCTTATTTTAACTTTTAAGATTTACTTATTTTATTTTATTTTTTTTTTTTACCTAACATTTTCAACTATAAATACCACATAAATTTCTCATTTCAAACTTACACCTTAATCTCTCATTTCTCTCTTAAGAACTACTTCTAGTTGATATCTCGGTCACTTACTTGCTTTACTTTCCTTTCTTGCGTGGAATACTTCAACTGCTATTTAAGGTGAGTTTCATTACTCCCTTTTTATATATATTTTTGGGCTGAGAATACATGCGTTGTTTTATAAATGTTTTACGAAATAGGCACAAGTACTAAAACTAATTCTATGTGAGTTTAAACCAGAAATATACCCTTAGCTTGGTAACATTAAACTACCTGTCTATGTACGGTAGGCGCGAATCCTAAAGATAGATCTATTGGGCCTGACAACCCTATCCTGACTATGGGATGCTTTAGTACTTCGAGGTTTATATAACACACCTGATTCGGTGTACTTTCAGAGGGTAAAACATGAACGTTAAGGCTTGTTACCGGGTGCCTACAACTTATAGAATGCTTTTATACACTTGCTAGTGTACGGATATTTATGAAACTGAAATCTTGTGGCCTATTATTATAACGGAAATGATTGATTTTGATAAACTAATGAACTCACCAACCTTTTTGGTTGACACTTTAAGCATGTTTTGTCTCAGGTGACGAATAAGATGATTGCCATGATTGCTACCTGATGAATTGAATGCTGCTACATGGAGTCTTCATTTCATTACATTTACTTTGCATTAAGACTATTATTATTATTTCAGTTTAAATTTGATGTAAAACTTTTAATGCTTCCGCTATTTTATTAATAAATGTTTTATTCAAAACGTCTCATATAGGGTCGTTCTCGTATATACAACTGTGATTTGATATAATTAGTCACAAATACCCTAGGCCCTATTTTGGGGGTGTGACAAAAAACACCTACAAACACTTTCATTCTTCAATTTTCTTCATCTAATTGATCTCTCTCAAGTTCTATCTTCAAGTTCTAAGTGTTCTTCATATATTCTACAAGTTCTAGTTACATAAAATCAAGAATACTTTCAAGTTTGCTAGCTCACTTTCAATCTTGTAAGGTGATCATCCAACCTCAAGAAATCTTTGTTTCTTACAGTAGGTTATCATTCTAATACAAGGTAATAATCATATTCAAACTTTGGTTCAATTTCTATAACTATAACAATCTTATTTTAAGTGATGATCTTACTTGAAATTGTTTTCGTGTCATGATTCTGCTTCAAGAACTTCGAGCCATCCAAGGATCCGTTGAAGCTAGATCCATTTTTCTCTTTTCCAGTAGGTTTATCCAAGGAACTTAAGGTAGTAATGATGTTCATAACATCATTCGATTCATACATATAAAGCTATCTTATTCGAAGGTTTAAACTTGTAATCACTAGAACATAGTTTAGTTAATTCTAAACTTGTTCGCAATAAAAAGTTAATCCTTCAAAATTGACTTTTAAAATCAACTAAACACATGTTCTATATCTATATGATATGCTAACTTAATGATTTAAAACCTGAAAACACGAAAAACACCGTAAAACCGGATTTACGCCGTCGTAGTAACACCGCGGGCTGTTTTGGGTTAGTTAATTGAAAACTATGATAAACTTTGATTTAAAAGTTGTTATTCTGAGAAAATGATTTTTATTATGAACATGAAACTATATCCAAAAATTATGGTTAAACTCAAAGTGGAAGTATGTTTTCTAAAATGGTCATCTAGACGTCGTTCTTTCGACTGAAATGACTACCTTTACAAAAACGACTTGTAACTTATTTTTCCGACTATAAACCTATACTTTTTCTGTTTAGATTCATAAAATAGAGTTCAAAATGAAACCATAGCAATTTTATTCACTCAAAACGGATTTAAAATGAAGAAGTTATGGGAAAAACAAGATTGGATAATTTTTCTCATTTTAGCTACGTGAAAATTGGTAACAAATCTATTCCAACCAAAACTTAATCAACTTGTATTGTATATTATGTAATTTTGAGATACCATAGACACGTATACAATGTTTCGACCTATCATGTCGACACATCTATATATATTTCGGAACAACCATAGACACTCTATATGTGAATGTTGGAGTTAGCTATACAGGGTTGAGGTTGATTCCAAAATATATATAGTTTGAGTTGTGATCAATACTGAGATACGTATACACTGGGTCATGGATTGATTCAAGATAATATTTATCGATTTATTTCTGTACATCTAACTGTGGACAACTAGTTGTAGGTTACTAACGAGGACAGCTGACTTAATAAACTTAAAACATCAAAATATATTAAAAGTGTTGTAAATATATTTTGAACATACTTTGATATATATGTATATATTGTTATAGGTTCGTGAATCAACCAGTGGCCAAGTCTTACTTCCCGACGAAGTAAAAATCTGTGAAAGTGAGTTATAGTCCCACTTTTAAAATCTAATATTTTTGGGATGAGAATACATGCAGGTTTTATAAATGATTTACAAAATAGACACAAGTACGTGAAACTACATTCTATGGTTGAATTATCGAAATCGAATATGCCCCTTTTTATTAAGTCTGGTAATCTAAGAATTAGGGAACAGACACCCTAATTGACGCGAATCCTAAAGATAGATCTATTGGGCCTAACAAACCCCATCCAAAGTACCGGATGCTTTAGTACTTCGAAATTTATATCATATCCGAAGGGTGTCCCGGAATGATGGGGATATTCTTATATATGCATCTTGTTAATGTCGGTTACCAGGTGTTCACCATATGAATGATTTTTATCTCTATGTATGGGATGTGTATTGAAATATGAAATCTTGTGGTCTATTGTTACGATTTGATATATATAGGTTAAACCTATAACTCACCAACATTTTTGTTGACGTTTTAAGCATGTTTATTCTCAGGTGATTATTAAGAGCTTCCGCTGTCGCATACTTAAATAAGGACGAGATTTGGAGTCCATGCTTGTATGATATTGTGTAAAAACTGCATTCAAGAAACTTATTTTGCTGTAACATATTTGTATTATAAACCATTATGTAATGGTCGTGTGTAAACATGATATTTTAGATTATCATTATTTGATAATCTACGTAAAACTTTTTAAACCTTTATTGATGAAATAAAGGTTATGGTTTGTTTTAAAATGAATGCAGTCTTTGAAAAACGTCTCATATAGAGGTCAAAACCTCGCAACGAAATCAATTAATATGGAACGTTTTTAATCAATAAGAACGGGACATTTCAGTGGGTGACTAGTTAACCAAGTTTTTCCATGTGACAAGATTAGTCCCTCAAGTTTGGAGCCGGGTGCGAAAATTAACCAAATGAATTATTTTAAATACGCGAGAGTAAACGGGAGATGTTATAATCCAACAATGGAAATATTAAGAATGCTAGTTAATGGAAGGTACGAATATAGATGACGAAAGATTATTATCTAAAAAAAAGACGGGCGTTAAAATAATTTAACGGAAAAAGGCGGGATGTTACATGTTGACATGATGATAATTGTCTTGAATCATAATTAATTGAGTTCCTGATAAGTAATTTGATATTAGCTTGCTTACCATGAGTTCTGTGACTGCTTGTTACGTTATATCATTTAAGTGCACTCCGGAGCTATATTTGAAAAGATAACTAAATAAGTAGTGATTTAACGTATATCATATTTTGATATTAATTTGTGAGATTAAATGCCTACATGATCTAGTTATTTAGGTTACGTATATGCTCATCAATATTCATGCTATGGAACATGTCTTTATTTGATTATCATGATTACTTGCTTCTTATGCATGATTGTTACTTGTGGTGTGAATTCTAATTGAGTTTATTATGCACGATTGCGTGTTTTAATGTGATACATGCTTACTATAATGAGAATTATTCTTGAGTTCTATATATGCATATATTTCTAACAATTCATGTGAGACTTCAAACGCAATATTATGCTCATCACCCATGAAAAGAAAAGTCTCAATATGTCACACTTTCGAGTCGTTAAAGGGATCTATTAAGAAATCTAAGGGCTCTACGCATCATGGATATCATGTGCCTTGGAGATTTGGATGATGGTAGATCTCTACTAGAGTTGTGTATGTGCATTAGTCTCAAAGGAACAAACACCCGTAGCTTTCTCCCTACTACTAAAGTCGAGTATGTAGCAATTGGAAGATCATATGCTCACGGCTTATGGACGAAACAAACTATCCTCGATTATGGTACCATTTCTTCCGAAACTCATATATGTGTGCATTCTCTTGCTAAAATTGGATTAGTCAACCTAATAAGTGATTATTTAAACACCAATTTAGCTTGGATCATTACATGATAAGTGAAATATTAACATGCTCTTAGTTGAATTACCTGAAACTTAGTGTATGATTTTTCAATGATAACTTATCATGTAGATAACGTCTCAACTTATCATATCTGCCTTATTGATCACTATTACTTGGCATGCTTCGACTGGTATGCTCATAATGTTGAATAGATGTGCCTGATGCATGTTTTAAGCTTATATATAAATTAGATCGTAATGCATGTTGAATAGTTGCTTTGTCAAATAGGTCATGTAACTCAAGACTTAGTGTACCCTTGAGATTACTTTCACTATTTCTAATGAAGTACTGCAGCATTTCTATCCATTCATCAAATCCAAAATTTCTCACATCTCTATAATCTACCTTCTCATGAACATTATTATCTCTACTGATGCTGATATTGAAGGTTCTCTGAGTTCCTCTGTGACATTTGATGATCTTACCAGGATTAGATCTTCTGGTCATCACATCAACATATTTGCTCCTGAAAAACTGATCAGATAATTCTTTTGTTCGTTCAGTCTCCAGTGGAGTTACTTCAGGTCCCTTTTCAGCAGCTTCAAGCTTATCTAGAGCCTTGTCCTGTGCTTTGATAATGGCTTTTGCTAATTTGATTGATTTTGCTTCTTGTATCCTATCATCATCCAATTTTGTTTCTTGTTCCTGAAGCCTCATTCTTTCAGCATACTCAGCATCATCCCTTATTAGTCGTTCCAGTTGAACTCTTGTAATATACTCATTCATTAAAATGTTCAAGGACCGTGCTGAGTGAATCAACTTCCAGCCTTCATCAATAGCCATGAGGTTGCAGTATTGTTCTAAATCCATGCCAGTTGCACAGCTTCATAGAATAGTGCCTTTTTCTTATCAGTATGGAGTCTCTGGCCACGATTCTTTAAATACATGCCAATATCAATGTTGTAATCCATAGCATTAATGTAAAAGTGTTGATCAAGGGGATGATACATCATTATGATTTGGCGTATTCTTTCTGTTCTCCTTGCTGCCTGTATGTTCAGCAATTCATCAACAGTAATTTCGAGCTTGTGAGCCTCCCTTTCATCCGGTTTCATCTTTCTAGGATTAGGCTTCTTGTGTGTAACTGGTTCAACTTCCCAAGTAGTATGTTTGTCATTTTTCTTTAGGGAAGATGGAGGATATGCATAAGGTAATTCTGCTGTGCCTGAAGGATCCTCTGCTTCATAGTGATGAAGATCACCCAGTGTCCTATCAAAATTAGCATGAATGACTATAGGTAGTGGAGATAAGACAAAATTTGAGTTGCCACTATGCCAGATAGTAAAATCAGCAACAGCAGAATCATTATCAGTATTATCTCCCAGCTCATCCTCTTTTGCTGGGTCTTTAACACTTCTTTCACCCAGCAACACACTTCTGGTTGGGTCTTATGTCACATCAATCCTTGCTGTGTCTTCACTACCAGCTGACTGATTAGTATCAGCTGGTACAATACTTTCCATAGTACCCTCATCAGCTGCCTCGAATAAGGGATCTTTCCTTAGGGGCTGGTTATCCCTAGGGGTAGATTTTACCCTTTGTTTGACAATAGGCTTGGGTTCTGCTGATGGTTCTTGTGTGGATACTGGTTCTTTTATAGGCAAGAGGGGAGTTATAGCAAGTTGCTCCCCCTCAGTAGGAGACAGATTTGTCTCTACTGGCTTCTCTTCATCATCAGAGAGATGAATAATTTCTACTGGCTGTGGTTGAGTTGCTGGCTGACTAGGAACCGCTGGTTGAGAGAATTTGCTGGTTTTCATCATACCAGCCAGCCATTGTAAGAATACATTTGTCTTTTATCCCCTGGACCTATCAGAATCCATGTACTTTTTAAGTCCTTCAGCAGTCATATTCCTTATTCTTTCAGCTCGCTCAACATACATTTTAGCCTTTTTCTTGTCATACTTCACCATAAACTTGGCATTTCTTTTTCTTTTAGCCTTTTTTTGTTGGTCAATGCTAAGTATACGGTTGTGAATTTCTTGAAGATCACCAAATAGACCTCTTCTATGCTCAATTTTCTGCTTCTTCTTTTCAGCATAGGCCTCAAACCTGGTGTTAAAGGCATCATTGATTTTCTGCTGTTTCTTCTGATGTCTCTCCAATTTTCGTTTAAGCTTCTTTTCAATAGATTAAGAGACATCAAAAGATTCAGCCAGCTCAGTAGACACAGTATCACTGGGCTTACTGCCAAAACTAATATCATCCACAGATGTGGCAGGCATGCTGGGTTAAGATTCACCAGTACCCTTAACACCTGCTTCAGTATGAGCATTACTGGGCTTAGGGCCAGTTCTTCCTTGGACATTACCATCACCATCACCATCACTATCCCTCCTCTGCTACTTTTGAACATATGTGCATAAACAGATTCGTGTAACACCTTCAGATTCATAGTGATTCAAATCGAGTTCTTCGCTTAACTGAATACGTGCTCGTTTTGGTCTCCGGAACAACTCAGTGTATTATAGATCGAATCAAGCATATTTTCTGAATCCTTATCGATCACTTAAGGTTCTTGATTCATCAATTGAGCAGCAAATTCATTAATCGATTCGAATTTCGATAGTCAAAATCGATCTAAAAAGTCAACAACAGTTTCATGGATCAAAATTTCCTAATCTATGATGTTGTTGTTATGGAGAATGATTATCGAGTGTTCAGTGATCAATTTGGAACATATTTCAGGAAGGAAGCGTCCTCCAAAACGCTTTAAATCTCATGTTTGAATTTCAAGTTCATGTTGAAGAAACATCCTGTTCATCTTTGATTTGGAAAATTATTGCTAATTTGGAATGAAATCCTTCAAAGATGTTATTAATCGCTTATCCAGGAAGCATTTTCACTCATTAATTCGAAGATTACATGAATTTAGTGACGATCAAAATTTGGATGTTCATCGATCTTCATCCTCGATGAAGATGAAGGTTACAACACATTCGATATTTGATTTATAAATCTGATTCGGTAACAACTTTTGGTATGTTAGTTTGATTATCAATTCAGTATTAGCTCTTGTTTATGATTCGGTATTCGAATCGCAAACGGATTCGGTTTGAGCTTCGGTATGACATCTCTCGGTTTTGCTTTGGTAGATTTCATGGAAATTGATTCGGTATTTGACTTGTGATGATGATGGCTCGTTATATAATGATGATGTCACAGTACCGAATCTACAAAATCTATGCTATGGTTACAGTATGAAAGTGACTTTGGACTTCTTGCTTAATTGGGCTAACTTAATGCCTAACAAGTCTACCGAATCTGGACAAGTCCAATAAGCTAATTTTAGCCCAATACCGAATCTGGTGGATATTTTGACACATTTAGTCCCTGAAAGGTTTCAAACTTTTGCATGGACAGTCCTTTACCGAATCTGACTCAAATTTTTGCAGTTTTAGCCCCTGGAGCTTATCAGAATTTTCAGGCCTAGTCCTTTACCGAATCTGGACCTCCAAAGCATACTTTTCAACAACTTTTGAGGCTCGGATTCACACGGATTTTCTCATACGCGTTCTATATGATATTTTGGAGATTTACCGAGCACGTCAACCATTTTAAACAATGAAGCTTTTATTTCATGCAATCATCATCGTGGGGGAAATATGTATATGGTTGATGTGCATGTGACTTCAATACACGTACGGTATTGGACTCGGACTTTAAAGAAGACAAAATTGATGCGTTACTTGTTTGAAGAGTGAGCAAAGGAAAACGAAAAGCGACTTCCACATCCTTGGGGGAGTATTTGAGATGTTAGGAACTTCGAAGGAGCCAACGATCTATACACTTTATGAGACTATCACGTGTTTGATTGAAATCAAACTTGATTGGCCGTGCCCCATATACTTTAAAGGGGGAGTTTCTCTAGTTTTTCGAGATTACTAATCAAGGCAAGTGTTGGGGGGGGGGGGGGAGCTATATGTATTCAAAGAAGATCTTTCCTCACTGTCTTCAATATCAAAGACTCTAATTGAGATTAGAATTGTTCTTCAACGAGATGTTAGGAGTAAAGGTACCTTGAGGGGAGAGCTTCCAAGAATTCATGTCTTCATCAACATGAAGTGATGCATTGATGAATGTCAAGTTAATGCACATTTTCGCTGTGCACACTCAAAGACCGTTGAAAGAACAAAGATATCACGATGAAGTTCAAGTCTCAAACAAAGTCAAAAGAAGATTGTTAGCATGACAATTCGAGGATCTAGGGGGAAGTGTAATGATTGACCAAGACAATGTTAAAGATGCGAATTCATTTGTTGATTCAAAGTGAAGATTCAAGATCTTCATCAACGGCCGTACACCATTCGGGGGGAGTTAGTTAGGAATAGTTGATTCTTTCCTTGTAATTTTGTATGTTTTACTAGGGAGTTAGTTTCTGGAAACCCGCCTCACTCCTGGTGAAACAACCCAACCCGTAAGCAACCCGACAATTTTTTTTTTTTATATATAATACACCATTAACGCCCAATTAAATGGTTACATAAAGTAATTCGTTGCATATAACTCGTTTAAACATACGACGAGTTTAAAGTTTACAAAGAAGGTACGAAGGCCCTTAATCAAATGTAATGTAAGTTTGACCCATTAACATGATAGTTTTAATCCAAACAACACTCGAGCATGGTTTGGGGCTAAACTACCCAAAACGCTAGGTCGACTTCCAAAACTTCAACAAGCGTCCAATAAGGAAAATCTAGTGCCCAACAACCCCCTTCCCTCTCTCCGCACTTGCATCTAAAAAGGTAAACAACGAGAGGGGTAAGCTAACACTTAGTGAATGCAATAATTATACATATACATATATAATCTACTTACTTACAATCACTTACACAATACCGCATACAAGCTAGCAATTCGACAACCATGCAAACATTATGCATAAACTAATATCCGCAATTCACAATAAGCTAGCAACACCAATAGCATATAGTTCACAATTTAACATGCTAATACAAAATTCACACAACCATGGTTAACCAATCGTACAAGGGAACGGTATTCGCGAAAGACCGTCGGAATTCATAACATCCATTAGCGTACTTAACACCACATAATCACTAATCCCCCGGGTGATGTCTTAACACCGCGACTAACTCACTCCCATGACAATGTGGTGTCTTAAACACCGCGACTATCCCACATGTTAATCAAACCCATGAGTGGTGTCTTAAACACCGCGACTATCCCACTCCCATGACAATGTGGTGTCTTAAACACCGCGACTAACCCACATGCCAATCAAACCCATGAGTGGTGTCTTAAACACCGCGACTATCCCACTCGTTACGTAGAATGTGGTGTCTTAACACCGCGACTAACCCACATTTCACGCTACACAAATAAATACATTATATACGTACACACGTAATTATTTCACTCACCTTATTACATCGGTGGTGATTAAACACTTCCGTAAGCTTCAAGCGAAGTACCTAATACATTAAGTACACAAATCAACATACAAACTAGTGGAACCAACCACCAACACTTAACTCTTGAGCATTTAATGACCCAAATGCATTAAATGACCCATTTACACCAAAACCGCCCATTTAAGGCCAAGACTCGCCATTAATCACTAAAAGCTAGTGATTAAAGTCTTCTAACACCAACTAACACAAACTTAGGGTATTTCATACCCATCTCACCCAATTAGGTCAATCATTACCCATTTGACCCAATTTAACACTTAGACTTACGGATTTGGTCAAACTTGAACCCATTAACAAATTTTCACTAACTCGTAAGTGTATTAGTGATTTAACAACATAATTAACACCTACAAACACTAATTCACATGACCAAACCCTAGATTAAAAGCCTTAGGGTTTTCATACACCAATTTAACATAAATTCACCCATTTAACCCCCAAATGGGTCTTTCAAGCTTTAAATGAACAAACCCTAGCTATGAATCAAATAAAACTCAAAACACTGAGTTAAGACTTACCAATACAATCACAACGTAGCTAGAGACGTAGGGAACAACTTTAAAACTTGGACTCGGATGAGATTTGGTCTCCTTCTTCTCCAAGTGAGCTCTCTCTCTCACTAAAACTCACTCTCTCTCACTAAAATTGAATGGGGTGTAGGTGTAAGGGTGTTAAATGAATTAGGATGACCATTGCATCCATTTTCTTGATCTGAAGCCGTCCACAAGTGTAAAGACCAAAACACCGCCAAAAGATTCCATTAAAATGGTCTGAAAAGTCATTTCAGCGACCTTCGTCGCGTTTCACGACACTTGGTCGCGTATCGCGACAACCATACGCGACACCTATTTTTCAAATGCGATAAAGTGGACAGGTCAGGGTCCTGAATGTGAAGACCCGTCCTAATCCATCCGGACGAAGTCCATATCGATTATAAACGATTCACAACAGTTGATTACATCACGAGGTACTTGACCTCTATATGATACATTTTACAAACATTGCATTCGTTTTTGAAAAGACAATCTTTCATTACATCGAAGGTTGACAGCATGCATACCATTTTATAATATAACTAACTATAATTGACTTAATAATAATCTTGATGAACTCAACGACTCGAATGCAACGTCTTTTGAAATATGTCATAAATGACTCCAAGTAATATCTTTAAAATGAGCAATTGCACAGCGGAAGACTTCTTTCATATATGAGAATAAACATGCCTTAAAGTGTCAACCAAAAGGTTGGTGAGTTCATTAGTTTAACATAAATAATCATTTCATAATTTTTAATAGACCACAAGATTTCATATTTCCATTTCTCATAAACATACGTCCCATACATAGAGATAAAAATATCATTCATATGGATTGGACACCTGATAACCGACATTCACAATATGTATATAAGAATATCCCCGTCATTCCGGGATCCTCCTTCGGACATGATATAAATTTCGAAGTACTAAAGCATCCTGTACTTTGGATGGGGCTTGTTGGGCCCGATAGATCTATCTTTAGAGTTCGCGTCAATTAGGGTGTCTGTTCCCTAATTCTTAGATTACCAGACTTAATAAAAAGGGGCATATTCGTTTTCGATCATTCAACCATATAATGTAGTTTCAATTACTTGTGTCTATTTCGTAAAACATTTATAAAAGCAGCGCATGTATTCTAAGTCCCAAAAATATATATTGCAAAAGCATTTAAAAAGGGATTAATGAAACTCACCTAATGTATTTTGTAGTAAAAATACATACGACGACATTGAACAAGTGTAGGGTTGGCCTCGGATTCACGAACCTATATTAATTGTATATTTGTTAAAACATAGAAGGAAATTCACATAATTTCCTTTATTAATATATTTTATTTATATGTTTTTAGTTATATATAGTTTATACCAAATTCCATTAACTACTTATATTATATCGTAAATTATATTATATATATATTTGTGTTGTATATGGAATTAGAATGATCAATATCTATATAATTAGTTATCTTAATATATATATATATATATATATATATATATATATATATATATATATATATATATATATATATATATGATTAGTTTAAAAAACATTTCATAGTTTGATACATATAAGTATATATATCAATAAGGTTAATATGTTTGATATATAGGTATATAAACTACTACTATGATTATAGTATATATAATAAGTATGTTTTAGGTACAAATATTTATCTCAAAAAAATATGTTAGTTTGGATAACAAAGATTTACCAATAATATTAACATCCTTGATGATGATAATACTAATAATAATAATAATGATTTTGTTTTTTAAAAAAAATGGTACTTTTGTAAAAATGATATTAATCATAATAAACTTGGGATTCATCATACTTAATAATAATAATATTCAATTTTTGTAACTATGTTCATACAGATAATACTACTTTAAAAATTACAAATGATATTAATTCTTCTAATACCCATAATTCTAAACTTGATAATAATAATAATTATAATACCATTAATATCAATAATAATAATAATAATGATAATAATATATTTTTATTTCTTTCCTAATAATAATAGTGATAAACATAATCATAATCATAATCATTATTAATACTAACAATATTTATTAATAATAATAATAATAATTGCAATAATAATAATAATGAATATATTACCTTTAAAGAGATTGTAAAGGTTTTCTAAAAAGAATAGCCACTGCCAAGTCTCAAACCCACGACCCTTCGCTACCCGCTAACACCTCAAACCGTTGGGCTGTTGCCCATATTTCGAAATTAAACAAAACCCAAAAGTATTTAACTCGATTAAAACTGTTTTCCTTTCTCATCTTCTTCTTCAACCCTAGACTAGTCGACCCATTTATGCTCAAACCAATTTAACGAATTTGTTGCTTCATTTAGAGACTTGTAAATAACTAATAAATTAGCAACAGATGTGTTACATAAATAAAATAAAGAAATAAAAAAATGAAAACTGCATATGCAGTTCGCGACTGAAAATAATAATAAAAAATTGGTTCTTTGATTTTTAAAACGTTTTGTACAAAACTTATAATACGAATTGTGTTTCAAAACACACCGGGAAACTTTCCAAACCATCAATTTTAACAAAAACAACATAGTGAAATCAAATTTCTTAATGAACACCTCAATTGACTTTTAAAACCGAAACCTTTAACTCCTAAATTAGATCTTGATATCAAAAATTGAAGATTGATAATTTGCAGAAAGTTTATACGACTGATTTCCAATAGAACTACATTTACACAATTTAAAATACATATCAAATTTGAGCTTTTGGTATATTGACTCAAGAACAGGGAAGTTAGCAGGTTTTTTTAAAGTTTAATTAATTTTGACAATTTTTTTAAAACTGATAAACGTGAGATATAGTTGATAATAAGTGAATGAAGTCTTTCACAGCTTATAGTAATCGAATTATTTGATGGATTAGTGTAGACAGAATCCAATCACAGTCACGAATGGAATAACAGAAAAGGAAAAAAAAATAAATAAAATAGCAAGTTGATAAGGATCCCTAACAGATTTTGGATTTAGCTGATGTCTGATCTCTGATTCGTACGATATGGTGATTTGAAGAATCCACTAAACAGACATAAACAAAAAATAAAAAAAAGTTTGAAAGTGATCTTAAATAGAATTTGCTGTGCTTTGTTTTATCTGATATCCTTAATCAATAAATATAATATAAATATTAATAATAATAAAAATAATAATAGTAATAGAATTTATATTAATATTAATAATACTAATATCATAATACTACTACTAATAAAAATAATGATAAAAGTAATAAAAGTAATGATAATAAAATTTTAAATGTATAAATGATAACTTTCATTAGTAATAATGATAATAATAATAATAACTAATATTAACAATAATATTAACAATAATAATAATACTTAATATAATAAAAAAATGTTATTACTAATAAATTCTAAATAATAATGCTAATAATAATAATAATAATAATAATAATAATAATAATAATAACAATAATACTTGAATTACTAACAGTAATTAATAATACATAATAACAACAATAACAATCATAATAATAATAATACTAGTTATAAATAAGAATTATGATAAAGTAATAATAATAATGTTATATAAGAATGATAATTATATTGTTATTAATGATAAATATTTTGATAGAGATAATAATAATATTTAATAATAATACAAGTATTAATTAAGATACAACAAGTCACATGTATCGAATTTCATATTGAAAATAATAATATTAATAATACTGATGTTAATATAAATATTAATACTCATGTTGATAATACTAATTAATGTAGTAATATCAATAACAATTTATATTATAACTTGTAACATATTATGAATTATGTATCATAATTATATCTATAATACATATAATATTTATATCTTTTATATATAATCCAGAATATATATCATAAAAGTTATTTATAGAATTCATACATTTTTATGTGTAACTTTATTTTAATAACCATTTATTATTTTGTATATTATTTTTCATAATAAATCTTACGGATCTATTGTACTTTATATATATATATATATATATATATATATATATATATATATATTTATATTTAATCTACATACTTTTATTTATTTAATTATATATATATATATTTATTTACAAACATTTGTTCGTGAACCGTCGGGCATAGTCAAAGTCAAATGCATTCATGGAAATAGTTCAAATATTATGAGACTCAATTTAATACACTTTGCTTATCGTGTCAAAATCATATAAGATTAAGTTTAAATTTGGTCGGAAATTCCCGGGTCATCACAGTACCTACCCGTTAAAGAAATTTCGTCCCGAAATTTGAGTGAGGTGGTCATGGCTAATAATAAAAATTTTTCATGACGAAAATGAGTTGATAAATTGAGTTTTATCATCATTGAGTAATATGGATATAAATAATTCGATTATTCGAAGAGTACGAGTGAATCTATCACAAAGGAGTGAAATGAATAAATGAAGTTTCGTTTTATCTTTTGACGTTGTCTTGGTTGAATTTAGAAAATAAGATGTGTCTTAACTTTTGACGTAGAGGGTTGAATTCCGGAATTCAAGGGATTAAATAAAATTTTCGAAATCTAAAAGATTTGATTCTTCGGTGAATAAGGAAATTTAGATCTCTATAATTAAATACGGTGATCTGCCTCGATTACTCTGTCTGATATATCTATTATAAATTAAGCTCTTCCGTTCCATTATTCTCACCATTCCTATACTTTCCTTCTTGTTTCATACATCCAAAAGATTCTGAAAATGTTTAATCCAGTTTTGATCCTTGTCCTCATCCTTACTATCGCAACAATCATTCTCCTTTTCCAACTTCCACCGGAGGAATCTGTTTACTTCTACATCACCCTTGGGATTATAATGGTTTTAATTCTCCCGTGTCTTTACGTTGTGGTAAACATTGATATACGCGGTTTGTAATTTATGTGTTGTTATCGGGCTTTATATTCTCTCTTATTTTTCAAAGCTCTATGCTTTTGTTTTATCTTCCCGACTTCAAGTCAAGCGAATAATGGTCCAGAATTTGTAGATATAGAGTTTCGAATGATTATAATGTTCTAAGCAGGAAGGAACGTGATAGCACGATTTGATTTGTCAAAATACCAGAATCACTGAGAATAGAACTATCAAGAATATATTTTCTTGATATGTTCTGAAGTTAATCAGAATGAAAGAGTTATGTAACATGACACATGATGACGTTATAATCTGTGATTCATCATGTTCCATTTAGAAACTCAGCATGACTTACTGTAATATAATCACGTTGATCAAGTGTCATTATATTATACTAACTCATGCATCAGTTCCCAACACTACTTCAAAAACATTCATTTTTTTTAAGCTCGAAAGTTTACAGAATATAGAAACTAACAGTTTCTATATGATGTAACATTGATAATACGAAGAGATTAATGATTTCAGATAAGAGTAGTTATAAAAATATCTTCAGAAATATGGAGGATATTTATAATGAAAGATACGATAATTTCTCGGAGTATCTAAGATCAGAGGATGATATAAACTATTGTCTGCAAGGGTTTAGAGTAAGGAGCAAGATATTCACTAAAGACTTTCTAGCAGATATTGAATCATTTGGATTCTTTGAAGTCAAACTTATTCTTTGTGATTTGTCCACGGCTTTCTTCATAGTTTCACATAATCTTCTTTTTCGGTACTAAATTTTCTATTGAATGTTTCCAATATAATGATACACAGGAAGCACGAAGAGGTATATAATTTCGGACGAGAATATTTATGAAAATATCCTCAGAAATATTGAAGATATTGATGATGATATTTTGGAATTTCTAAGTTCGATGGTTGATGGAGAAAGATTTTTCGCAAGATTTTAACATGACTTCGGAGCAAGATATTCTTTGAAGGTTTCATCGGATTCAGAATTACCTGAATTCTTTGAATATAGGGTATGGTCCTTGTATTTGTCCTTGATCTCCTTCGTGGTTAGCTCAATTCATTTTCCAGTTCCAACTTTTCTGAGCTTTTCCAACATACTATTCTTTATCATCAAACTTCCAATGATTAAGGTAGTTTACGGTTGTCTATGGGTTCTGCTGCTTCATTCAGCTTTTTCAACATTCAGATATTGGTTTGTGACTGAGTGCTTTTCAGAATTTCAGAATGAGAGGTCATAATTCTAAGAGATAAATGTCATACATAAAACTGTTGATGTAGATATGTTGTGTGTTTTCAAAGTACTGATTGCTGACTCCCAATAATTGGTATGGCAGTTCTCGTTATAGAACGGATGAGTATATGATACGGTATTAATGAACAAATATATTGATTTATCGAAGTGACTTTCGTCAAATAGTAGTGAAGTTGCTGGTACATTTACTGTTAATGTGGTGGAATTTAAACAGTTCCCCAGTAACGATGATGAAAGGTAAACTTATATATCAAAGTTATAATAAGACTTAATCGAATGAAAGGTCGATGTACTAGCTGGAGCTGTGACAAAATTTGCTACTTTGAAAAGGAATCGCAAAGTTATTTTTGCTAATAAATGCCAAAGGATCTGACGAGGCTACGTGTTAAACTTTTACTCAGTTGCTGAGAGTTTCTCAGGTGCATAACTAGATGCATAAATCTTTTCTTCCGTAGATGAAGTGCGGTTGATTCATCCTCTTGATTGAGGTGCTTTCAAGAATCATGAAAGGTTTGAACGCAGATTGTAATCGTCAAGATACAAATGTGGTTTAAGATGAAATCAAGTGGCAAACTTGAAGAATGTTTAGTTTCATATGTTATAATCAATATTCTAATTCCTTTTAATTATCCAATGTTATTAGTCCACAGTCGATAGTCCACAGTAACAGCCCAATAATTCATATATAATTTAATATACAATATTTGAATTTCTTAATACGTGTCGTGACCCGTATACGTCTCAGACTCGATCACAACTCAAAGTATATATATTATTTGAGGATCAACCTCAACCCTGTATAGAGAACTCGATCATTATTGCATATAGAGTGTCTATGGTGATTCCAAATAATATATATAGATGCGTCGATATGATATGTCAAAACCTTGTATACGTGTCCCGATATTTAAAGTGCGTAAAATAAAAAAAAATAAATGACGAATATTAAAGTGCGTAAAGTAAATAACAGAAATTAAATGACATTTAAATAAAATTGCAAGAATTAAAATTACGATAAAATAAATTGCGATAATTAAATTGCGATAAATAAAATGTAATATGGAATTAACAGTTAGCTAGGAACAGTTAGCTAGGATTTTGTTAGCGTGGTTTCTTAACAAAATTTCATATTGTCAATTAGTCTGTTTCTAATCAATTTTTATTGTGTCCATTATTTCTTCATTATGCCACTTGTTGGATTCTGATAGGTTAAAATCCAAATATAAAATTGAATGAAAATGGTTGTTTTGTGGTGAACGGATTCGTATATCTGTGATTGTAAATAGGATAGTAAATGATTGTTGAATCAGATTCGAAGAATGTATAATGTAACTTATTAATGTGAAATTTAAATATTCCTCGGGTATTACCTACCCGTTAAAATATTTTCACCATTAACAGTTTGTACAAGAGAATTTTTAATTACAATCTTTATGAGAACATATATACATATATATTTTCTTCAGATGTATTCATGGATTTAATGAGTTAATATGATATTAAACTCATTTGCTTTTCGGTTGGAACTGGAATAAATAATCTCTAAAACTTTAGAGATTACATATTTGCCATGTCGAACGAAGATAAATGAGATTGAACGATACGTAGAACGAAGATCATACTCAAAGTACGGATGATGATATTGAAGCATGGATTGTTGATGGTACTGGTGCTGTTATTGATTGTACTGTTGGTGTTGGTGATGTTGCTGAAGCTGGTACATTTTGAACCATATTCTCAGAATTGATTATTCGAGCGCGAAGTTCGTTGACTTATTACTCCAGGATGATTGTTGGTCAGAACGAGCGGATGAATAAGGTTTAGAATTGTGGATAGAATATAATCTTGTCGAGTTACCCTGGAAATGAGACTGAAAATGGTGTCTCGAACAGGTTCGCCGGTAAACGCTTCAGGTTCATTGTCAAGAGGTGAATTCGGTTGGTGGAAGGGATCGCCTTTTTCCCGTCTCCATTGATTAGGTCGACTACGAACTCATCAGATGAATTAAGGATGGATGATTGATTGATTCATTCTGGTGACACTGCTTTCGGAGCTTAGGTGAACATCCATGTCGGAATAGCTGTCGGAATAACTATCGGAATAGCTATCGAATCTGAGGGACTCGAACTTGTTGAGGGATTCATCTCGTATGATCAGATGAAGGATTTTCGATAAGAAATAGATTATAGGATATAGATTAGTACTCTGCAATACATAATTTACATATGTATATATAATACTAAAATCCCATAAGTTACAGAGGAATCTACGGAAGTTGTCAGGCAAAGTCTACAGTAACAAATATGCTAAGATATGAATTAGCAGATACACTAAGATACGAATTTTGTCTATACACTATTCATGCAATCATTGCAGTAATATGTGTCTAGACTAAGAATGATAAGCAGGTAATTTCCTAAGGATGATAAACAGATGATTTCCTACAAAAATGATAAGCAAAACTTTTGACATGCAGACACGGTCGAAGTCCACACTCACTAATGCCTCCTAACGACTTATCAGTTAGCCACACTAATGCAAGACCTGGTTCGCTACTACCATCGCTCTGATACCAACTGTGAAGACCCGTCCTAATCCATCCGGACGAAGTCCATATCGATTATAAACGATTCACAACAGTTGATTACATCGCGAGGTACTTGACCTCTATATGATACATTTTACAAATATTGCATTCGTTTTTGAAAAGACAATCTTTCATTACATCGAAGGTTGACAGCATGCATACCATTTTATCATATAACTAACTATAATTGACTTAATAATAATCTTGATGAACTCAACGACTCGAATGCAACGTCTTTTGAAATATGTCATAAATGACTCCAAGTAATATCTTTAAAATGAGCAATTGCACAGCGGAAGACTTCTTTCATATCTGAGAATAAACATGCCTTAAAGTGTCAACCAAAAGGTTGGCGAGTTCATTAGTTTAACATAAATAATCATTTCATAATTTTTAATAGACCACAAGATTTCATATTTCCATTTCTCATAAACATACGTCCCATACATAGAGACAAAAATATCATTCATATGGATTGAACACCTGGTAACCGACATTCACAATATGTATATAAGAATATCCCCATCATTCCGGGATCCTCCTTCGGACATGATATAAATTTCGAAGTACTAAAGCATCCTGTACTTTGGATGGGGCTTGTTGGGCCCGATAGATCTATCTTTAGAGTTCGCGTCAATTAGGGTGTCTGTTCCCTAATTCTTAGATTACCAGACTTAATAAAAAGGGGCATATTCGTTTTCGATCATTCAACCATATAATGTAGTTTCAATTACTTATGTCTAATTCGTAAAACATTTATAAAAGCAGCGCATGTATTCTCAGTCCCAAAAATATATATTGTAAAAGCATTTAAAAGGGATTAATGAAACTCACCTAATGTATTTTGTAGTAAAAATACATACGACGACATTGAACAAGTGTAGGGTTGGCCTCGGATTCACGAACCTATATTAATTGTATATTTGTTAAAACATATAAGGAAATTCACATAATTTCCTTTATTAATATATTTTATTTATATGTTTTTAGTTATATATAGTTTATACCAAATTCCATTAACTACTTATATTATATCGTAAATTATATTATATATATATTTGTGTTGTATATGGAATTAGAATGATCAATATCTGTATAATTAGTTATCTTAATATATCTATATCTATATCTATATATATATATATATATATATATATATATATATATATATATATATATATATATATATATATATATATATATATATATATATATATATATATATATATATATATATATATATATATATATATATATATATATATATATATATATATATATATATATATATATATATATATATGATTAGTTTAAAAAACATTTCATAGTTTGATACATATAAGTATATATATCATTAAGGTTAATATGTTTGATATATAGGTATATAAACTACTACTATGATTATAGTATATATAATAAGTATGTTTTAGGTACAAATATTTATCTCAAAAAAATATGTTAGTTTGGATAACAAAGATTTACCAATAATATTAACATCCTTGATGATGATAATACTAATAATAATAATGATTTTGTTTTAAAAAAAAAATGGTACTTTTGTTAAAATGATATTAATAATAATAAACTTGGGATTCATCATACTTAATAATAATAATATTCAATTTTTGTAACCATGTTCATACAGATAATACTACTTTTAAAATTACAAATGATAATAATTCTTCTAATACCCATAATTCTAAACTTGATAATAATAATAATTATAATACCATTAATATCAATAATAATAATAATAATGATAATAATATATTTTTATTTCTTTCCTAATAATAATAGTGATAAACATAATCATAATCATAATCATAATTAATACTAACATTATTTATTAATAAAAATAATAATAATTGCAATAATAATAATAATGAATATATTACCTTTAAAGAGATTGTAAAGGTTTTTTAAAAAGAATAGCCACTGCCAAGTCTCGAACCCACGACCCTTCGCTACCCGCTAACACCTCAAACCGTTGGGCTGTTGCCCATATTTTAAAATTAAACAGAACCCAAAAGTATTTAACTCGATTAAAACTGTTTTCCTTTCTCATCTTCTTCTTCAACCCTAGACTAGTCGACCCATTTAAGCTCAAACCAATTTAACGAATTTGTTGCTTCATTTAGAGACTTGTAAGCAACTAATAAATTAGCAACAGATGTGTTACATAAATAAAATAAAGAAATAAATAAATAAAAATGAAAACTGCATATGCAGTTCGCGACTGAAAATAATAAAAAAAAATTGGTTCTTTGATTTTTAAAACGTTTTGTACAAAACTTATAATACGAATTGTGTTTCAAAACACACCGGGAAACTTTCCAAACCATCAATTTTAACAAAAACAACATAGTGAAATCAAATTTCTTAATGAACACCTCAGTTGACTTTTAAAACCGAAACCTTTGACTCCTAAATTAGATCTTGATATCAAAAATTGAAGATTGATAATTTGCAGAAAGTTTATACGACTGATTTCCAATAGAACTACATTTACACAATTTAAAATACATATCGAATTTGAGCTTTTGGTATATTGACTCAAGAACAGGGAAGTTAGCAGGTTTTTTTAAAGTTTAATTAATTTTGACAATTTTTTTAAAACTGATAAACGTGAGATATAGTTGATAATAAGTGAATGAAGTCTTTCACAGCTTATAGTAATCGAATTATTTGATGGATTATTGTAGAAAGAATCCAATCACAGTCACGAATGGAATAACAGAAAAGGAAAAAAAAATAAATAAATAAAATAGCAAGTTGATAAGGATCCCTAACAGATTTTGGATTTAGCTGATGTCTGATCTCTGATTCGTACGATATGGTGATTTGAAGAATCCACTAAACAGACATAAACAAAAAATAAAAAAAAGTTTGAAAGTGATCTTAAATAGAATTTGCTGTGCTTTGTTTCATCTGATATCCTTAATCAATAAATATAATATAAATATTAATAATAATAAAACTAATAATAGTAATAGAATTTATATTAATATTAATAATACTAATATCATAATACTACTACTAATAAAAATAATGATAAAAGTAATAAAAGTAATGATAATAAAATTTTAAATGTATAAATGATAACTTTCATTAGTAATATTGATAATAATAATAATAACTAATATTAACAATAATATTAACAATAATAATAATACTTAATATAATAAAAAAATGTTATTACTAATAAATTCTAAATAATAATGCTAATAATAATAATAATAACAATAATACTTGAATTACTAACAGTAATTAATAATACATAATAACAACAATAACAATCATAATAATAATAATAATAATAATACTAGTTATAAATAAGAATTATGATAAAGTAATAATAATAATGTTATATAAGAATGATAATTATATTGTTATTAATGATAAATATTTTGATAGAGATAATAATAATATTTAATAATAATACAAGTATTAATTAAGATACAACAAGTCACATGTATCGAATTTCATATTGAAAATAATAATATTAATAATACTGATGTTAATATAAATATTAATACTCATGTTGATAATACTAATTAATGTAGTAATATCAATAACAATTTATATTATAACTTGTAACATATTATGAATTATGTATCATAATTATATCTATAATACATATAATATTTATATCTTTTATATATAATCCAGAATATATATCATAAAAGTTATTATAGAATTCATACATTTTTATGTGTAACTTTATTTTAATAACCATTTATTATTTTGTATATTATTTTTCATAATAAATCTTAAGGATCTATTGTACTTTATATATATATATTTTTTTTATATTTAATCTACATACTTTTATTTATTTAATTATATATATATATATATTTATTTACAAACATTTGTTCGTGAACCGTCGGGCATAGTCAAAGTCAAATGCATTCATGGAAATAGTTCAAATATTATGAGACTCAGTTTAATACACTTTGCTTATCGTGTCGAAATCATATAAGATTAAGTTTAAATTTGGTCGGAAATTCCTGGGTCATCACACTGAAGTTGTCGCGTTCCAACGCAGTATGTCGCGTATCGCGACAGTTCCAGACGCGACAGGAAGCCCCAAAACGCGATGGACGTCCTGATCAACAATTTCTAACATTTTCAATCATTTAAACTATAAACAATCATTCTTGATGTGTTCTAGAGGGTGTGTATGAAACGACTATCAATTTTAAATTTATTTACTACAGGAAATCACCTAAATTAAACTAAAACACAAAAGGCAAGTATACCTATCGTGTAAAATATAGCTAAGGTAAAGTCCGGGAGGTCGATCCGTGGACACTATTATTGGGTGTCTTACTAGGTCAAATTAGTTAATTAAGTAGTTAAACTAGATTTAGTAATATATAGTAATTATAGGTAACTTTGGGGGGATTTACCGTTTAATGACCGGTTTGTCGATTTTGAGACTTATATCACAGTTAAAACCTAATGCAAAATATTAAATATAAATATAACTTATTTTAAAGAGTAAAGTAAATGATAACAAATAAAAGTGCAATAATTAAAAATATAAATAAAGCGTAAAAATAAAAGTGCGATAATTTAAAGTACGATAAATAAAATGACGATAAATGAAAGTACGATGAGATATAAAATAAAGGAGTTATGCTTATTTAAACTTCCGTAATCATGATGTTTGACGTTTTGATTTTAATTTATTACCATGGGTTAATTGTCCTTTGTCCTGGTTTATTTGATACGTCTATCTGGTTTTTGTCCATAATAGTCCATCGGTCATAAATATAAAGTGCGAGTGTCCTCGTCAAATTACCCTTATACCCGAAGTCAAATATTCCAACTGATTAAGGATTTAAACTGTGACGCAGTTATCACTTCTGTCAACAATTACACCAGTTATCACTGTATGTAATCCACCCCTGTTTTAATTAGTTTATGAATATTAATTCATCCACTTGATCAGAATGAATAATCAATTACCCAACCCAATTGATTAATTAAATGATTATAACAGATTCCATATGAACGTCACTAAATAGGACAACCATAATCATTATTAATTATTAGTTTAATTAATTTGAAGATAGGTTTGATAGACTCTAATGAGTTGTCACTCAATTAGATAATACCCCCCATCTATTAATAGTCAATAGTCCAATTTTCAAAAGTGTCGGTCTTTTGTCCAAACCCCAATTATGGTACAAAATCCAATAACCCCATCTTAATATTTAGTCCAACATCACTATTACTTCGGCTCAAATAAGCATAATAATAACTTAGTTACGATACATTAATTTAAAAAGGAAGAACATAGCTTACAGTGGTGATTAATCGCGTAGCGTTACACGGACAGAGTTTCAATTTAAAACCCGTAAAACATTCTTACAATAACCCAATTATTATTAAACTTAAATTAAAATTATAATTATAAAATATAAATATAAATTACATAAGAAAGAAAGGAAGAGTATGAAGAGGTGAAGGTGTATCTATTGGTGCCTCAGTGAATTCTATTTTATAGGCAAAATGAATTACTGTAGCAAGGTGGAAAGTTAGATGGAAAGGTAGCTAACGATAATTCAATTCAATTCACTGAATTGAATTATTTATTGAAATATTTTCACTTATGATCCTTTAACTATGCTCAATTAACAACTTTTTATTATTTATTTCTTATTATGAATTATTTAAATATTATATTATATTCTTGTGCATAGTTGACTTGTACTTTCAGCTCCGTTGCGTCGAGCGTTGAAAGTTGGTTCATGTCTCGGTTCCGGATTTTTGAACACCTTTTCGTATAATTTAATATCTTGTACTTTGCGTTTTGCAGCTTGTACTTTTGTAATTTTGAGATGTTTCTCATCAATAAATTGAACCACTTGAATTATACTTTGTACTTTTTAGCTTTTTGGTCATTTGCGTCTTCAAATCATCGAATCTGTCTTTTGTCTTCACCTTTTATTATTTAAACGATAATTACTTGAAATTAGAACAATTGCAACTAAAAGCTTGTCTTTCTTGAAGGATAATGCTATGAAATATATGTTCGTTTTTAGCATTATCAAATATTCCCACACTTGAGCGTTGCTTGTCCTCAAGCAATATAGAACTTGAATATAACTTTACCAGAATTACTTCTTTATTCTTCACACTTTGTACATCAGTGATTTCAATACGGCGGTATGAACAATGATAGTAACGATGTGGTTTACAGTCCCACATGACTATGAAAATTTAGATCCTTTAAGGAAATCGGATTTTTATGAAAACATTTGATCTTTTGAAAATTCAATCTAGCTTTTACCTTAGATAAGTTTTCTGATTTGACCCACCATCGGTGTTGCAAAATATATTTGTGGATCAATATTTTGGCTAAAACTTTTAGGTTCGTGTAATCCACTGTTATCCCTGTATCGGAAAGCACACATCCAGTTTACTTGTTCCGTATATTACCTTTCAGAAAACTACCGTCCGGTTGTAAAGGAAAGCGATGAACAAGAAACTGTTAAGGCAATGTCTAATGACATGCAGTTAATCATAGTCTAAAATGTGTCAGATGCAAATACTATCCTTTATATGAGAAATAGTAAAGATCACCCTATGATTTTTCGGTCTGGCACAAGGTCCTGTCTCCGACCATGCTATGCAACTACCGTTCTTACGGTTGACACCCGATTTAGTTCAGGTGACCTAATGAATTCTGATGAATTCTCAGGATTTTACGTTCAATGGTAATGAATGCATTGAAAATAGGTTTTCAGAAAACAAATCGGTTTTAATTTTATCAAAATATTTTCTCGTTCACGCTCGAGTTTAGATATCATCAAATTCCATGAGTTTGTAATTCTCAATCTTTAAAGTCAATCTCAAGGATTGAATAATATCAGTCTTAAAAGCTGATTTTTGATCTTTAAGGAGATTATCCTTTCTGAGGATCTGATTCATTAGTCTTATAAGCTAATTTGCACGGTGCCCCCCATTGTACGAAACAGATCCTCTCATGGTTAGGATAAGTCTGACCACTTGGCGACCCTGTTTGATGCTGAGGTCCGTGGATTTCCTGCTGATTTTAGAGATGACTTTTCTTGATTTTTCGTCAACCTACAGCTGGTCTGGACGACAACTTCCTGACCTAAATCAAGAAGCGCATTTCTTTTTCGGAAGACTTTACTTCCTTTTAATGATGGAATTGATTCATCGTGTAGATCCATCTTTTCTTTTATCTTTATTATAATATTATGGGTAAAACAGTTAATTTAGTCCAAAACAAAAGCACCTGCAATAAACTTTACAGAAACATGTGATAGATAGTTTTATTGAATAACTTGGTACATTCTCCCCACACTTAGTTTTTTCTTTGCCTTTTATTCTCATTTATTCCATTTTAAATGAATTCAAGCGTGTTAGGGTGTTTCTCAATTTATATCCTTTCCGAGGTAACGATAATTTCGGTATTAACACCTAGTTTTCATCGTTCATAAATATGTATAAACATGATTTTGAATTCATTTAGTTGAAATTTTTTCAAATTTTCACAAAATTTGGCAATTAAACTAAGTGTAAACCCGAGAGAATTTATAACCCTTCCCCACACTTGAGATCATGCAGTGCCCTCATTTGCATGAAATCAGACTATAATTATAAATTCATGAGGGTGATTAGTGTAGAAAAGTGATTAAAAATACCGAGTTTACAAGCATATTATTTTACATCACATTTGATATTTTGCGTCTTGTCGTCAAAATTAGTAGCTTTTGCTGAACTTAATGTCAGTCTTTAAAAATGCGTTGTTTTACCCTGTTTTGTACATAAGATAAACTACAAACATATATATATATATATATATATATATATATATATATATATATATATATATATGTATATATATATATATATATATATATATATATATATGTATATATATATATATATGTATATATATATATATATGTATATATATATATATATATATGTATATATATATATATATATATATATATGTATATATATATATATATATGTATATATATATATATATATATATATTATATAAAAACCTTTATTTATTAAAACAATTTAAATGAATAATTTTTTAAAATTTTGTTTCCTTTTACTTTAGGTAGTTTCGGTATGTCTACCTAGTCCGTCCCTCGACAAAATTTAAAATTTGTCGTTAAAGCGATTGTTTTAAAAGCAAAGATTTTTGGGTTTTTTAATTTTTTTTGGTATACTTTAGATCAATAAGATTAAAAATAATGATAACAAAATTTCTCGTCCCGCCCTTGGGTAAAGCATTTTTGGTTCAAAGACCTAGTCTTCAACTTACGATGAATTTTGGAAATCAATTTTTAACTTAATGAAATAAAGTAAATTTTTTTTTTAAATTCACACAAAACTTAAATTTAAAAATGCATATTAATTTCATACAAAAGCTACAAAAATAAATTCAGAATGGGGGGAGAAAACTAGTTCTTTAGTGTCTGCTAGTGGAAAAGACCAATCGAATTCCATTTTCGGAACTATATGAGAACAGAACAACTAACTCTAGACAGCATTTTCTTTTTAGAACATCTGAATCTCCCCACACTTAGGTAGCCGTGGTGTCGAAATTGTGATTAACTTCATCGTCAATTTCTCTTGGACCATAATCAACTTGCATATCTGTGACTTTTGCTTTAAGCCATTGGTCGGATTCCTGTGTAATATCCATAAATTCAACTAGTTTCGCCTTTTCTTTAGGCGATAGATTGGATACTAATCGGTTACATAACTTAAAGTTCCCCTTGGTTCTAGCATCGCGAATCCGCTTAATAAGTTTCTTCATTGAACTATTAATAACGGGGTCATTTAATTCCATATCAACTATGGGGTTCTTTGTTATCAGGTCATCATTAGGTGTTACTTCATTTTTCCCACACTTAGGCGTTTTATTATTGTTAAGCACTACCGTTGGAGTTGGTAAAACAACATGGTTCTTACCAATTGTTTTGGTTGGTTCAACGGTTTTGGTTGGTAGAGATTTAGTCTTTCGAATCACAAAGGTGATCGATTTTTCACCATCACTAAGTGTCATTCTACCCTCTCTTACATCAAATAACGCCCCGGTAGATGCTAAGAATGGTGGACCTAAAATTAGAGGAATGTTTGAGTCCTCTTCTATGTCAATGACAATGAATTCGACTAAAAAGGTTAAATTACCCACTTGAACGGGTAGGTTGTCAGCAATTCCAACTGGGTGTTTAATAGTTTGATCAAAGAGTCGAACACTCATTTCCATTGGACTTAACTCACCTACTCCTAATCTGTTATATAATGAAAGAGGCATAACACTCACACTCGCACCTAAATCTGCTAGTGCATCATACATGACACAATCACTAAGTAGACAAGGAACAATAAATTCACCTGGATCACCCACCCTGGGTGGAGGTTTTGGTGGAACTGTCTTCACCTGGTTTATCTTTACGGTTTTTGTTTCTTGCACTTTCTTATTCTTTTTCTTCTTTCCAAAGGTATCACAAACTTTATTACTTATTACGTGCTCATACTCAACTCCTTTTCTTGGAAACGGGATGGGTGGTCTGTATGGTGCCACAACTGGCTTTACATACTCGGGTGGTAGTGGTGTTGTAACTTCTTCATTGTTACTCACATCTAAAACCTTCCCATCTTCTGGTGTTGATTTTTCAGAATTCGTTGACACCATATTAACATTCTCATTCCGAGGATTTACTTCAGTATTACTCGGTAGCTTTCCTTGTTCCCTCTCACTCATCATGCTAACAAGAGTTCCTACGTGTTTTTCTAGATTCAAAATGGAAGCTTATTGAGTTCTTAATGACTGATCAAACCTTTCATTTGTTTGGGTTTGAGATGTAATAAATTGTGTTTGAGATTCCATTAGCTTTGCCATCATTTCTTCTAGATTTGGCTTTTTCTCTTCGGTATGTTGTGGTGGTTTATACAAGCCAGGTCTTTATTGATTGAAAGTGTTGTTTTGAGTTGATTGGTTATTCGGACCTTGTTGGTTATACGAGTTATTGTTGGGTCCATTTGGATTGTAAAGAATGTTTTGATTTCGATTGAAGTTTGGCCTTGGCGGTTGATAATTATTTTGATAATTATTTCCCGGCCTTTGGTTCATGTAGGAAACATTCTCTCGTTGTTCCATGGTTTGTTCAATGTGACAATTTTTCATTAAGTGTGGTCCACCGCATTGCTCACAACTGATTCGTATTACGTGAATATCATTATTCATCTTTTCCATTCGTCTCTCGAAAGCATCTATTTTCGCGGAAACGGAATCAAAGTCATGGCTAGAATCGGCTCTAGCCGCTTTAGATGATCGAAAGATATCTTTTTCTTGGTGCCACTCATGTGAGTGGGAGGCTGTATTATCAATGATTTTGTGAGCTTTGGTTGTGGTTTTTTTCATAATGGAACCACCAGCTGTTATGTCGATATCTTTTCATGTAGCAACGTCGTATCCTTGGTAGAATATTTGTACTATTTGATAAGTGTCTAAACCGTGTTGAGGACATCCTCTCAACAACTTTCCGAATCTTGTCCACGCCTCATATAATGTTTCATTGGGCTTTTGTGTGAATGTAACTATTTCCCCTTGAAGTCTAACGGCTTTAGACGCCGGAAAGAATCTTTTAAGAAATTTTTCAACTAAGACATCCCATGTGTCAATCGCCCCTTCAGGTAACGATTCTAACCAATCTTTGGCTTCTCCCTTTAAAGTCCAGGGAAATAACATGAGATAGATCTGTTCATCCTCAACTTCTCTGATTTTGAATAGAGTACAGATCCTATTTGTAGTGACCCAAACTTTTCCATGTTTATATATATATTAAATGAAATTGTTATTTACATGATTAAGTGTTTCCAACATGTTAAGCAATCAAACTTGTTAAGACTTGATTAATTGAAATAGGTTTCATATAGACAACTGACCATCCAAGTTGACCGGTGATTCACGAACGTTAAAACTTGTAAAAACTATACGATGACATATATATGGTTATATATATAGTTAACATGATTTTATTATAAGTATGTATCTAATTAGGTATTTTAACAATGAGTTATATACATAAAAATGAGACTATTAATTTAAGAAACTCGAAAACGATATATATAACGATTATCGTTATAACAACGTCTTACTAGGTACATATGAATCATATTAAGATATTGATACACTTGGTTAATTATATTAAATGATAAGTAAATATATTATTAAGTGTATTAACAATGAAATACATATGTAAAAATAAGACTACTAACTTAATGATTTCGAAACGAGACATATATGTAACGATTATCGTCGTAACAACATTTAACTGTATATATATCATACTAAGATATATTATATATCATAATATCAGGATAATATAACAATTTAACATCTCATTTGTTATAATAAACAATGGGTTAACAACATTCAACAAGATCGTTAACCTAAAGGTTTCAAAACAACATTTACATGTAACGACTAACGATGACTTAACGACTCAGTTAAAATGTATATACATGTAGTATTTTAATATGTATTCATACACTTTTTAAAGACTTCAAGACACTTATCAAAATACTTCTACTTAACAAAAATGCTTACAATTACATCCTCGTTCAGTTTCATCAACAATTCTACTCATATGCACCCGTATTCGTACTCGTACAATACACAGCTTTTAGATGTATGTACTATTGGTATATACACTCCAATGATTAGCTCTTAGTAGCCCATGTGAGTCACCTAACACATGTGGGAACCATCATTTGTCAACTAGCATGAAATATCTCATAAAATTACAAAAATATGAGTAATCATTCATGACTTATTTACATGAAAACAAAATTACATATCCTTTATATCTAATCCATACACCAACGACCAAAAACACCTACAAACACTTTCATTCTTCAATTTTATTCATCTAATTGATCTCTCTCAAGTTCTATCTTCAAGTTCTAAGTGTTCTTCATAAATTCCAAAAGTTCTAGTTTCATAAAATCAAGAATACTTCCAAGATTGCAAGTTTACTTCCAAGTTTTCTAAATCCATTCCAAGTAATCATCCAAGATCAAGAAACCTTTGTTACTTACAGTAGGTTATCTTTCTAATACAAGGTAATAATCATATTCAAACTTTAATTCAATTTCTATAACTATAACAATCTTATTTCGAGTGGAAATCTTACTTGAAATTGTTTTCGTGTCATGATTCTGCTTCAAGAACTTTCAAGCCATCCAAGGATCCTTTGAAGCTAGATCCATTTTTATCATTTCCAGTAGGTTTATCCAAGGAACTTGAGGTAGTAATGATGTTCATAACATCATTCGATTCATACAAAAAAAGTTGTCTTATTCAACGTTATAAACTTGTAATCACTAGAACATAGTTTAGTTAATTCTAAACTTGTTCGCAAATAAAGTTAATCCTTCTAACTAGACTTTTAAAATTAACTAAACATATGTTATATATCTATATGATATGCTAACTTAATGATTTAAAACCTGAAAACACGAAAAACACCGTAAAATCGGATTTACGCCGTCGTAGTAACACCGCGGGCTGTTTTGGGTTAGTTAATTAAAAACTATGATAAACTTTGATTTAAAAGTTGTTATTCTGGGAAAATTATTTTTATTATGAACATGAAACTATATCCAAAAATTATGGTTAAACTCAAAGTGGAAGTATGTTTTCTAAAATGGTCATCTAGACGTCGTTCTTTCGACTGAAATGACTACCTTTACAAAAACGACTTGTAACTTATTTTTATGACTATAAACCTATACTTTTTATGTTTAGATTCATAAAATATAGTTCAATATGAAACCATAGCAATTTGATTCACTCAAAACGGATTTAAAATGATGAAGTTATGGGTAAAACAAGATTGGATAATTTTTCTCATTTTAGCTACGTGAAAATTGGTAACAAATCTATTCCAACCATAACTTAATCAACTTGTATTGTATATTATGTAATCTTGAGATACCATAGACACGTATACAATGTTTCGACCTATCATGTCGACACATCTATATATATTTCGGAACAACCATAGACACTCTATATGTGAATGTTGGAGTTAGCTATGCAGGGTTGAGGTTGATTCCAAAATATATATAGTTTGAGTTGTGATCAATACTGAGATACGTATACACTGGGTCGTGGATTGATTCAAGATAATATTTATCGATTTATTTCTGTACATCTAACTGTGGACAACTAGTTGTAGGTTACTAACGAGGACAGCTGACTTAATAAACTTAAAACATCAAAATATATTAAAAGTGTTGTAAATATATTTTGAACATACTTTGATATATATGTATATATTGTTATAGGTTCGTGAATCAACCAGTGGCCAAGTCTTACTTCCCGACGAAGTAAAAATCTGTGAAAGTGAGTTATAGTCCCACTTTTAAAATCTAATATTTTTGGGATGAGAATACATGCATGTTTTATAAATGATTTACAAAATAGACACAAGTACGTGAAACTACATTCTATGGTTGAATTATCGAAATCGAATATGCCCCTTTTTATTAAGTCTGGTAATCTAAGAATTAGGGAACAGACACCCTAATTGACGCGAATCCTAAAGATAGATCTATTGGGCCTAACAAACCCCATCCAAAGTACCGGATGCTTTAGTACTTCAAAATTTATATCATATCCGAAGGGTGTCCCGAAATGATGGGGATATTCTTATATATGCATCTTGTTAATGTCGGTTACCAGGTGTTCACCATATGAATGATTTTTATCTCTATGTATGGGATGTGTATTGAAATATGAAATCTTGTGGTCTATTGTTACGATTTGATATATATAGGTTAAACCTATAACTCACCAACATTTTTGTTGACGTTTAAAGCATGTTTATTCTCAGGTGAATACTAAGAGCTTCCGCTGTTGCATACTAAAATAAGGACAAGATTTGGAGTCCATGTTTGTATGATATTGTGTAAAAACTGCATTCAAGAAACTGATTTCGATGTAACATATTTGTATTGTAAACCATTATGTAATGGTCGTGTGTAAACATGATATTTTAGATTATCATTATTTGATAATCTACGTAAAGCTTTTTAAACCTTTATTTATGAAATAAAGGTTATGGTTTGTTTTAAAAATGAATGCAGTCTTTGAAAAACGTCTCATATAGAGGTCAAAACCTCGCAACGAAATCAATTAATATGGAACGTTTTTAATCAATAAGAACGAGACATTTCAGTTGGTATCTGAGCGTTGGTCTTAGAGAACCAGAAAATTTGCATTAGTGTGTCTTATCGAGTTTGTTAGGATGCATTAGTGAGTCTGGACTTCGACCGTGTTTTCTTTAAAAATGATTGCTTAACATTTTTGTTGGAAACTATATATTATTAACATGTATATATTATGTGATATATTAATCTCTTAACATGTTAGATATTGTGTGATAGATGTCTACCTCTAGCACAAATCCCATTGACTCACCTAATAATAACGAAGAGTCGAATATATATTGGACTGATTCACAAGTTCCCGAAGAAGAACCGGAAGAAGAATTAGAACCGGAAGAAGAATCAGAACCGGAAGAGGAGGAACCGGAGGAGGAAATAGAACCGGTGGGGGAAATAATAAAACGGTTAAGTAAAAGAAAATCCTCAACCAACCGACCAAGGTTAATTATGGTCAATGGTGTTTCCGCCAAGGAAGCAAAATATTGGGAGGATTACCAATTCTCCGATGAATCGGATTCCGACGAGAATTCCGATGATGTTATAGAAATTACCCCAACTGAATTTAAAAAGGCAAAAGAAAATAATAAGGTAAAGGGCATAAAAATAGAGAAATCTAATTCCAACCCCGATGAACTTTATATGTATCGTCAACCCCCGAAGCCCTTAAGTTGTAACAATGACCCGGGAACCTCTAAACCACCAGGTTTTTCTAAACCGTTGTGGAAAACGACAGCTCGTATTAGGGGAACATCATATATCCCTAGAAACTTGGCCAAACAAACCAAAACCGAAGAAGAAGAAATGAGCGAGTCGGAATAAGATAGTTGTATTCGTGTGGTGTAATATATGTAATATAGTGTGCTTATGCTTTATGATATATGTAAAAATTGCTTGTATTAATATGTAATTTTTTTTATGAATCTAACTCTTGTCTATTTTACAGTATAAAAACACAAAATGGATAGACAACCCAATATTTTAAGAGACCTACCCGGAGACATGATTGATGAAATCTTGTCTAGAGTCGGTCAGAATTCTTCGGCACAACTATTTACGGCGAAATCAGTTTGTAAGACATTCGAAGAACGTTCCAAGAATGTCTTGGTTTATAAGAGACTTTCGTTTGAAAGATGGGGGATATCACATTGGTAAACCCATAAGTTACGATGTGTTTACTTTGACGCATATATTGCGGGGAACCCAAATGCTATTTTACGCAACGGGTTAAGAAATTATTTTGACTCAATGTATCCGAATATAGGACTTCATGATTTAGAAAAAGCGGCTAACATGCAACATAAAGAAGCATGCTATGCTTACGGGTTAGTAATGTTCGCTTCTCACCAAAGTGAGAAAAAGAACATCGGGCTACAACTATTAAACAAAACGTTCCCACAAGTGACGGAGTCGGTAATTGGGGTAAGAAATGAGGTTTTTAGGTTATTACGAGACTGTTGGTCATTATGTAACCCTCGTCCCTTTGACGACGTTACAACACGCTGTCTTATCAACGGCCATAACGGTTATGTTCCACAAGACCAAGGATGGGAAGTAGTCCTAGTAAAACCAGAATGCATGATGTTTCTGGACGTATGAATTACGTGTCTTTATTGCCTTTGCTGAACGACTTGTGTACTAGCTAGAATTATCTTCACAACTATCTTGTATCAAAGTTATTGTGTGCTATATTTCATGCTTTATGTAAAATAAGCGGTATTGTAAGTTTGTAAAATATTGTATAAAAGTTTGAACGCGAAATATTATTATAATCAGTTTTTCATATAGAATTGTAGTAGTTGAATTGTATATTAGCTACTAAGTATGAACTTAACGGGTAGGTACTACCCTAATTTAAACTTATAAAACGCTAATATGAAGAAAAAGCTTTTATAAATGAGTTCATATTATGCTACGAAATACTATTAACTACTCTTAATATTCTGTATGATTAACTTGTTCCATTTGACTATTTTGAAGGAAATGGCACCGACTACTCGACACACCGTGAATATGAATAAAGAGGAATTCCGTACTTTTCTAGCTTCAAACATAGCCGTAGTACAGGCTGCGCTACATACCAACAATAACCTTGGATCTAGCAGTACAGGAAATCGTGTAGGATGCACCTACAAAGAATTCACTGCCTGCAAACCTTTGGAATTTGATGGAACCGAAGGACCGATCGGATTGAAACGGTGGACCGAGAAGGTCGAATCGGTGTTTGCCATAAGTAAGTGTACTGAAGAGGACAAAGTGAAGTACGCTACACATACCTTCACAGGTTCTGCGTTAACATGGTGGAATACCTATCTAGAGCAAGTGAGACAAGATGATGCGTACGCACTACCGTGGTCAGCATTCAAGCACTTGATGAACGAGAAGTACCGTCCCAGAACAGAGGTCAATAAGCTCAAGACAGAACTTAGAGGGTTACGAACCCAAGGATTTGATATTACCACGTACGAAAGACGATTCACAGAATTATGCCTATTGTGTCCGGGAGCGTTCGAAGATGAGGAAGAGAAGATCGACGCTTTTGTGAAAGGATTACCGGAAAGAATCCAAGAAGATATAAGTTCACATGAGCCCGCCTCCATACAGCAGGCATGTAGAATGGCTCACAAACTAGTGAACCAGATTTAGGAAAGAATTAAAGAACAGACGGCTGAAGAGGCCAATGTGAAGCAAGTCAAAAGAAAGTGGGAGGAAAACGGTGATAAGAATCACCAATACAACAACAACAACATCAATTACAATAATAATCGCAACAATTATCCCAACAATCGCAACATCAATCGCAACTACAACAAACGACCCAACAACAACAACAACAACAACAACAACAACAACAACAACAACAGCAACAGCAACTACAACAATCATCCCAACAACAATAACAACCGCAACAACTACAACAACAATCAGAAGCAGCTATGCCAAAGGTGTGAAAAGTATCACTCGGGGTTCTGCACCAAATTTTGCAACAAGTGTAAAAGAAATGGTCATAGCGTGGTGAAGTGTGAGGTCTACGGACCAGGGGTTAATAGAACGAAAGGAACAAATGGTGTCGGAACGAGTAATGGCGGAGCAAGTAGTGTCGGAGGAAGTTATGCCAATGTAGTTTGTTATAAATGTGTAAAACCGGGCCACATTATTAGAAATTGCCCGAACCAGGAGAACACGAATGGACAAGGCCGCGGAAGAGTTTTCAATATTAATGCGGCAGAGGCACAGGAAGACCCGGAGCTTGTTACGGGTACGTTTCTTATTGACAATAAATCTGCTTACGTTTTATTTGATTCGGGTGCGGTTAGAAGCTATATGAGTAGAGATTTTTGTGCTAAATTAAGTTGTCCATTGACACCGTTGGATAGTAAATTTTACTCGAATTAGCAAACGGTAAATTAATTTCAGCAGATAATATATGCCGGAATCGAGAAATTAAACTGGGTAGCGAAATATTTAAGATTGATTTGATACCAGTAGAGTTAGGGAGTTTTGATGTAATAGTTGGCATGGACTGGCTGAAGAAGGTGAAAGCAGAGATCGTATGTTATAAAAATGCAATTCGCATTGTACGAGAAGAAGGAGTACCCTTAATGGTGTACTGAGAAAAGGGCAACATGAAGCTACATCTTATTAGTAATTTGAAGGCACAAAAACTAATAAGAAAAGGTTGCTATGCTGTTCTAGCACACATCGAGAAAGTACAAACTGAAGAAAAGAGCATCAATGATGTTCCCATCGCAAAAGAATTTCCCGATGTATTTCCGAAAGAATTACCGGGACTACCTCCACATCGATCTGTTGAATTTCAAATAGATCTTGTACCAGGAGCTGCACCAATAGCTCGTGCTCCTTATAGACTCGCACCCAGCGAGATGAAAGAACTGCAAAGCCAACTGCAAGAACTATTAGAACGTGGTTTCATTCGACCAAGCACATCACCATGGGGAGCTCCTGTTTTGTTTGTCAAGAAGAAGGATGGTACATTTAGGTTGTGTATTGACTACTGAGAGTTGAACAAACTTACCATCAAAAACCGTTATCCACTGCCGAGAATTGACGACTTATTTGATCAACTACAAGGCTCGTCAGTTTATTCGAAGATCGATTTACGTTCTGGATATCATCAAATGCGAGTAATGGAGGATGATATTCCAAAAACTGCTTTTAGGATGCGTTATGGTCATTACGAGTTTATGGTTATGCCGTTTGGATTGACTAATGCACCAGCTGTGTTCATGGACCTTATGAACCGAGTGTGTGGGCCATATCTTGACAAGTTTGTCATTGTTTTCATCGATGACATACTTATTTACTCAAAGAATGATCAAGAGCACGAAGAACATTTGAGAAAAGTGCTAGAAGTATTGAGGAAAGAAAAATTGTACGCTAAGTTTTCAAAGTGTGCATTTTGGTTGGAAGAAGTTCAATTCCTCGGTCACATAGTGAACAAAGAAGGTATCCAGGTGGACCCGGAAAAGATCGAAACCGTTGAAAAGTGGGAAACCCCAAAAACTCCGAAGCATATACATCAGTTTTTAGGACTAGCTGGTTACTACAGAAGGTTCATCCAAGACTTTTCCAGAATAGCAAAACCCTTGACTGCATTAACGCATAAAGGGAAGAAATTTGAATGGAAGGATGAACAAGAGAAAGCGTTTCAGTTATTGAAGAAAAAGCTAACTACGACACCTATATTGTCATTGCCTGAAGGGAATGATGATTTTGTGATTTATTGTAACGCATCAAAGCAAGGTCTCGGTTGTGTATTAATGCAACGAACGAAGGTGATTGCTTATGCGTCTAGACTATTGAAGATTCACGAACAAAATTATACGAAGCATGATTTGGAATTAGGCGCGGTTGTTTTTGCATTAAAGACTTGGAGGCACTACTTATATGCGGTCAAAAGTATTATATATACCGACCACAAAAGTCTTCAAAACATATTTAATCAGAAACAACTGAATATGAGGCAGCGTAGGTGGATTGAATTGTTGAATGATTACGACTTTGAGATTCGTTACCACCCGGGGAAGGCAAATGTGGTAGCCGACGCCTTGAGCAGAAAGGACAGAGAACCCATTCGAGTAAAATCTATGAATATAATGATTCACACTAACCTTACTACTCAAATAAAGGAGGCGCAACAAGGAGTTTTAAAAGAGGAAAATTTAAAGGATGAAATACCCAAAGGATCGGAGAAGCATCTTAATATTCGGGAAGACGGAACCCGGTATAGGGCTGAAAGAATTTGGGTACCAAAATTTGGAGATATGAGAGAAATGGTACTTAGAGAAGCTCATAAAACCAGATACTCAATACATCCTGGAACGGGGAAGATGTACAAGGATCTTAAGAAACATTTTTGGTGGCCAGGTATGAAAGCCGATATTGCTAAATATGTAGGAGAATGTTTGACGTGTTCTAAGGTCAAAGCTGAACATCAGAAACCATCAGGTCTACTACAACAACCTGAAATCCCGGAATGGAAATGGGAAAACATTACCATGGATTTCATTACTAAATTGCCAAGGACTGCAAGTGGTTATGATACTATTTGGGTAATAGTTGATCGTCTCACCAAGTCAGCACACTTCCTGCCAATAAGAGAAGATGACAAGATGGAGAAGTTAGCACGACTGTATTTGAAGGAAGTCGTCTCCAGACATGGAATACCAATCTCTATTATCTCTGATAGGGATGGCAGATTTATTTCAAGATTCTGGCAGACATTACAGCAAGCATTGGGAACTCGTCTAGACATGAGTACTGCCTATCATCCACAAACTGATGAGCAGAGCGAAAGGACGATACAAACGCTTGAAGACATGCTACGAGCTTGTGTTATTGATTTCGGAAACAGTTGGAATCGACATCTACCGTTAGCAGAATTTTCCTACAACAATAGCTACCATTCAAGCATTGAGATGGCGCCGTTTGAAGCACTTTATGTTAGAAAGTGAAGGTCTCCGATTTGTTGGAGTGAAGTGGGGGATAGATAGATTACGGGTCCGGAGATAATACAAGAAACTACCGAGAAAATCATCCAAATTCAACAAAGATTGAAAACCGCCCAGAGTCGACAAAAGAGCTACGCGGATAGTAAAAGAAAAGATATAGAGTTTGAAATTAGAGAAATGGTCATGCTTAAGGTTTCACCTTGGAAAGGCGTTGTTTGATTTGGTAAACGGGGGAAACTAAATCCAAGGTACATTGGACCATTCAAGATTATAGATCGTATCGGACCAGTAGCTTACCAACTGGAGCTACCTCAACAACTCGCGGCTGTACATAACACTTTCCACGTCTCAAATTTGAAGAAATATTTTGCTAAAGAAGATCTCACTATTCCGTTGGACGAATCCAAATCAATGAAAAACTTCAATTCATTGAAGAACCCGTTGAAATAATGGATCGTGAGGTTAAGAGACTTAAACAAAACAAGATACCGATTGTTAAGGTTCGATGGAATGCTCGTAGAGGACCCGAGTTCACCTGAGAGCGTGAAGATCAGATGAAGAATGTGACGCCCCGTACTAAATCATCATGTACGGACCATCATCAACAGGATCATTACAAGGTTAAGTACTATATGCGTTTTCAAAACAGAGTTTGCATTCATCAATAAAAGTGACGTCATAACAAACGTCGAATGTTTTACAATCCAAAAGTAAGCTTCACTAAGTAGAAGCATTAAATAAGTGTACGTGACCACAAAGGTCGTTACATAACATAGTTCCAAAAGTATATAAGTTTGAATGCAAGATAAGTAGTCATGCGATAACAAATCTAAGCAGCGGGTTCTACAGCACGACTAGTATGATAGCGGAAGCGACTTCAAGCACCTGAGAAATACACGCTTAAAAAGGTCAACACAAAGGTTGGTGAGCTATAGTTTAAGTTTAACAGTAATGTAAGTAGGCCACGAGATTTCGGTGCTACAACGAGCGTTTCAAAAGTATGTAAAAGTATATGCTTAACCGCGGGCACCCGACAACTAACTTAACGTTTATGTACCCCCTAAAAGTGCACTTGGCAAGTGCGTATAACCATGAAGTATTAAACACTCGTTGATTAAGTAACGCAAGCAGATATAAGTACCACAAAACCATGATAATGTAAATAGAACACTTGTGCAAAAAGTAAACAACACAAATTTCCATTCGTTAAAGATAATAAGTTCCATACATTACAATAAGTTCATACGATACATAAGTGAAATATGAAATTCCAAAAGAGATTACAATACAGAATCTAATACAAAGTCCTACGGTGATGGCGGGTGCAAGATGTCCAAAACCTGAGCCAACTGCTCCTCAAGCTCAGTAACTCGGGCCTGAAGAATCTCAATCTCCCGCCTCAGTCCCTCATTAGAGGAAGATGGTGGGGCAGGTGGTGCTGGCGGTGCAGGTGGTGCTGGTGGTGCTGAAGTAGATGGTCCGGCTCTGGGTGGAGATGGTAATATCAATGGGTCAGTAGGGTACGGCACCAGCCGTTTACGAGCAGTAATCCTCTGACGCCGACCAAAAGCGTCAGTGATAGTACGACCCGGAATAATGCCAGCGAAGCGATACCGCTTCTTCGGCGGGGTAGAGGGTGCCTGAATCGGTCTGTCAGCGGGATCCTCCTCATCACTGGAGTCATCAGATGAGGTATCGTCTGAAGGAGCATCGGTGGAAGACCCGTCGTCTGAATCATGTGGTGGTGACACGGGTGGCCCAACTGGATATCCGAAGGCGGCCAACATCTGTCGGTGTCGGCCTGGCGTAATCACGGCTAGGTATCCGTCGGGAGTGCGTCGGCAGGGAGTGCGCCAGTGATTACGAAAAGGACCTTCCCTGAACTCCGTGGGGATCTCCATACCACCAATGCGAGCCAGTTGCCTCGGGGGTCTGGAAGAAGATGCTGGGGTAGGTGCACTAGAGCTAGCTCTGGAAGTGGAAGTGCCGGGATCGCCAGTGGGTGTCGGGGCCGGAATATCGGCAGAAGCAGCAGCAGCAGCAGGTGTAGCAGTAGGTGGGACAACGGGGTCTGAGCCTGTACTGCCCGGAATGCCAGCAGGTGGAACGTCCGACATCTGAACAAGGAAAAATAAATTTTTCCATGTCAGTAAGTCATAAAGCACGCAAATAATTGGCCAATAGTTTAAATCATGTATAACAGTAACTAGCATGGCAATAACAGCAAATTGTATGAAAGTAGCATGCAATCGAAAGCAAATAATAGCATGCAGTAGTGAAAACATGTAGTAACATACGGCATATAGCAGTAAAGGTAAGCAGCAACATGTAGTAAACACAGCGGAAACAAGTAAACTAGCAAGTTGTAGATTAGTCCTATTAGTGAATCCTACTCGGGTCGGTCTTAGACTCACTAATGCATCCTAATTCCCTACAACCAAGGCTCTGATACCAAATGTGACGCCCCGTACTAAATCATCATGTACGGACCATCATCAACAGGATCATTACAAGGTTAAGTACTATATGCGTTTTCAAAACAGAGTTTGCATTCATCAATAAAAGTGACGTCATAACAAACGTCGAATGTTTTACAATCCAAAAGTAAGCTTCACTAAGTAGAAGCATTAAATAAGTGTACGTGACCACAAAGGTCGTTACATAACATAGTTCCAAAGGTATATAAGTTTGAATGCAAGATAAGTAGTCATGCGATAACAACTCTAAGCAGCGGGTTCTACAGCACGACTAGTATGATAGCGGAAGCGACTTCAAGCACCTGAGAAATACACGCTTAAAAAAGTCAACACAAAGGTTGGTGAGCTATAGTTTAAGTTCCAGTAATGTAAGTAGGCCACGAGATTTCGGTGCTACAACGAGCGTTTCAAAAGTATGTAAAAGTATATGCTTAACCGCGGGCACCCGGCAACTAACTTAACGTTTATATACCCCCTGAAAGTGCACTTGGCAAGTGCGTATAACCTCGAAGTATTAAACACTCGTTAAATGCTAGCGCGACTAGCCCGAGTGGGGATGTCAAACCCTATGGATCCATATCTAAGATTCGCGTTCATGGTTCAAAAACCAATGATTAAACGTTACCGAGCTAAAGGGAATGTTTATGCCGTTGTATAACCCACACATATATAAGTTTAAGTACTCGTGCCTAGTATGTAAAACATAAAATCCGCATGTATTCTCAGTTCCCAAAATAAGTTAAAGTAAAAAGGGAATGCTATAACTCACAATGATAAGTAGCGGTAAAATAGTAGTAATGTAGAGTCAGGAAAGTGTGCAAGTAATCGGTCCAAAAGTCCTCAACCTAAGTCAAATAGTACTAAGTCAGTAGCTTGTCTTAAAAGGTTTATAAGTATGTAAATAAGATCATAAGGGTCATCATCAAACATCATCAAACGAAAGGTATAAGTATGTTTTGTTCATAAAGGAAGCTTTAAAACGAAGGCTGACTTTGGTCAGTCACCACGGTCTCTATACCTACTGAAATAAGGTGAGATCAGTGGCCATGGCTCCGTATATGAGTCCCTTAAGTGTGGTAAAAATATCAGAAGCAAACTCGTCTTAGTTTGACCGTGGCGACGGTTTAAGTGCGAGTAGGTCAGAATTTTCTGCACAACGTTAGAGGACCTAGTGACGATCGGAGGGCCATAAATCCTAAACCGTAACTCGTATTAAGACGAGTCCTAAACGAAAAATTATCTACTCGAACAGAGATAACTGAATATCACAGTTACAGTAGCCCAGGTGTTTAGGTCTGACTCAGAAAACAGTAAACAGAAAACAGAAACAGAAAACTAGAAAAGTAAATGGACTTAGTGACGCTCGGAGGGCCATAGACTCTAAACCGTAACTCGTATGAAGACGAGTCTTATATGAAAAGTTATCTACTCGAAAAGTTCTATCCAAAAATCAAGGTTAGATCAGCCCAGACCTACTGGTCTGTTACGGATTCAGCTGATCAGAAAGTTTGGACAGAACAGTAAGTTTAAGTGAGTTCCGGTGGTCTTGGTGCTTGATGCTCATCATGGTTCTCATCCTTGGTGCATATAGCTTCAAGTGTACAACTCATGGATGTGTTTACATCATCTTAACCAAGTCTTGACCATCATAACTCAAATGCAAGTCTATGTAAAGTCATTAAGTTAAATCATAAGTACTAGCACTTGAATCTTTACTTTAGTGAAACCATAAGTTACAAAACTTTGATTATCAACTAGTAAAGTGTAATTAGGGTGCAAGAATGAAAGTGATAAACTAAATAAATGAGTAACAAGTTCATGAGTTTCATACTTTTAAAGATTCAAGCCTAGGTCTTGATCTTTAGAAAGTAAACTTTTAAGTTTACTAACATGAATGCATGTATGATTTTTAGAACTTATGAACTTTAAATCTTTGAAACACTAATTGTAGAACCATAAACTATAGAGTTTAGATCCTTGCATGTTCTTGAAAAACAAGATAATATGAAGAACAAACTAGGAAGTTTGGTTCTTACAACAAGTAAGTAAACATTAACTAAGAACATGTAGCAAAATAACAACAATGAACAAGTAACTAGTCAACAACATAAAACAAGTGATGATGATGATTATGTATGTGTGTGTGTTCGGTTTTTAGAGAGAAAAAGGAAGAAGAAAGAAGTCTTGTAACTTACCAAGTAGAGAGAAAAATGAGAGAAAGAGAAGTAGCAAAGTGAAGTGTGTGTAAGAGTGAGATAAATGCAAGTAATAAGTAATAAGGGAAAATTTGAAATGGAACCCCCACCACTACTCAAGGTGGACGGTTTTGGGGCTCCCCATGGGGTGGTCAACTTGCTTTATTCTTGTATTGGGGTGTGGTGTGAGTGTTGAATGGTAAAAGTGGAATATATGGGGGAAAGAGTTAGCATGCATGCAAGTATTTGTTTTTAGTTTAGCTAATTATTCCAAGGTTTAAATTAATAAGTTACTAGTCTAAGGTTGGGCAAATTAAGTCCATTAAGATGTAAGGTGGGCTTATAAGTCCATAACCATGAGTCTATAACATTTAACAAGCCCAAGTTCAAATAATTCACAAATTAATCCATCTAAAGCCCAAGTAATTAACTAATAACCATGGTTAATCAAAATGATTAGTAAAACTAATCATGAATGTAAATAATATTCTAAAAATATTATTCGTGTAATGTACGTGTGTCACAAAGACGTTTCGGGCATTAAAGAATCAAGTACGGTTAATCATGGAAACAAGTAAATGTAACAACATACATTCGTTTAATAACAAGTATTAATAATAAACATTATTAATTAAGGATGGAAAAACCAGGGTCGTTACATTACCCACCTGTTAAAGAAAATTTCGTCCCGAAATTTTAAGCTGAGGGAGATGGAGGAGCTGGGAAAAGGTGAGGATACTTCTGTCTCATTTGATCCTCTCGTTCCCAAGTAAACTCAGGTCCTCGCTTGGCATTCCATCAAACTCGGACAATCTGAATCCTATTGTGTTTCAACTCCTTGACTTCACGTTCCATAATTTCAACAGGCTCTTCCACAAAGTGAAGTTTGTCGTCAATAGTAAGTTCCTCCAATGGTATGATCAGTTCAGGTGGAGCAAGACACTTCTTCAAGTTTGATACGTAGAAGGTAGGATGAACTGAGCTCAATTGTGTTGGAAGGTCAAGACGATAAGCAACGGGTCCAACACGCTCCAAAATTTCAAAAGGACCAATGTACCGCGGGTTTAACTTTCCGCGCTTTCCAAAACGAATCACACCCTTCCAAGGTGCAACCTTCAACATAACGCGGTCACCAACGTTGAATTCAAAGTCTTTACGTTTACTATCAGCATAACTCTTTTGGCGATCACGAGCTACCTTGAGTCTGTTTTGAATTTGGGCAATCTTCTCTGATGTTTCGTGGACTATCTCAGGCCCGATGAGTTGCACTTCACCTAGCTCGGCCCAACAAAGAGGAGAACGGCACTTGCGGCCATACAATGCTTCAAAAGGTGCAGCTTTAATGCTCGAGTGGTAACTGTTGTTGTAAGAGAATTCAGCGAGTGGCAAATGCCTTTCCCAGGCCTTTCCAAAATCAATAACACATGCACGTAGCATGTCCTCCAAGGTTTGAATTGTTCGTTCACTTTGCCCGTCAGTCTGAGGGTGATATGCAGTGCTCATGTCGAGACGAGTTCCCATGGCTTCTTGCAAAGAACGCCAAAATCTAGAAGCAAATCGAGGATCGCGATCGGAGATGATCGATAAGGGTATACCGTGTCGTGATACAACCTCTTTAATATAAAGTTGAGCAAGTCTCTCCATTGTATCGGTTTCTTTCATTGCTAAGAAATGTGCAGTCTTGGTAAGACGGTCAACAATAACCCAAATGGTATCGTATCCGCCCACTGTCTTTGGCAGTTTGGTGATAAAGTCCATAGTTATCATCTCCCACTTCCATTGTGGGATTTCCGGCTGTTGAAGTAACCCAGAAGGTTTTTGATGCTCGGCTTTAACCTTTGAGCAAGTCAAACACTTACTAACATAAGCTGCAACGTCTTTCTTGAGATTCGGCCACCAATATTGTTCTTTAATATCATGGTACATCTTGCCCGCTCCGGGATGAATCGAATATCTTGACTTGTGAGCTTCATCCAATATGAGGCTCCGTAAGTCTCCATAGCGTGGTACCCAAATTCTTCCGGCATAACATCGGAGTCCGGATTCTCTAACCTCGAATTTAGAGACGAGAATGTTCAAATATTCATATCGTAAGTGCTTCTCTATGAGAGCCTGTTCTTGGGCTGCTCGGATTTGGTTCTGGAGATTGGAATGAATCGTGATGTTCAATGCTCGAACGCGAAGAGGTGCCAATCTCTCCTTTTGGCTTAAGGCATCAGCAACAACGTTGGCCTTACCCGGATGATAGCGAAGTTCACACTTTTAATCATTTAGCGTCTCAATCCACCTTCGTTGTCTCATATTCAAATGTTTCTGATCGAATATATGCTGGAGACTCTTGTGATCGGTGAAGATAGTGCATTTAGTTTCATAAAGGTAGTGCCTCCACAATTTGAGCGTGAAGACCACGGCTCCAAGTTCAAGATCGTGTGTAGTATAGTTTCGTTCGTGGATCTTAAGTTGACGAGAAGCATAGGCGATGACCTTCGTGCGTTGCATAAGCACACAACCATAACCAGTTTTCGAGGTGTCGCAGTAAACAACAAAATCGTCATTACCCTTAGGAAGTGATAGGATAGGCGCGGTGGTTAACTTCCGTTTCAAGAATTGAAACGCTTTCTCTTGCTCGTCTCCCCAAACAAATTTCTTTCCTTTGTGAGTGAGTGCGGTTAGCGGACGTGAAATCAGAGAGAAACCTTCGATAAACCTTCGGTAATAACCGGCAAGACCCAAAAATTGGCGGATGTGGGTCGGAGTAGTGGGGGTCTCCCACTTGCTGATAGCTTCGATCTTGGCAGGATCAACTTTGATGCCCTGGTCACTCACAACATGACCCAAAAACTGAACTTCCTTCAACCAGAATTCACACTTGGAAAACTTTGAGTAAAGTTGCTCACGTCTCAAAAGTTCAAGTACTAATCGGAGATGATGCTCGTGTTCTTCTTCGCTCTTAGAGTAGATGAGGATATCATCTATGAAGACTATAACAAATTTGTCCAAGTACGGCTTGCAAACACGATTCATAAGGTCCATAAATACAGCAGTTGCATTGGTCAGACCGAATGGCATTACAAGAAACTCATAATGTCCGTAGCGGGTTCTAAATGCAGTTTTCATCACGTCACTTTCCTTCACCCTCAACTGGTGATAGCCGGATCGTAAATCGATCTTTGAGTAAACACACGATCCTTGCAGTTGGTCAAAAAGATCGTCAATTCGTGGGAGAGGATATCGATTCTTGATTGTTAATTTGTTGAGCTCACGGTAGTCGATACACATTCGGAAGGATCCATCCTTCTTCTTTACAAACAACACAGGCGCGCCCCACGGCGAAGAACTCGGTTGAATAAACCCTCGATCAAGTAACTCTTGTAGCTGGCTTTGCAATTCTTGCATCTCGGAAGGTGCAAGTCTATAGGGTGCGCGAGCTACAGGTGCAGCTCCTGGCACTAAGTCGATTTGAAATTCTACTGCCCTCGGTGACGGTAATCCCGGCAATTCTTCGGGAAAGACATCGGGAAATTCGTTCACAATACGCACATCTTCCACTTTCTTCTCCTCGGTTTCTACGGTTTTCACATGAGCTAGGACAGCAAGGCTTCCTTTCTTCATTACTTTCTGTGCTTTAATGCAACTGATGAGGTTCAATTGAGAGCTACATCTCTCTCCATAAATGATCAATGGCTCGCCATCTCCTTGCGGTATACGAAGAGCTTTGTCTCCACAAATAATCTCGGCTCTTATCTTAGTCAACCAATCCATGCCAACAATAACATCAAAACTTCCCAACTTAATGGGTATCAAGTCTATCTGAAAGTCTACACCGGCTATGTTGATAATAGCCCCTCGGCCAATTTGGTCAACTTTTTCAAGTTTTCCGTTGGCTACCTCGACAAGCATACTTTCCTTTAAAGGAACTAACGACCAATCTAACTTATCACAAAAATGTCTACACACATAGCTCCTATCGGCACCAGTATCAAATAGGACAGAAGCTAAAAGATGGTTGATTTCGAATATACCTGTCACCAAGTCGGGGTTGTCACATGCGTCCCTTGCATTAACATTGAAGGCTCTAGCACGTGGTGGTCCGCCATCTTTACGCTTGTTTGGGCACTCGTTTCTGAAATGGCCCTTCTTCCCGCATTCATAACACTTCTTAGGCCCATTGTGGTTGTGGTTTGGCTTCACATTCAATGTAGTAATCTTGCAATCCTTGCCAACATGCCCGGTCCGTTGGCACTTCTCGCAAACAACATTACAATACCCGGTGTGGTGCTTGTAGCACCTCTTGCATTGTGGTAGGGTTCCCTTGTAGTTCGGGTTAGAGCTTGTGCCGGGGTTGGTGTTGTTGTTTTGCCTGAAACCTTCATGTCGCTTCGCCGGGTTTTGATCATAGTTTCTACCTCGGTTGTTGTTGTTGTGGTTGTTGTCCCATTTCCTCTTCTCGCCACTACCAGTTTCAAACTTAGCCTTCTCCGGCTCGTCAAGGATGATTTGATTCAAGAGAGTATGCGCCATGCGCATTGCTTCGGGAACACTTGGTGGCTTGGATGAGGTAACATTTCCCTTGATGGACTTAGGAAGTCCCGAGAAGTATTTTTCCAAGCGCTTAAATTCGGGGGTGACCATGGTCAGGCACATAAGAGCCAACTCCAAAAACCTACGATTGTAACTGTTAAGGTCGTTCCCTACGGTCTTCAATTGCATAAATTCAATTTCCATCTTTTGGATTTCGGTCCTCGGACAGTATTCCTCGATCATAGCAGATTTAAATTCTTCCCAAGGCGTAGCATACGCCTCATCAATTCCTTGCGCTTGGGCCATGGTATTCCACCAGGTAAGCGCGCCATCGGAAAGCGTGCAAGATGCAAATTTCGTTTTGTTAGCCTCAGAGCAATTGCTAACCCTGAATACCGATTCTAACTTTTCGAACCATCTTGTGAGATTGACTGGTCCCTCAGTGCCACTGAAGTAGTGCGGCTTACAGCTTTGGAATTCCTTATATGTACACCCAATTTGGACGGGTGGAACAATGGGTGGTGGTGGTGGTGGAGCTTGGGGTTGCCTTTCAGCTAGAGCAGCAGCAACACGCTCGTTAATCATTTCTTCAATTTGTGCTGCGGTAGGGGTTGATCTCTCGTTGGCCATGATGTTCTAAACAAACATTTTTGACTCAAGTCAAAATCCAGTATGCAAATAATAATAATAAAGTGTATAACAATCAACATGAAAACAGCACAACACATGTTGATTAAGTAACGCAAGCAGATATAAGTACCACAAAACCATGATAATGTAAATAGAACACTTGTGCAAAAAGTAAACTACACAAATTTCCATTCGTTAAAGATAATAAGTTCCATACATTACAATAAGTTTGTACGATACATAAGTGAAATATGAAATTCCAAAAGAGATTACAATACAGAATCTAATACAAAGTCCTACGGTGATGGCGGGTGCAAGATGTCCAAAACCTGAGCCAACTGCTCCTCAAGCTCAGTAACTCGGGCCTGAAGAATCTCAATCTCCCGCCTCAGTCCCTCATTAGAGGAAGATGGTGGGGCAGGTGGTGCTGGCGGTGCAGGTGGTGCTGGTGGTGCTGAAGTAGATGGTCCGGCTCTGGGTGGAGATGGTAATATCAATGGGTCAGCAGGGTACGGCACCAGCCGTTTACGAGCAGTAATCCTCTGACGCCGACCAAAAGCGTCAGTGATAGTACGACCCGGAATAATGCCAGCGAAGCGATACCGCTTCTTCGGCGGGGTAGAGGGTGCCTGAATCGGTCTGTCAGCGGGATCCTCCTCATCACTGGAGTCATCAGATGAGGTATCGTCTGAAGGAGCATCGGTGGAAGACCTGTCGTCTGAATCATGTGGTGGTGACACGGGTGGCTCAACTGAATATCCGAAGGCGGCCAACATCTGTCGGTGTCGGCCTGGCGTAATCACGGCTAGGTATCCGTCGGGAGTGCGTCGGCAGGGAGTGCGCCAGTGATTACGAAAAGGACCTTCCCCGAACTCCGCGGGGATCTCCATACCACCAATGCGAGCCAGTTGCCTCGGGGGTCTGGAAGAAGACGCTGGGGCAGGTGCACTAGAGCTAGCTCCGGAAGTAGAAGTGCCGGGATCGCCAGTGGGTGTGGGGGCTGGAATATCGGCAGCAGCAGCAGCAGCAGGTGTAGCAGTAGGTGGGACAACGGGGTCTGAGCCTGTACTGCCCGGAATGCCAGCAGGTGGAACGTCCGACATCTGAACAAGGAAAAATAAATTTTTCCATGTCAGTAAGTCATAAAGCACGCAAATAATTGGCCAATAGTTTAAATCATGTATAACAGTAACTAGCATGGCAATAACAGCAAATTGTATGAAAGTAGCATGCAATCGAAAGCAAATAATAGCATGCAGTAGTGAAAACATGTAGTAACATACGGCATATAGCAGTAAAGGTAAGCAGCAACATGTAGTAAACACAGTGGAAACAAGTAAACTAGCAAGTTGTAGATTAGTCCTATTAGTGAATCCTACTCGGGTCGGTCTTAGACTCACTAATGCATCCTAATTCCCTACAACCAAGGCTCTGATACCAAATGTGACGCCCCGTACTAAATCATCATGTACGGACCATCATCAACAGGATCATTACAAGGTTAAGTACTATATGCGTTTTCAAAACAGAGTTTGCATTCATCAATAAAAGTGACGTCATAACAAACGTCGAATGTTTTACAATCCAAAAGTAAGCTTCACTAAGTAGACGCATTAAATAAGTGTACGTGACCACAAAGGTCGTTACATAACATAGTTCCGAAAGTATATAAGTTTGAATGCAAGATAAGTAGTCATGCGATAACAACTCTAAGCAGCGGGTTCTACAGCACGACTAGTATGATAGCGGAAGCAACTTCAAGCACCTGAGAAATACACGCTTAAAAAGGTCAACACAAAGGTTGGTGAGCTATAGTTTAAGTTTAACAGTAATGTAAGTAGGCCACGAGATTTCGGTGCTACAACGAGCGTTTCAAAAGTATGTAAAAGTATATGCTTAACCGCGGGCACCCGGCAACTAACTTAACGTTTATGTACCCCCTGAAAGTGCACTTGGCAAGTGCGTATAACCTCGAAGTATTAAACACTCGTTAAATGCTAGCGCGACTAGCCCGAGTGGGGATGTCAAACCCTATGGATCCATATCTAAGATTCGCGTTCATGGTTCAAAAACCAATGATTAAACGTTACCGAGCTAAAGGGAATGTTTATGCCGTTGTATAACCCATACATATATAAGTTTAAGTACTCGTGCCTAGTATGTAAAACATAAAATCCGCATGTATTCTCAGTTCCCAAAATAAGTTAAAGTAAAAAGGGAATGCTATAACTCACAATGATAAGTAGCGGTAAAATAGTAGTAATGTAGAGTCAGGAAAGTGTGCAAGTAATCGGTCCAAAAGTCCTCAACCTAAGTCAAATAGTACTAAGTCAGTAGCTTGTCTTAAAAGGTTTATAAGTATTTAAATAAGGTCATAAGGGTCATCATCAAACATCATCAAACGAAAGGTATAAGTATGTTTTGTTCATAAAGGAAGCTTTAAAACGAAGGCTGACTTCGGTCAGTCACCACGGTCTCTATACCTACTGAAATAAGGTGAGACCAGTGGCCATGGCTCCGTATATGAGTCCCTTAAGTGTGGTAAAAATCTCAGAAGCAAACTCATCTTACTTTGACCGTGGCGACGGTTTAAGTGCGAGTAGGTCAGAATTTTCTGCACAACGTTAGAGGACCTAGTGACGATCGGAGGGCCATAAATCCTAAACCGTAACTCGTATTAAGACGAGTCCTAAATGAAAAATTATCTACTCGAACAGAGCTAACTGAATATCACAGTTACAGTAGCCCAGGTGTTTAGGTCTGACTCAGAAAACAGTAAACAGAAAACTAGAAAAGTAAATGGACTTAGTGACGCTCGGAGGGCCATAGACTCTAAACCGTAACTCGTATGAAGACGAGTCTTATATGAAAAGTTATCTACTCGAAAAGTTCTATCCAAAAATCAAGGTTAGATCAGCCCAGACCTACTGGTCTGTTACGGATTCAGCTGATCAGAAAGTTTGGACAGAACATTAAGTTTAAGTGAGTTCCGGTGGTCTTGGTGCTTGATGCTCATCATGGTTCTCATCCTTGGTGCATATAGCTTCAAGTGTACAACTCATGGATGTGTTTACATCATCTTAACCAAGTCTTGACCATCATAACTCAAATGCAAGTCTATGTAAAGTCATTAAGTTAAATCATAAGTACTAGCACTTGAATCTTTACTTTAGTGAAACCATAAGTTACAAAACTTTGATTATCAACTAGTAAAGTGTAATTAGGGTGCAAGAATGAAAGTGATAAACTAAATAAATGAGTAACAAGTTCATGAGTTTCATACTTTTAAAGATTCAAGCCTAGGTCTTGATCTTTAGAAAGTAAACTTTTAAGTTTACTAACATGAATGCATGTATGATTTTTAGAACTTATGAACTTTAAATCTTTGAAACACTAATTGTAGAACCATAAACTATAGAGTTTAGATCCTTGCATGTTCTTGAATAACAAGATAATATGAAGAACAAACTAGGAAGTTTGGTTCTTACAACAAGTAAGTAAACATTAACTAAGAACATGTAGCAAAATAACAACAATGAACAAGTAACTAGTCAACAACATAAAACAAGTGATGATGATGATTATGTATGTGTGTGTGTTCGGTTTTTAGAGAGAAAAAGGAAGAAGAAAGAAGTCTTGTAACTTACCAAGTAGAGAGAAAAATGAGAGAAAGAGAAGTAGCAAAGTGAAGTGTGTGTAAGAGTGAGATAAATGCAAGTAATAAGTAATAAGGGAAAATTTGAAATGGAACCCCCACCACTACTCAAGGTGGACGGTTTTGGGGCTCCCCATGGGGTGGTCAACTTGCTTTATTCTTGTATTGGGGTGTGGTGTGAGTGTTGAATGGTAAAAGTGGAATATATGGGGGAAAGAGTTAGCATGCATGCAAGTATTTGTTTTTAGTTTAGCTAATTATTCCAAGGTTTAAATTAATAAGTTACTAGTCTAAGGTTGGGCAAATTAAGTCCATTAAGATGTAAGGTGGGCTTATAAGTCCATAACCATGAGTCTATAACATTTAACAAGCCCAAGTTCAAATAATTCACAAATTAATCCATCTAAAGCCCAAGTAATTAACTAATAACCATGGTTAATCAAAATGATTAGTAAAACTAATCATGAATGTAAATAATATTCTAAAAATATTATTCGTGTAATGTACGCGTGTCACAAAGACGTTTCGGGCATTAAAGAATCAAGTACGGTTAATCATGGAAACAAGTAAATGTAACAACATACATTCGTTTAATAACAAGTATTAATAATAAACATTATTAATTAAGGATGGAAAAACCAGGGTCGTTACAAAGAAGAAATACCCGCATTTATTTCCAGAAGATACGTCAACACCTCCAACTGCTTAAAATTTCGGGACGAAATTTATTTAACGGGTAGGTACTGTAGTGACCCGAACTTTTCCAAGTTTATATATATATTAAATGAAATCGTTATTTACATGATTAAGTGTTTCCAACATGTTAAGCAATCAAACTTGTTAAGACTTGATTAATTGAAATAGGTTTCATATAGACAATTGACCACCCAAGTTGACCGGTGATTCACGAACGTTAAAACTTGTAAAAACTATACGATGACATATATATGGTTATATATATAGTTAACATGATTTTATTATAAGTATGTATCTAATTAGGTATTTTAACAATGAGTTATATACATAAAAATGAGACTATTAATTTAAGAAACTCGAAAACGATATATATAACGATTATCGTTATAACAACGTCTTACTAGGCACATATGAATCATATTAAGATATTGATACACTTGGTTAATTATATTAAATGATAAGTAAATATATTATTAAGTGTATTAACAATGAAATACATATGTAAAAATAAGACTACTAACTTAAACACATGTTCTATATCTATATGATATGCTAACTTAATGATTTAAAACCTGAAAACACGAAAAACACCGTAAAATCGGATTTACGCCGTCGTAGTAACACCGCGGGCTGTTTTGGGTTAGTTAATTAAAAACTATGATAAACTTTGATTTAAAAGTTGTTATTCTGGGAAAATGATTTTTATTATGAACATGAAACTATATCCAAAAATTATGGTTAAACTCAAAGTGGAAGTATGTTTTCTAAAATGGTCATCTAGACGTCGTTCATTCGACTGAAATGACTACCTTTACAAAAATGACTTGTAACTTATTTTTCCGACTATAAACCTATACTTTTTCTGTTTAGATTCATAAAATAGAGTTCAATATGAAACCATAGCAATTTGATTCACTCAAAACGGATTTAAAATGAAGAAGTTATGGGTAAAACAAGATTGGATAATTTTTCTCATTTTAGCTACGTGAAAATTGGTAACAAATCTATTCCAACCATAACTTAATCAACTTGTATTGTATATTATGTAATCTTGAGATACCATAGACACGTATACAATGTTTCGACCTATCATGTCGACACATCTATATATATTTCGGAACAACCATAGACACTCTATATGTGAATGTTGGAGTTAGCTATACAGGGTTGAGGTTGATTCCAAAATATATATAGTTTGAGTTGTGATCAATACTGAGATACGTATACACTGGGTCGTGGATTGATTCAAGATAATATTTATCGATTTATTTCTGTATATCTAACTGTGGACAACTAGTTGTAGGTTACTAACGAGGACAGCTGACTTAATAAACTTAAAACATTAAAATATATTAAAAGTGTTGTAAATATATTTTGAACATACTTTGATATATATGTATATATTGTTATAGGTTCGTGAATCAACCAGTGGCCAAGTCTTACTTCCCGACGAAGTAAAAATCTGTGAAAGTGAGTTATAGTCCCACTTTTAAAATCTAATATTTTTGGGATGAGAATACATGCAGGTTTTATAAATGATTTACAAAATAGACACAAGTACGTGAAACTACATTCTATGGTTGAATTATCGAAATCGAATATGCCCCTTTTTATTAAGTCTGGTAATCTAAGAATTAGGGAACAGACACCCTAATTGACGCGAATCCTAAAGATAGATCTATTTGGCCTAACAAACCCCATCCAAAGTACCGGATGCTTTAGTACTTCGAAATTTATATCATATCCGAAGGGTGTCCCGGAATGATGGGGATATTCTTATATATGCATCTTGTTAATGTCGGTTATCAGGTGTTCACCATATGAATGATTTTTATCTCTATGTATGGGATGTGTGTTAAAATATGAAATCTTGTGGTCTATTGTTACGATTTGATATATATAGGTTAAACCTATAACTCACCAACATTTTTGTTGACGTTTAAAGCATGTTTATTCTCAGGTGAATACTAAGAGCTTCCGCTGTTGCATACTAAAATAAGGACAAGATTTGGAGTCCATGTTTGTATGATATTATGTAAAAACTGCACTCAAGAAACTGATTTCGATGTAACATATTTGTATTGTAAACCATTATGTAATGGTCGTGTGTAAACAGGATATTTTAGATTATCATTATTTGATAATCTACGTAAAGCTTTTTAAACCTTTATTTATGAAATAAAGGTTATGGTTTGTTTTAAAAATGAATGCAGTCTTTGAAAAACGTCTCATATAGAGGTCAAAACCTCGCAACGAAATCAATTAATATGGAACGTTTTTAATCAATAAGAACGGGACATTTCACTATTAAAGGTTCGAAGATGTTCGTTTGGATCATTTTTGGCGTACCACTATATTGGCATTGATTAGTTACCATGTGTAGGATTTGTCCTTTGATTTCATAATCTGGCGCATTAATATCTGGCTTAATAATGGCGTGACTTGACCAGTGCGTGTGGCTCTCATTCGATCTTCCATACTTAGAGGTTCCGTTATTTCCATTTTTGAATTTGTTGAATCTGAATCACTAGAGGATTCTGAAATGGTTTCTTCCTTGACAATCTCTGGATGAGTAATTTGTGGTTCCGGAGGAATGATTAGTGGTTCTGGATCTTGGAATTGTCCTTGAATATCCTCCGGGTTCTCGATAGTGAAATCGGTTTCAAAAAAATAGATTATCGAAAATTTGAATTGGAGTACTTGGTCGACTAGATGACGATTCTAAAGAAAAATCAACGGCGACAATATTGGCTAGATGTCTTGATCGAGTTACAGGTGGTGAACGTATGAAAGGTGGTGAACGTTTTGCTCGGTGCATTCACTGAATATCTTATTAGTTATAAAAATAAAAATTATATAAGTTATCAAATTAATAGACTTTTCTGATTTTGCCCACATTTCGAATAGCCAATAGATGCAGCAGGTAGCCAGGACCCTTTAAATCGGAAGCCCACAACTCGCCACTAACAAATCCAACTATTACTACGAACTATAAAATTTTGGATGTCTATCAATTTAACCACTTAAAAGTCGAAATTTTGAAGAAAAAAAAATCTATGTCCTAAAAACTAGAACGTCGAGAAATAAGAAAGAAAAAGATTGCGTCGCAAAACGTCGAAAAAATAAAATGTCGAAAAATAATAATAAGAAAGTAGCGCGTCGAAACTTAAAAGGTACTAAAATTAAATCAAAAAAGTTGCGCCTAAAGGTATTAAAGCTTAAAGGAATTCTATATCCAAAAACGGCAATAACTTAATCTAGGCACTAAAATATATAAACGGCGTCGCAAAATTCTAAAGCACCTAAATCTTAGTCTAAAGAAAAAGCACTTAAGAGATTTTACGGCAAAGCCTAAAAATCTAAAAGTATAAAAATAACTATGGCAAAACTAAACTTAATACTAAAAGTTGTGACTAGAGTCTAAAAATCTAAAAGTAATAAAACATAATTTTTTTTTTAATTTTATAGACAAAATCTTAAAAATATATATATATATTTTATTAATTTTTTTAAAAAAAAATTTTTAATAAATTTTTTTTTATATTTTTAAATTTTTTTTAACGATTTTAATATTTTTTTATTTTTTTAATTTTTTTACGTTTTAATTTTTTTTAATATTTGTTTTAAATATTTTTTTTAAAAAATTTTTTATTTTATTTTTATTTTTAAAAAAAGAGATTTTTTATTATTATTATTTTTTTATTTTTTTAACTTAAAAAAATAGAAAAGCAAAAACTATTTAATTGTTTTTTTAAATTCATTTACTATTCATTGAATAGTAAATGAAACGAAATTAATTAATTTACTATTCACATGAAGCGACATGATAGAAATTATTAATTATAAGTTACATAATATACCCCTGAAGTATTTAATAAATACGACTTTTTAAAACGATTCAAATTTGATTCAAAATTATTATTATATTATTATATTTTATTTCAATATTATTATATTATTATATTTATTAAATTATTATATTTAAATTAATATATCTTTAATCAGTCAAAACTAAAAAAAACTTAAATACCCCGTGAAGACACAAAAAGTGTCCCCGGCAGCGGCGCCAAAAACTTGATGTGTTCTAGAGGGTGTGTATGAAACGACTATCAGTTTTATATTTATTTACTACAGGAATTCACCTAAATTAAACTAAAACACAAAAGGCAAGTATACCTATCGTGTAATAATATAGCTAAGGTAAAGTCCGGGAGGTCGATCCGTGGACACTATTATTGGGTGTCTTACTAGGTCAAATTAGTTAATTAAGTAGTTAAACTAGATTTAGTAATATATAGTAATTATAGGTAACTTTGGGGGGATTTACCGTTTAACGACCGGTTTGTCGATTTTGAGACTTATATCACAGTTAAAACCTAATGCAAAATATTAAATATAAATATAACTTATTTTAAAGAGTAAAGTATATGACAACAAATAAAAGTGCAATAATTAAAAATATAAATAAAGCGTAAAAATAAAAGTGCGATAATTTAAAGTACGATAAATAAAATGACGATAAATGAAAGTACGATGAGATATAAAATAAAGGAATTATGCTTATTTAAACTTCCGTAATCATGATATTTGACGTTTTGATTTTAATTTATTACCATGGGTTAATTGTCCTTTGTCCTGGTTTATTTGATACGTCTATCTGGTTTTTTTCCATAATAGTCCATCGATCATAAATATAAAGTGCGAGTGTCCTCGTCAAATTACCCTTATACCCGAAGTCAAATATTCCAACTGATTAAGGATTTAAACTGTGACGCAGTTATCACTTCTGTCAACAATTACACAAGTTATCACTGTATGTAATCCACCCCTGTTTTAATTAGTTTATGAATATTAATTCATCCACTTGATCAGAATGAATAATCAATTACCCAACCCAATTGATTAATTAAATGATTATAACAGATTCCATATGAACGTCACTAAATAGGACAACCATAATCATTATTAATTATTAGGTTAATTAATTTGAAGATAGGTTCGACAGACTCTAATGAGTTGTCACTCAATTAGACAATACCCCCCATGAAACAACCCAACCCGTATTTCATACGATAATTTTTTTTTATTTATACACATTTACGCGCCAATTAAATATGTAGACCATTCTACAAGTTCCATTTAAAACGTACCACAATTTAAATGTTTACAAGGCACGAAGGCCATTAATTAAGTTTAATACAAGTTCGACCCACTACAAATGATAGTTTATAATCCAAATGACACTTTGAGCATGGTTTGGGACTAAACTATCCAAAACGTTAGGCCAACTTCCAAACGCTAACAAATCCAAAAGCGTCCCTAACAAATAAAGCGGGATCTCTAATCCAACCGAATGCCCTTACCCTTGTCCACGCCAGAGCCTATAAAAAGATAAACAACGAGAGGGTAAGCTAAAGCTTAGTGAATGCAATAATTATACACATACATATATAATATACCTACTTGCAAACACTCAAATACACATACCGAAATACATGCTAGCAACACAATTAGCTTATCATCAATACGAGGCTACCAACCTCCAATACCACAAGCTAGCATAACATTCGCATAATTATATATATAACTCGAACAATATAATAAGCCTTCGCTTACAACACAATAACCATGGAACCAATCGTACAAGGGAATGGTGCCCGTGAAAGGCCATCGGAGTTCACAACATCCATTAGTGTACTTAGCACCTCATATCACTAACCCCCGAGTGGCATCTTAACACCTCGATACTTAACCCTCGGGTGGCGTCTTAACACCTCGACACTTCACCCTTTATTATGGAGTGGCATCTTAACACCTCGACACTTCACTCCTAGGTGGCATCTTAACACCTCGATGCTTCACCTCGAGTGGCATCTTAACACCTCGATGCTTCACTCGTCACGTGAAACGTGGTGTCTTAGCACCTCGATACTTCACATCTCACGCTACAACAAATAGATACATTATATACCTACACATATAATTATTCCACTCACCTTAACGATTCGGTGATGATTTAATGCTTCCATATGCTTCGAGCAAAGTACCTAGTACATAAGTACACATTTAATACACAACAAGTGGAATTAACCACCTTACTCACTCTTGAGCATTTAATGACCCAATTTGCATTAAATGGCTCAACTACATCAAAACCGCCCATAAATGGCCAAGACTCAACTTTAATCACTAAAGCTAGTGAATTAAAGTCTATTAACCTTAACTAACACAAACTTAGGGTAATTCATACTCATTTCGCCCAAACTAGTTCAATATTACTCTTTTGATCCATTTTAATACTTAAACTTACAATTTTAGTCAAACATGACCCATTTACTATTCTTCCTTCAATTACAAGTGTATTAGTGACTAAAAACACCATTTAACACTTTCAATCTCAAATCATAAGACCAAACCCTAGATTATAGCTATTTAGGGTTTCCATTCATCAACATAACCCAAATCCACCCATATTACCCCTAAATGGGTCTTATAAGTTCCAAATGAACCAAACCCTTGCATAAACCAATTAAAACTCAAAACATGGAGTTAGGACTTACCAACACTATCCTCTTGTAGCTAAGAACAAGGAGAACAACTTTAATTCTTACTCCAAGGTTTGATTCACCAATCTCCACTCTCAAATCTCACTTGAAATCAAATGGGTTTTTAAGTTTTGAGAGTAAAAGGAGAAAGAAAAGGGAAATGAAAATGAATAAAATGGATGAGTGGTGGATAATTAGTGCTCCAATAAGATCTAGACGTAAAATGATGATTTTGCCCTTGAACCACTTATTTTAAAAACAAAATCCAGGACCAGTTCACCCAGTGGGTCGCGGCGCTGCCCCAATTGTCGCGGCGCGGCGTTTAACGTATTTTACGAGCTTTCTTAAATCATTCCTGACTCAGACTCTAGTTATTTGTCGCGGCGCGACCCTTTTCTCCGCGGCGTGACATATAAAGGGAAACTCGACCCTTCTTACCATGCCTCCTGACTCTGGTTTGAGTTCAATGTCGCGGCACGACAAAGGCTTCCGCGGCGCGGCAATGGCCTTCAACTGAGCCATTCGACAGCTTTACACAACTTAACGATTTATTCAACTTGTAAACTTTGTTTACGCTTCCTATGCACGTCTAAACTTCATATTTTAGTCTCACAAGACTTAACATCAACAAAGACTCATGCATACAACTATACATGCATATATTCTAAACACACACACATATATATATATATATACATACATATTCGTGTATATATATATATATATATATATATATATATATATATATATATATATATAATTACACAATTTCTAACACTTAGGTCTTTTAATCATATAAATGCACAAGTTATAAGCGTGCTAAAAATTAAGTTTGTACCTTTAAATGTGTACGGGAAAAACGGGATGTTACAACTCTCCCCCACTTGAATCGGAGCGCGTCCTCGCGATCCAAGTCGCATGACAAGAGGGAAGATAAACCAACACGAATTTTTCGGGCTCCCAAGTAAACTCGGAACCTTTACTACGACGCCATTGAACTTTAAAAGTCCTCACTTCTTTTTTTCTCAACCAATGAGCTAACTTTCCCCGTTTTCGAAACCGAATAATACCTTTCCATGGCGAAACCTTAAGCATCACCATGTCACCTTCTTGAAATTCGATCATTCGTCTACGCTTGTCGGCATACAACTTTTATCTATCTTGCACCTTTTTCAAATGATCCCGAATCATATCAATCTTACTATTCGTTTCTAAGACCAAATCAGTACTTCCAATTTCTTTTTGACCAATTTCACCCCAACAAATCGGAGTTCGGCACCTCCGCCCATAAAGCATCTCGTAAGGTGGCATCCCGATTCTAGTATGATAACTATTATTGTACGAGAATTCCACCAAAGGTAAGTGCTCATCCCAACTACCACCGAAATCAATAATACACGCCTGTAACATATCCTTCAAAGTTTGATTCGTACGTTCGGTTTGATCGCCCGTTTGAGGATGATACGCCGTGCTCAACTTCAATTGTGTGCCCATATCTTCATGAAACTTTTACCAAAATCGAGATGTGAAACGGGTATCTCGATCCGAAATAATAGATATAGGAACCCCGTGTCTCGCTATCACCTCTTTGATAAACAACTTAGCCAAAGTCTCCGATGATATCGCTTCCCGGATGGGAAGAAACAATGCACTCTTCGTCAATCGATCAACTATCACCCAAATCGAATCGAATTGGGTTCTCGCCGTCTTTGGTAACTTTGTGATAAAATCCATGGTAATGTGCTCCCATTTCCACTTCGGGATTTCTAACGGTTCTAACTTACCATACGGCTTTTGGTGTTCGGCTTTAACTTGCAAACACGTGACACATTGTTCAACATACTTAACAACATCACGTTTCATGCCCGACCACCAATAATCCTTTCTCAAATCGAAATACATTTTCGTAGCGCCCGGATGAACGGAATACTTTAACTTATGTGCTTCATCAAGTAGCACTCGTCGATAATCCCCCATCTTAGGCACCCACACTCTTCCTTGAAAAGACAAAAAACCACGCTAACCCATCGTAATGAATTCCGATTGCCCCACAATTCGTTCCGCATGCTTTTCGTGAACGTAAGCTTCAATTTGAATCACACCAAGTTTTTCAAGAAAATCGTTAGTAATAATCATACGTAACAATCCCAATCGTAACGCCGGGTGGTGACTCTTTCTACTTAACGCATCCGCGACCACATTCGCCTTGCCCGGATGATAAAATATTTCACAATCATAATCTTTTACCACATCCATCCACCTACGTTGACGATAATTCAAATCTCTTTGATCGAAAAGATGTTTCAAACTCTTGTGATCCGAATAAATCGTACACTTGACACCATACAAGTAATGGCGCCAAATTTTCAACGCATGCACAACCGCTGCCAACTCAAGATCATGAGTCGGATATCTCGTTTCGTGTTCCTTTAATTGTCGAGAGGCGTAAGCGATGACTTTACCTCTTTGCATTAGAACACACCCGAGCCCATTCAGAGAGGCATCACAATACACCATCATGTCTTCCACACCTTCCGGAAATACTAACACCGGAGTTTGACACAATTTCTCTTTTAGCATTTGAAAAGCAATTTCTTGCTCGTTCTCCCACACAAATCTCGCGTTCTTCCTCGTCAATTTCGTCAAAGAAGAAGTGATCTTAGAAAAGTCTTGGATAAACCGACGATAATAACCGGCAAATCCGAGAAAACTTCGGATTTCCGTAGGCGTAGTCGGTCGTCCCCAACCCTTTACCGTCTCAATCTTCCCCGGATCTACTTGAATACCATTTTCGTTCACAATATGGCCAAGGAATTGAACTTCCCTTAGCCAAAATTCACATTTGGAGAATTTAGCATACAACTTTTCCTTCCGCAACGTCTTCAATACCCATCGCAAATGATGTTCATGTTCCTTCATGCTCTTCGAATAAACATGTATGTCGTCAATGAACACAATTACCGACTTGTCCAACATGGGTTGGCACACTCGGTTCATAAGGTCCATGAATGCCGCCGGTGCATTCGTAAGACCAAAAGGCATAACTACGAATTCAAAATGCCCATAACGCGTTCGGAAAGCCGTTTTCTCGATGTCTTCCTCACGGACCCGCATTTGGTGATAGCCGGACCGTAGGTCGATTTTAGAGAAATACGTTGCACCTTGGAGTTGGTCGAACAAATCGTCAATCCTAGGCAATGGATAACGATTCTTGATCGTCACTTTGTTCAACTCCCGATAATCAATGCACATCCTCATACTACCATCCTTATTCTTCACGAATAAAATCGGAGCACCCCATGGTGAAGCACTCGGTCGAATAAAACCCTTCTCAAGCAACTATTGGGTTTGATTTAACAACTCTTGCATTTCCGTCGGTGCTAAACGATAAGGAGTTTTAGCAATGGGAGTAGCTCCCGGAACCAACTCAATGCGAAATTCAACTTGTCTTTCCGCTGGAACACCCGGTAACTCATCCGGAAAAACATCTTCAAACTCATTTACCACCGGAATTTCACAAATGGATGGTGGCTCATCTCGAGTATCAATAACATGGGCAAGAAAAGCTATGCCACCACTAACAAGGAAACGACGTGCCCGTGCAAAAGTGCATATCGGCATAAGTCTTCTCCGTTTATCACTGTGAATAATTAACTCTCCCCCACTTGGGGTCTTTACACGAATAAATTTTTCATGGCATGCAATATCGGCTCTATTGTGATCGAGCCAATCCATACCAACAACAATATCAAAATCACCCAAAGTCATCGGGATGAGATCAATTTTAAAGTTTTCGGCACCAAACACGACATCACAATTTTTACACACATCAACCACTAGCACCGTTTTTCCGTCCGCTATTTCGACTTCTACCGGACGACTTAACTTAGCTAACGGTCTATTAAGTTTAGGCACAAATTTTGGAGACACAAACGACAAATTTGCACCGCTATCAAATAGAATTCTTGCCGGATTAGAGTTAACCATAAAAGTACATGAGACAACTTCATTGGATTGCTTGGCTTCATCATTCGTCATCAAATAGTTGCGACCCCTAGCCATACCCGCCGCCTTCTCTAGACGCTTAACATTATCGTTTCGCAGATCGGGACACTCCGGCTTCTTATGCCCTTCTTTACCACAATTAAAACAAGTGAGCTTGTTTCCTGAAGATGGTTTCGGACAATCACGAGCCATATGACCCGCTTGCCCACAATTGTAGCACGAAAAAGAAAAACCACCGGAAGCGCCCTTTTTCACGCTATTGACACTTTCGGAAACCTTCTTGTTCTTCACGCTAAAGACGCACCAGGTTCCATAGCCTGTTACCATTTTGACTAAACGCATCCGCGACCACATTCGCCTTACCCGGATGATAAAGTATTTCACAATCATAATCCTTTACCACATCCATCCATCTACGTTGATGATAATTCAAATCTCGTTGATCAAAAAGATGTTTCAAACTCTTATGATCTGAATAAATTATACACTTGACACCATACAAGTAATGGCGCCAAATTTTCAACGCATGAACCACCGCCGCCAATTCAAGATCATGAGTCGGGTATCTCCTTTCGTGTTCCTTTAATTGTCTAGAGGCATAAGCGATGACTTTACCTCTTTGCATTAGAACACACCTAATTCCATTTAATGTGGCATCACAATAAACCGTCATATCTTCAATTCCTTCCGGTAACACCAACACTGGAGCTTGACACAACTTTTCCTTCAACAATTAGAAAGCAATCTCTTGCTCATTTTCCCAATTAAACTTCACGTTCTTCCTTGTCAACTTTGTTAACGGAGAGGCGATTTTAGAAAAGTCTTGGATAAATCGACGGTAATAACCGGCCAATCCGAGAAAACTTCGAATTTTCGTAGGTTTAGTCGGTCGTTCCCAAATTTTTACCGTCTCTATCTTCCCCGGATCTACTTGAATGCCTTCTTTATTCACAATGTGGCCAAGGAATTGCACTTCCCTTAGCCAAAATTCACACTTTGAGAATTTATCATACAACTTCTCCTTTCACAAAGTCTTCAATACTTCACGCAAATAACGTTCATGTTCCTTCAGACTCTTAGAATAAACGAGGATGTCGTCAATGAACACAATTACCGACTTGTCCAACATAGGTTGGCACACTCGGTTCATAAGATCCATGAATGCCGCCGGTGCATTCGTAAGACCAAAAGGCATAACTACAAATTCAAAATGCCCATAACACGTTCGTAAAGCCTTTTTCTCAATATCTTCCTCACGGACCCGCATTTGGTGATAGCCGGACCGTAAGTCAATTTTAAAAAAATACGTCGCACCTTGGATTTGGTCAAACAAATCGTCAATCCCAGGCAACGGATAACGATTCTTGATCGTCACTTTATTCAACTCCCGATAATCGATGCACATCCGCATACTACCATCTTTCTTCTTAACGAATAAAACCGGAGTGCCCCATGGCGAAGCACTCGGTCGGATAAAACCCTTCTCAAGTAATTCTTGGATTTGATTCAACAACTCTTGCATTTTCGTTGGAGCTAAACGATAAGGAGTTTTAGCAATGGGAGTAGCCCCCGGAACCAACTCGATGCGAAATTCAACTTGTCTTTCCTCCGGAACACCCGGTAATTCATCCGAAAAAACGTCTTCGAATTCATTAACCACCGGAATCTCACGAATGGATGATGGCTCTTCACGAGTATCAACCACATGGGCGAGAAAAGCCATGCCACCACTACTAAGAAAATGACGTGCCCGTGCAATAGTGCATAATGACACAAGTCTTCTACGTTTATCACCATGAATAATTAACTCTCCCCCACTTGGGGTCTTCACACGAATAGACTTTTTACGTCATGCAATATCGGCTCTATAACGATCGAGCCAATCCATACCAACGACAATATCAAACTCACCCAAAGTCGTCGAAATGAGATCAATTTTAAACATTTCGGCACCAAATACAACATTACAATCTTTACAAACATCAACCCCTAGCACCGTCTTGCCATCCGCTATTTCGACTTCTACCGGATGACTTAACTTAGCTAATGGTTTATTAAGTTTAGGCACAAATCGAGGTGACACAAACGAAAAATTAGCACCACTATCAAATAATATCCTTGCCGGATTAGAGTTAACCATGAAAGTACCTGAGACAACTTCATTGGATTGCTTGGCCTCATCATTGGTCATTAAATAATTTTGCCCCTTAGTCGTACCCGCCGCTTTCTCCAACTTCTTAACATGATCATCCCACAACTCGGGACACTCCGTCCTTCGGTGCTTTTCTTTTCCACAATTAAAACAAGTGAGTTTGGTTGTAGAAGATGGTTTCGTACAATCACGGGCCATATGCCCCTTTCGTCCACAATTGTGACAAGAATAAGGAAAAACTCCGGAAGCACAATTCTTCACACTACCAACACTCTCGGTCGCACCTTTACTCTTCTTGTTCGAATGACTAGTAGCTTCGAACTTCCTTTTGCCAAAAGTAAAGCCACTCTTTCTCAGGACAAGCGTCTCGAAACCCTTAGCCATATCGAATAACTTATCCAAAGATTTCACCGAGTTCACACTAATCTTTTCTTGATAGTTTTGGTTCAAGGTTCGATAGAAATCCTCTTTCAACATTTTATCAATCCCGACATACTCCGGGCAAAATTGGGTCTTTGACAAGAAAACGGATTTGAGAGTATTCAAATCCATCGACCCTTGTCTCAAGGCACGCAACTCGTCTTTAAGTCTAATAAGATCGGCTGAGGTTCGGTACTCTTGGAAAAACTCCGCCTTGAATCGTCCCAAGTGAAATCCATACATTGTTCTTCACCGTAAAGTTGGATTTTCGCATCCACCACAACTTGGCATCACCTCTTAACATGTTACAACCATACTTCGTCTTCTTATCGAGAGGGCATTCACAAGTACGAAAATCCCCCTCCATATCAGAGATCTAACGGGCACTCTTAAGTGGGTCCCGTTCTCCCTCAAAAGTGGGAGGTTGAGCATCCTTGAAGTTTTTGTAGAAAAAGTCTCGCCTTCCAACATTATCTTCATGAAGGACAACCTTTACTTGTTCCTTGACTAAATTGACTACTTGCTCGTCAATCGAATCTAAGAACATCTTCTTAACATCCTCCAAAAAGGCCGCTTGACGCCTTTGCATAAGGGCCTCAACCTTAGCCGTGAACTCGGCGACTTCACTCGGGTCTCCATTTTCGGTATCATATGACCGTTTCTCATCTTCATTCTATAAAACGAAATAAATTAGACAACAAAACGATAATACATGACACATATATATATACCACACCACCCCATCTTGCTCAACAATCATCCTACATCGCTCGTTTGACACGATTTGAACCCGTAACAATGGTAGCTAGTCATTGTTACGCGAGCACGTCGTATTAACTTGGTAGTACAATGTCTATCTCGCTTGATGATTGCAAACACGACACAAAACTGTTAGCGCAAGGTTAGCTCACATAAACCTAGGCACTAACCAATCCCGGTCCGACCCGTCTCCTACAAGTCCCGCATAAAACGCATACACAATAAAGTCTAAGTCTAGGCACCTATCTCAAGTCGCTTAAATCCCTTAGACCATGCTCTGATACCACTTGAAACAACCCAACCCGTAAGCAACCCGACAATTTTTTTTATTATATATAATACACCATTAACGCCCAATTAAATGGTTACATAAAGTAATTCGTTACATACAACTCGTTTAAATATATGACGAGTTTAAAGTTTACAAAGAAGGCACGAAGGCCCTTAATCAAATGTAATGTAAGTTCGACCCATTAACATGATAGTTTTAATCCAAACAACACCCGAGCATGGTTTGCGGCTAAACTACCCAAAACGCTAGGTCGACTTCCAAAACTTCAACAAGCATCCAACAAGGGAAATCTAGTGTCCAACAACCCCCTTCCCTCTCTCTGCACCTGCATCTAAAAAGGTAAACAACGAGAGGGGTAAGCTAACGCTTAGTGAATGCAATAATTATACATATACATATATAATCTACTTACTTGCAATCACTTACACAATACAGCATACAAGCTAGCAATTCGACAACCATGCAAACATTATGCATAAACTAATATCCACAATTCATAATAAGCTAGCAACACCAATAGCATATAGTTCACAATTTAACATGCTAATACAAAATTCACACAACCATGGTTAACTAATCGTACAAGGGAACGGTACTCGCGAAAGACCGTCGGAGTTCATAATATCCATTAGCGTACTTAACACCGCGTAATCACTAATCCCACGGGTGATGTCTTAACACCGCGACTAACTCACCCCATGACAATTTGGTGTCTTAAACACCGTGACTATCCCACATGTCAATCAAACCCATGAGTGGTGTCATAAACACCGCGACTATCCCACTCCCATGACAATGTGGTATCTTAAACACCGCGACTAACCCACATGCCAATCAACCCCATGAGTAGTGTCTTAAACTCCGCGATTATCTCACACGTTACGTAGAATGTGGTGTCTTAACACCGCGACTAACCCACATTTTACGCTACACAAATAAATACATTATATACATACACGCATAATTATTTCACTCACCTTATCACGTCGGTGGTGATTAAACACTTCCGTAAGCTTCAAGCGAAGTACCTAATACATTAAGTACCCAAATCAACATACAAACTAGTGGAACCAACCACCAACACTTAACTCTTGAGCATTTAATGACCCATTTACACCAAAACCACCCATTTAAGGCCAAGACTCGCCATTAATCACTAAAAGCTAGTGATTAAAGTCTTCTAACACCAACTAACACAAACTTAGGGTATTTCATACCCATCTCACCCAATTAGGTCGATCATTACCCATTTGACTCAATTTAACACTTAGACTTACGGATTTGGTCAAACTTGAACCCATTAACAATCTTTCACTAACTTGTAAGTGTATTAGTGATTTAACAACATAATTAACACTTACAAACACCAATTCACATGACCAAACCCTAGATTAAAAGCCTTAGGGTTTTCATACACCAATTTAACCCAAATTCACCCATTTAACCCCCAAATGGGTCTTTCATGCTTTAAATGAACAAACCCTAGCTATGAATCAAATAAAACTCAAAACACGGAGTTAAGACTTAACAATACAATCACAACATAGCTAGAGACGTAGGGAATAACTTTAAAACTTGGACTCGGATGATATTTGGTCTCCTTCTTCTCCAAGTGAGCTCTCTCTCACTAAAACTCACTCTCTCTCACTAAAATTGAATGTGGTGTAGGTGTAAGGGTGTTAAATGAATTAGGATGACCATTGCATTAGTTTTCTAGATCTGAAGCCGTCCACAAGTGTAAAGACCAAAACACCCCCAAAAGATTCCATTAAAATGGTCTAAAAATCATTTCAGCGACCTTCGTCGCGTTTCGTGACACTTAGTCGTGTATCGCGACAACCATACGCGACACCTATTTTTCAAACGCGATAAAGTGGACAGGTCAGGGTCCTGAAGTTGTCGCATTCCAACGCAGTATGTCATGTATCGCGACAGTTCCAGACGCGACAGGAAGCCCCAAAACGCGATGGACGTACTGATCAACCATTTCTAACATTTTCAAAGATTTAAACTATAAACAATCGTTCGCGGTTAATATTAAACATTTACAAGGTAAAATGCGTACCTTTATACCATGTATGAGGAAAACGGGGTGTTACACCTGAGGGGAGATTGTTAGAACCCCGAGAAGGAGTAAAACATGTTTCCCTAGCCTTATGGAGGATCATTTATACGAGGGCTATATAAAGGATCCAAGACTTCCTAGAAACACTAACATTAGCCACTGATTTGTAATGTATTCAAGAGAGCCGTGGAATATAGTTGACTAGTTTGACTAATGCTCTCTACATTCATGTGGTTAATTGTTCACATTCATGGTATTCATGAGATCTAGGATCCTACAGAGCCTTTTCATGCTCATGCTCCCCCTCAGATTATTTTCTTTTTCTTTGCTTTTTAGATTTCTACCCCCTTTTTGTCATCAGTAGGGGCAGAAGTAGATCCTAGGGGAACATTAACATCTAGTTCACTATCAGATTCAGGCATGCACCATGTAAAATTATTTCATTCAGCATCAAGAGGAGTTAGATTTGCACCTGGATCAACACCATGTTGTTGGAGATAAAGGTTGGATATTCTTACTTCATTCCTTACCACACCCATGGTAATTTGATCAACACTAGCTCTAACATCAGCCTGTAGATAAGCCATTCTATGCATAGTCTCAACCAGTCGAAGATAAGCAAAAACAGGAACCATATTGGCCATCTGCTGTTCATATGACTCAACTCTCTCTTTAAGGACCCTATTTGCTTCATTCAAAAATCGAACCCTTGATCTTTCAAGATCCAACTCTACTTGAAGTCTGGTGATATGATCAGTGTATTCAGTTTGAGAGATGATTTGTTGCTTAAGTTCTTTTTCTTCTTCTTCATAGTATTGCCTGATGGCATCAACTGCTAAGTCAGCAAAGGCATTGGTTTGACGCAGCTGGGCTTCAATAGAAGAAATGGTGATACTACCAGCTCGTCGAATCGCTTCATCAACACAGTCAATAATGGTTTCCCTGATGGTATTCTGGACATCAGGTGTGACTCTGGAAACAGTCCTGTATACGGCAAGGGTATATAACCCTTCCATTTCAACAACATCAACTGTATTGGTTGTTGGTGGTGCAGTAGCAGCTTGAATAGGAGTACCACTGTGGGGTGGTGGAGGTGGAAGGTCAGAATCTGACTCATCACCATGATCACCATCATTTTTTACCTTCACCCGAAGGCTTAGAACCACTAGTATCCATATCAGCAGGATCAACTTCAAGATCAACTTCAAGAACTACTAGCTCATCCTTACCAGTACCTTTATCAGCATCACCATCAGAAGAAGAAGATGATGAGGAAGAAGCTGATGAATCAGAAGGCACCGGTGAATCAGGAAGATTTTGCATGACAACCTTACCAGTATCATGATCAAATTGAAACTTGAGAGGCCTCCATGTACCAGGCCATGGGGAAGCAGCAGGAGCCATACCAAAGAAATGATAGTATGGCTGCTCATTTATATTTTCAAGTGTAGCCAGCCTCTCTTACACTTCATCCCTGGCGGGTTCATCCAGTTGATGAATCAATTGAACCAGCTCCTCATCTGGCAATTTGTTGGCTTTAACTGAAGCACTTTGGATATCGATTATTAGCTGTTCCACCAGGATAGCAATTTTAGGAGCAATGGATACTCCCTTATAGACAAACTTGGGCACAACTTCTTCTGGATCTGGTACTCTTGGAACAAATTCGGGCTTTTTGGTAGGAGCAGCAGCCTTAGAAGTTTCAGGTGTAACAACAGTAGTAGTACCAGCATCCAATTGTGTATCATGGGTACTAGCATCAGGGGCAGTACCAGAGATGACAAGAATACCAGCTGCATTAGGAACAATGGGTTCAAATTTCATTTCATCAGCATCATAGGTAGCAGCAGGTGGTTGTTCATCAGCACCCTGTAAATCACCCTTAGTAGTAGCAACATCCAAATCACCAATATTACCTGTAGACTCAGTAACCATTGCTTCATCAGGAAACATAATATCATGAGCATCCTGAGTACCACCAGCAATGGTAGTATCAACAACCCAATCAGCAACTACTTCATCAATAGTAGGAAAGGGTTCTACAACCATATCAGTAACTACTTCAGAAACATTAGTTGAAATAGCAATACTTGGAGGAGTAGAAGGAATGACCACATCACCAGCAGTAGTCATATCTTCATTAATAGTAGGGACAGTTGAACCAGCATCAATATCATCATCACCAGTATTACCAGCAACCAGTACCTGTAAGCTCACCAGTACCCACATCAGCACCAGTATAAGCAATGGGATTTCTTTCAATCACTTCTTCTGCTTTGTCATCTGCCCTGCTAAGATCTGAAACAATGAAACACTTTATGTTAACAAGAGTAGAACAAAATAAATTTGACTCAACAATTGCAACTGAGGTTGGTCTCTAGGGACAAACTTGTGTTTTAGTTAACCCTTAGATTGAGACAAAATACGGTGTCTGTAAGTGCAACTGTGACTCTGCTGACTCATTGGAAACATATGTGGACTCAGATTGTGTAAGATTTTTAGCTGGTTTAGATTTATTAGTGTGACTCTTATCATGATCCAAGTTGCAACTAGGCTGCACAGTAGCCTGAGCTGGTTCAACACGATGAGGAGCCAGCTCAAGTCTGCTTTGGGAGTCAAGTATGTTCTCTGCTGGTTATACTCAGAGGATATATCTTGAAGTATAGTTTTGAAAAATGTAAAAGTGCCTGGTTAAAAGAATATGGGTTGCTATTCCTCTTAACACTAGTTTTAAAACCAGTCAGCTTGGGAGCAAAGGGCATACCTCTTACTCCACTTTCAACATTTAAGTCAGCAGATAAAAGATCTTGAATTATGTTAGAGATTGAGCATCAGGTCCCCTTTAGCATGCTTAGTGCCAGCTTTTAATCATTTAGCTTTGCCTGTTACCAAGAAATGGATGAGCAACGGATTCCAAAACTAGAAGTGGGTAGTCAGTATATAAGACTAGGGTTGTTCTTTATAATCAGAGAGCACTAGATTCTAAAACAACTACTACTTTACCAGTTTCTGCGACGGTAGCCGTTCCAGTTGTGGTAGCTGGCCACTTCTTGCGTGTAGCTGGATTTCACTGAGGTCCCTCCCCCTCAGTTGGTGCATGATCAGAGGCAGTAGATTGGGTAGCTCCTCCCTTAGCAGCTAGGTATAGGAGCATTGCTAGTGATGGACCAGTATGTGGAGCAGCTGGTGCTTCTTTTGTCATCCCCTCTTATTTTAATTTCAAGCCAATTGAGGGGTCAATGATGCTCCTATAGCCATCACCCAGTTCATTTTTAAACACAAGGCTTAAAAACCTTAGAAAGGGTATCAATTCACTTCTAGCTGGTGCAACCACCATTTCCCTTAATCTTATAAAGATTTCAACAGCATAGTCAATATTACGGTTGAAGATCAAACCATGACCAATCTTGAGCTCAAAATCAGAGCATTGGTCAAAACTACCGGATTTTTGACTCATGCATTGAGTCAGTACACCAAAGAAGTAATACCACAGAGGTGACATTTTCTTCCTTAACGGGTTGTGAGCAATTTCACCAGCATGATCGATAAACTCTAGCACCTCCCTTCTAAACTCATCACTAGTTGGTGAATCAATGAATGGTCCACCTGGCAATTGAAGGGCTCATCTAATGGCATCGACGGTGATGGAACATGTTAGAGTTTCAGTCACCATGCCTTGAATGTATGGAACACCCTCTTTGGTGGTGGCAAATCTCGCCGTGTACCAGAATCTGCCTAGACATGCAGAATAGAATCGTGAAGAAACACTGGTAATAGATCTAGAAATTGGTGATTGCCTCAAGTACTCGATAATGGACTCATAGCCATGTTAGCCTTGACGTTTGGAATGGAGAGGGAGTGAGCATCATTTCTTCTAGATAGGCGAATTCTATTAGGATCAGGTGCTGGTTCAGCCTTAAAAAGGCTAGGGTGAAGAGCGAACAATGCTTTAGGCTCCTCTTGTTGCTGTAGTTGTGGTTGTTGTTGTTCTTGCTATTGTGGTTGCTCCTCAGGGTTATCGATGGGTTGTTGTGGTTGTTCTGCCATTGTTGATTGAAGAAGAAGATGAATGTTTGAAGATATGAAGATTTAGGGATTTTTGAGAGAGGATGGGAATTTTGAAAGTTGAATAACCGAAGGGTAAAATGGAAAGTGGATCACCCTATTTAACCTTTCGGAGTGGTGAAAAAGTGCAAGAGAGAGAAAATGGCAACTGTCATCTGCAGGCGCGTGGGCAGATGTGACAGTCTGGCATGTTTTCGAGGGACATCAGACCGTTGACATGACATTTAATCGGCTTGGACACTCAAGACCACCATTAAGCATTAAATCTAGTAGATTTTAATTCAAAATGTGAAGTTAAAAACCACAAGATAATTTTTGTATTTAATACAAAATTCCTTTGTTACATTTAATATGTCGTGAATTTAATTTAAATCATTGGAATTATATGAGGTCCATTTTAAGGTATCAATTTAATGTTCTGAGCTATTTATTACTTCATTTTACAAACTTTTAATCATCTAAAAGACCTTGTCGTGCTGGGTGTTCTGCACATAGGCAGTAGACTAGAAAGTGTATCATACTAGTTTGCCCTAGGTGCCGTTGAACCAGCACACCAACAAAGTTGTCTTTTATTATAAAGTTCAAGCATACCCAGCTCGGAGATGAGATAGGTAAAACGTTTCTCATCTAAGGGTTTTGTGAAAAGATCTGCTAACTGTTGATCTGTTGATATGAAGTGCATCTCCATATTTCCTTTTTAAACATGATCCCTTATGAAATGATATCAAACGTCAATGTGCTTTATCCTTGAGTGCATCATAGGATTGTTGGTTATGGCAATTGCACTGGTGTTATCACAATAGATTGGAGTGTTTGTAATATGAACACCATAGTCCTTCAGCTGGCTTTGCATCCATAGTACTTGAGCAGTACAACTACCAGTAGAGACATATTCTGCTTCAGCAGTAGATGTGGACATAGTATTTTGCTTTTTGCTGGTCCAACTGACTAGCCTACCACCCAGTAACTGGCAACCACTAGTAGTACTTTTCCTGTCTATTTTACATCCTGCAAAATCAGCATCTGAATACCCAATTAGTTCAAAATCCTGGTCTTTGGGATACCAAAGACCACGTTTGGCAGTACCTTTAAGATACCTAAATATCCTTTTTACTGCCAGCATGTGTGACTCTTTAGGATCAACTTCATATCTGGCATAGAGACATGTGACAAACATAATATCTGGTCTGTTGGCTGTAAGATAAAGTAGGGACCCAATCATACCTCTATATTCTGCGATATTGACTGGTTCACCATTGAGATCAACATCTATTTTAATGGATGCTGCCATTAGAGTCCCTATATCTTTTAAACAGTTTACACCAAATTTCTTTAACATATCATTAATATAGTTATCTTGACTTATAAAAATTTCATCATCAAGTTGTTTGATTTGTAATCCAAAAAAGTAATGAAAATTTCTTTGTAAGCTCATTTCATATGTATTTGACATAAGTTTTGAAAACTTTTGACAATGTTTTTCATTTGTAAATCTATAAATAATATCATCCACATATATTTGTACCAGCAAGAGATCACCATCTATCTCTTTTGAGAATAGAGTGGTATCAATTGTTCCAACTTTAAAGCCCAAACCAATGAGATACACATAAAGTGTCTCATACCATGCTCTAGGGGCCTATTTCAGGCCATAAAGACTGTGTCTAACTTGTAGACATGGTCTGGTTATTTACTACTTACAAAACTAGGTAGCTGCTTGACATAGACTTCTTCTTGCAGCTTCCCATTTAGAAATGCAGATTTAACATCCATCTGGGACACCTTAAAGTTCATCTTAGCAGCATATGCCAAGAATAATCGAATAGCTTCCATCCTAGCTACTGGTGCATATGTTTCTCCATAATTCAACCCTTCTTCTTGCCTAAACCCTTGAGCTACCAATCTAGCTTTGTTTCTGATCACAATCTCATCTTCATCCATCTTGTTCCTAAACACCCACTTGGTACCAATGATTTTCTTCTCATCATCACCAGTTTTGGGTACCAATGTCCATACTTTATTCCTATCAAAATGGGAGATTTCTTCTTGCATAGCTCATGCCCAGCTAGGATCTTTCATTGCTTCTTCAGGACATCTAGGTTTAATGGTTGATATAAAATTAACATGCATACAAAAAATAGTGGTTGCATGCCTTCTTATTTTAACACCACTAGCCAGATTATCAATAACATGCTCAATTGGATGCTCCTTTGTCCATCTAGTGTTATGAACAGATGAGCTTGTTGTGGAACACACAACATCTTGATCATTAGTTAGTTCAGCAGTATGTACAGCAGTAGGAGATTGCTGCACACATTAGTGGAACCAGTACCAAACTGTGATCCTTCAGAACCAGTAGACCTCTGCTCAAGTTTCAGTACTTCAGTGGAGCCAGTAGGTCCACTTGGTTTAGACACAGATAGAACCGAATATTCCATCTCATCTTCAGTGAACCTAGCAGCATGTATTGGTGAGGGAGTTGCTGCTGGTTCTTCTTCATCATCAAGAGCTTGCTGAGTATGCTCTTCAAATAGTAACTCCTCATCTTCTTGACTAGAAGATAAGGTGGGGATAGTTTCATCAAATGTAACATTAATGGATTCTTCAAAACATCCCTTCTTTTGTTGTAAATCCTATATGCCTTTAACATGTTGGAATATCCAAGAAATATTCCTTCATCAGTTTTAGCATCAAACTTGCCCAGGTGGTCCCTATTGTTTAGAATGAAACAGTGAGTGCCAAATACATGAAGAAATGAAATTGAGGGTCTTCTTCCTTTGAGAACTTCATAAGCAGTTTTCTGATGTCTTTTCACTATTAAAGATCTATTCTGGGTAAAACAGACAGTATTCACAGCTTCTACCGAGTATGAATTCTTCAACTCAGACTCAGCCAACATAGATCTTGCTGCTTCAATGAGAGTTCTGTTTCTTCTTTTTGCAACACCATTTTGTTGAGGTGTTCTCACAGCAGAAAAGTTTTGTGAAATTCCTTTGCCAGCATAAAATTCTGCCAATGTTGCATTTCTGAATTCTATACCATGATCACTTCTTAGCTGCTTCACCAATTTCCCATTCAATAATTCTATTCTTTTGATAAAATTGATAATTTCATCAGCAGCTTCACTCTTTTGCTTCAAAAAGAATACCCAGTTGTATCTGGAATATTCATCAACAATAACCAGTGTATATCTCTTTCTACTACAGCTGGCTACATTAACAGGACCAAAAAGATTCATATGAAGTAAGTTAAATGGTTTCTTAACAGATGAAATCTGCTTTGACTTGAATGATGCATGGTGATGCTTCCCTTTTTCACAACCAGCACACAATATGTCCTTCACATAAGACATGGTGGGTAGCCTAGACACTAAAATTTTACTTGAGAGTTTAAGAAGATCTTTAAAGTTGAGATGTGAGAGTCTCTTGTGCCATAATCACTTGAGGTTGTCTGATGCCTTTGAATAAAAAACAAGTATCAGTTGTTGTGACTGCTGTGTTCATAAAAATTTAATACATGTTCTCATGTCTTTTTGCTGTCAACAGTGGCTTCCCTTTCATATCAAAAATAGTACCAATTTTCCTTCTGAATTGGACTATCTTTCTTTTGTTTGTCAGTTGGCTTATGCTGAGTAAATTGTGTTTAAGCCCAACGACATATGCCACATTAGTAAATGTAATATTTCCATTTGTTAAAGTACCAAAACGCTTTGTATAACCCATCAAATTATCTCCATATGAAAAAATTGGACCATCTTTTTCTTGATAGTCCATCAGCAGGGACTTACATCCGGTCATATGTCTCGAACATCCACTGTCGAGATACCAGATTTGCTTGTTTCAAATGCCCTTATACAACATTTCAGATTTTCATTGAGGTGAATCATTTTTCAGATCAACTTCCCTCATATCAGCCAAAAATGTACTACCAATTTCTTCCTCATAAAACTCCTCAACCTCTGGCCATCAAACACAGCTTTTTACCAGTAGCATAACCAGTGCAATCCTCATCAGTTTCACTATCAGAAGATGAAGATGAACTGGTTTCATCCCAATCATGATGTTCAACAACTAGCACCTTTACTGGTTTCTTCTCCTTCTTCCCAGCCTTTGAGTTCTTCTTCATTTGGGCCTTCTTTGCTTTATACTTGTTCTTGTACTTTTCAGCTTTTTAAAAAGAGTTAGCATGTGATGATGGTTTTCTAGACATGCACTCAGATGCAAAGTGTCCTACCTTCCCACAATTGTAACACTCAGATTTGGGGCCCTTAACTGATTACTACGATACCTAGCACTTGATTTCTTACTCACTTTGTATGTCTTACTGGTCCTACTACGGTTGAATTTCTTGAACTGCCTAGCCAGTAAAGCCTTACCTTCAGCAAACCCTTCAACATCATTATCATCACTGCTTTCCTCTGACCCAGTACCACCCACTATCCTCATCATCTCCAGTCGTCTTTTCTTCTGCCATCAGCTTTTGAACCAGTAACGCCTTTTGAGTTTTCTTTTTAGCAGCAGCAACAAGAGCAGTATCATCTGATTTTACATATTTTAAAGTGGTGGAGGCAGACTTAAGGTTTTCTTTCAAGTCAAGTTCAAGTTTTGCTTCTGCCTTCTCATGGTTCCAAAGTGTACCATATAGAGATGATATGTCAAAATTCTTTAAGGTATGTGTGGTTCTTAGTGGGTCGGTGACTGGTTTTCATTTAGCAGGCAATGAGTCAATGAATTTGTTGACCTGTTTAAAATCAGTATACTTGATTTTTAAATTATCCAGGTAAGCAACTAAGGAGTTAAATCTAATGAAAGTTTGTTTAAGGGTTTCACTCTTGTAGGCAAAGAATATCTCATTATCTCTTTACAAAGCAATTATCTTATTTTGCCTAACTTCATCCTTACCATCATAGGTGACATCAAGATAGTCTAAAATGGCCTTAGCAGTTGATTTTCCCTTAATCAGTTTGAACACATGGTTAGGTAAAGTTATGGCTATCATGGTGTTGATCTTAGGGTCAAGTCCAACACGACGTTTGTCCTCATCCACCCATCTAGATGGGGGAAGAACAATCTCTCTACCAGGAATGGAAGGAGTATCTGCAGTAGTAGGCACACTATCAAGTGTTTCAGTTGGGATGAATGGACCATTTGTAGCAATATCAGGTATAAGTGGGTCAATAGACTCAAGGTAAAACATGAACCTAGCTTTCCAGGTTTCATATTCATCTTCATAAAATTTAGGTGGTCTATTGGAAGAACCATTTTCAAGATAAGCTTAAATAGTGTATGCAGCCATGAGAGAATTCAGATCCAAGATATGAAATTATCAAGACTGAAGCTCTGATACCAGTTGTTGGTCCCTTGATTAACAACAGGAGTATTGTAGAGGGGGGTAAACATAATTCTTTTAATTATCTTAAGTAATATAGTAGTTAAGTATTCAAACATATAATTTAAATAAGAGTCGAGGGTAATTTTCAAGGTTATTCTTTATTGATATGAATTAAAAAGAATCACACATGTTCTTAGGCGTAATAAACAGGTGGTTGATTACAGATTACACCTAAGTATAGCTAGAGAGGATATCATAAAGCTATTACATGTTTGGACTCTATTTAAATAAACCCACAACACTAAATATTATAATAGTGAATACTTCTATTTATAGTAGACCTTTTATCCGTGTAATTGATCTACTGTCCACTGGCACATAGGATGTCTATACTTGTAGGGACAACTGCATCAGAGAGCGTGCTCTCTTCTATCCTCTTTGGTAGCTATTTGCAAGAACACCCAAATTCGGTTTGGCACCACTATTTGAATAAACAAATAGAATGTTGGATTCCCTAAGCATTTACAAAGTATTACACATGTCTGCACATGCGTTAAAATTCTGCATTCACACGTAGTCTTCTAAGGTCACTTGTCAGCCGCCGACACGTGTCCTTTTCTGTTCAACTTTGTCTTCCACACAAGAGTCGCTATCAACTTGAATAGAAGATGGGTGAGGTTGACGCGTACTTCCTCTTGTGCCTGATCACGCCCACCATCTATTGGAAGAAATAAGATCGCTCAAGACATGATCAGGTGACTTCATAAGAAAGAGAAAAAGTAAACATACCAGTGCGGGCACGTTTAGATGAGGAAGGCACACTGGGATCCTTTCGCTTCATCCTGATCGGCCTGTCACTATGCAAGGGAATAAACATCCCATGTGGAACTCGTTTTGGGAGGTCAACATACTGCGCGGAGTTTTGCTTCTTCTTACACGAAGAGCCAGAAGTGGAGGCAACCGTAACGGGACGTCTGGCTGAGAAGCCTTTTCCCAACGGCATACGATCTACTGCCACAAACATCAAACACGGAGACTCTAAATACTCCGCGAAAGATATTGCTGCAAAAATAAATGTGACCATTGAAGAAGGGAAGAATTGAAAGAAAAAAGTAAGCAAAGGCCCATACCTTGAAGATGTCGGCTAAACTGAGGATAGTAATGATTGGATATGCCTCCAGCATACAAAGCATGATTGTTATACATGCGTAATGGTAAGGAGCGACCAACACATTTGTCTAACATCGATTGCTCACTAGAGCTTAAAGGGGGTGCAACATTTAGACTTTCGCCGTAACTATATTACCAGGAGCCCACGTTAGAAAACTCTAGAGGGATGAATGTGTTATACACAAAGAAATAACGCTCTTTCCAATCTGGCGGAGTCTCATGTCCCCTCCTATCAGTAAAATGAGCATTATCGCGAAAAGCAAACCAGCCGGTGTCGAGCCGCTCAAAAAGAAAAATGTTCTTAAATAAATTATGGTGGGAATGAAATCGTGAGCCTTACACCACATTTGAAAAATAACAAGGCGACAGGTGCTATCAGGTTCTAGCTAGCCCAGACCTATATAAAATGAGAGAGGACGCGCATGAAAAAATTCGTAGGAGGAATGCGCAAATTTCCTCTCTCAAAAACCACGCTATAAACCACCACTCTACCATCAGGAGGGCAGTTGGCTCGATCCAAATGCCCTGGAACAACATGCGTTAACAACCCCAATGGCAGATATCGATCCGTAAGATGCGCTACATACTCAGACATAATAACCGAAGGAATATAGCTGACATTTGAAAGATCCACGCAAGAAGACATGTTTAAAATTGTAAATGAAGAGAAGCAAAAGAAAGAAACGAAAGGAACCGAAAAGGTGTATTTATAGGAGTTGAAAGGACGGCTGCAAGCTATCCTGACGGTAGACGTTGATAAGAATGAGAGCAAGAATTTAATGAAAGGAGCAGGTGATGTAACGGCTGCTGTCACATCACGTATGCTATAGCGTTAAGACAACAGATGAGTTCAACACCATGCGCAATACTTGCACATAGTATCAAACTGGGAGGACTTAATGATACGCATACCCGATTAGCTCGTGTTGCACATCACACTTGCACTATGCATACAAGACTATGGAGCTAAGACATGCATGGCATAAGTAAATGTGCACTGGGTATAGCCAAGGCGCATAATAAAGAACTGGTATGCCATGTACGAGCCACGATCTCTGCAATGAAAGGAGGTATAGATAACCAACATAAAAGCAGCAAGTATTGTCCCCTGGTCCGCTCATCCAATTGCTAAGGCGGTATAGACAGAAAAGTAATGGAGGATACGTGGCACCAATGAGCAAAGGGTACTGCGGCTATACATAAGGGACCCGAATCACAGGGCAGATGATGATTCATTGGGATTCACACATATACTATTTTTAGTATTAAGGTACTGACTAACTACGCTATCTCAATTAGCGCGTTAACCCGAGCTACCAGAACTCGCAGCGCGCTATCTATTTAGTTGGTTACAAGTAGCGTATTACGTACACAAACCTTGAACACAAATCCTAGCCATCAATAACCGGCTTGCCCGTCGATGGTGGGTCCACGTTTAACCACCCCCTATTGAGATCCGCATCTCGCAAGGGGTTATTCACGATACTCCGGACCGGAGAGTTAAACTCAAGCAACCTTTAAATCCCTCTTTATTGATGTCAAGCAATAACCCAACCTGATGCATTTATTCTATGCTTTATCAGACACCTTCCCATGGACCAATCGTCCGAATCCTATGGAAAAAGGTCTCCCTTGCTTTTTATTTTTGGGCCTTTGTCATTTAAACCCTTAAATCAACCTAACCTCATTAATCAATTAACTGTGCATTTTATTTTCCTCCTCTCTCTAGCAACGAAATTATTCAGCCCCCATCACCTCCAAAAAGTTGATTTCTTCAAGGATCAAGAACATCTTCGATTTTTGCTTGTTTGATTGCGTGCTAGTGAGATAAAACGATCATCTCCTTATCCTCTACACATCTATATCATTTATTGATTGATTTGGGTATGAATCTAAAATCCTAGTTTTTATTATCATCATTTTAATGTCTATTGGGGGTTAAAACGGTGTCTAGTGCTCAAACCATGATGCGAGTATGTCCGATTTGTTCGTTATATGTCCGTACATGCTATTCTATTTAAACCACAAATTTGATCAGACTCTAACTGACTTTTACATGTTAAATAATGTTAATCTTATTGCATATTTGGATTGCTCTCAAAAACTATTAATTTTGCACATAGATAACGCACGATTTCGATAAACGGTTAACAAGATATGTGCAATTAGGGTTTCGTTGTGAATTCGTGATTAATCTGATTTTTCTGTGATAACATGACGTCCTACTGATCCTATTATTCTTACTATTGAATAGCTTGTGAAAAATTAATAACTTTTCGTTCAAGAATCACATGTTTTCGATACACTTTTGATAACTATTTTTGGATTACATATCGTGGTCTATGAAATTGCATACATTGAATACAAACCTATGAATTCATAAACTTTATGTTGACTCGATTTGCATGTTTTATCTCGTGTACTTAGATGATTTTCTTCCATTGTGTGCTTAGAGGTCGCATGCATTATTGCTACTGGAGTCCGGCTTTTATTCGGACATTTGTTTATTCACATTTACACTTTTAAACTTATTGTTGCTATTTATTTCCATATGACTTATGGTTTGTAGCTGTTTAACGGGATTTACGTTTACGAGTCAAACTTTTTAAATAATAATAAATGCAAATACTTTTGATAACGTCTCATTTAGAGGGCGTACTGTTACTGTAGGACCCGATGGTTAACACGCCGTTAATAGATCTTAACGGGGTGTTTCACCCCCATTCCTTGAGTTCTATCATGCGAAAAGGTCCTATAAAGTAGGGGTGTTCACGGTCCAGTTTGGTCCGATTTCGACTAAATCTCAAACCAAACCGGCATCCACGGTTTCAACATATATGAAACCAAACCAGACCAAGAAAGTTGTCTTACTGTCCGGTTTGGCCCAGTCCGGTTTGACCGGTTTGACAGTTTCGAGTTCTTTATTTTGTCTTTTATTTTCACATAATATATAGTATAATTTAATGAAACTAAACAAATGAAAATTGTATCTTAAGTCTACTTCGAGAAAAATTGGGAAAAATATGCTTTTGAATGTTGGAAATCACTCGGTTTGTAACAAGAAAGAAAATAAGAAATAACATGTGTAGATCCAATATTTTTCGTGAATAATAAGGTAGGAATTGGTTAAAATCAGTGTATCTAGCTGCTATTTGGAATGCCTTATATAGCTATGATGTAAACTTGCATGGTGGCTATTTGGGTATTTGGGTATTACACGGCAGTGTACTCAATTTGAATGCCCTCACTGTTACCCAGAAAATGGATGCCTATATGATCAGTTACAACATCCATTTTCTAAGCAATTTGTAACTTGCTAGCAATATATAGAAGAAAAAGTTAAAGTAATGTACAACTAACAGACATATATATTTAATCCACAACTTCAATTCTTTTGTTTATTATGATTTGAATTGCATTAACTAAGATATGTCTTAAGTGCATTTATAATGATGTAGTGCATAAGTTGCATTCTATCCCTGACTCCCCAAGAAGTATCCCTGTTATTATATAGTGCCTTCTTTGTTATTACTAATTGCTAAGTAATTGAAATTTAAATTATGTTTTGTTTTATTGATATAATATATATATATATATATATATATATATATATATATATATATATATATATATATATATATATATATATATATTATATAAAGAATAGGACCGGGGACATGGTAATATATGTTACATTACTGTAATATCAGTAACATATTTCATATAGTATTAGTAATACACCGTAATCAAGTGTTTTGTAGCCGGTCCGGTACGGTTTAACTGGCCGGTAGCCTAGCGAAACCGTAAATCGAATCGAGTCTCACGGTTTGGAGATTTTCAAACCGGCGACCGGCTGCCAATATTCAAAACCGGACCGAACCAACTAAATCGATACGGTCCAGCCGGTTTTCGCGGTTTGGTGGTTTTGTGAACACCCCTACTATAAAGTGACATTATACGACCAATTTGGGGGTCCCATAGGTACACTTTTGTTGTAGTGTAAGGAGATCAAATTTTGGCCTTCAAAACGGTACTCTTTCGTCTCATTCGTCGAATCTATTGATGCACAAAAGGCGATCGAGGATTTTTGGGCAACCAAATTTCAAGGGTTGGCCTATAATCTATTTTAGTATAAATCATGGGAGAGCAGTTACTTTGCATAGTAAGCTAAGGTGTTCCATTGATCCAAATGATGTTGTCTGAAACAACTCCAATGGTCGGTATTGTTACTTGACACCGTTCCTTTTGTTGACATAAAAGTGTAGCTTTTTAATTTCATGCAATGCACACATCTCAAACATTTTTAAGTTTGGACTGTTCGGTTGGATTTGTATTTGCAGTGACTTGGCTACATTTAATATTATCATCAATTATCGTTCGTCAGATTTTGTTGGAATCCCTCCATTTGCAGATTTGGCTACTACATATGACCGTTAGGCGTGGTTAGAAATGTTGGGGTTTCCGACCACATGTATCTCTCAATAAAATGCTACGACTAGTGGAGCCCTTTTTGGTGAGGTCATCACCGTTGCCAAGTCCACCCCCACTTTAAGTTCAGTGGGTTCTTTGTATGCCATAGTAAAATATTCAAGTACGAGACATATTCATGACTCGGTCGAAGTTGATTTAAAAGGCCCGAAGTTCGTTAAATTTAGTGTTTGGATTTGGAAATCTTGGACACTAACAAGTTGAACATGTTCTTATTTGATGGATTTGATCATAAATTGATGGAATCGACGAATCAACTCGTGGTGACTAATGGTGTGAGGACCGAAAGTTTCGAAATTCGTCAAGATGCTAATGCTGCGGTGAGGAAGAATAAAGTTAACGAAAATCATCTCCATTCAAGAATCAAATTCGGTTCATTTAAGTCAGAAGGATGTAAGCTCGTAAGATTGGATCAACATGTGAAACCTAAAGATCAAATTTTCGTTGGTTCCGGATGTTTATTCGAGGATACAAGTTTTGGAAATATCACAAGAGATGTTAATGTTGGATTTGAAAACCGAAAGAGTATTAGTCCTGAAGTTTTTGATGGGTATTGCGCAGATAAGCCCAACATGGCTACATGCCAGTTATTGATCTTGATCATGTGATTAAAGTTGTGGGTACTTCTAGGCCAGATATTAGGCATGGGCTGGGTCCAATGTATGTTGATAATGTCACACATTCTGTAATTTTAGAGGTAAACGAAGACGATATCACGTTTGTGGAAAGATTGGCTCATTTAAAGAAGAAAAAGAAGGAAGAATTGATGACAAGTCGTGAGGATGGTATAAAGGAAGAAAGACCTCCTTTGATTTTGATTGGTCGTAATGGAAGGAGGTATTGTGATTGTGGGGACCATGCATGTGATGGTTTTTGGAAAGCATGGTACATTTTGAAAAGAAAAGTTCCTAGAGACCAATTTGAAGGCACAGACTCGCAGTCGAGAAGGAACGACGCTCCTACATTGGGTTCTTATAAGCTCATTGATCATGATGATGAACTGGATCACGGGGAAGCCATTCAAAACTAGTTTTTGGGTGGTAAGGTTGATAAGAAGAGCGGAGTAGCGGGGTTGGGTATTAGGGTTTCTTCGGCTTGGGGTAAAAATAAAATGACCAACGAGGCTTTCGCTGTTTTTGATGTTATGATGACGTGTATGACCGAGAGCAAATCAGTTAAGGTTAATCTTATCAACTCTAGTGAGATTCCACTTGCCCTGGTTAATAATAAAAACCAACAAAAGCGAAAGAAGAAATTGGTTCTAAGGCGCCGGATGGAAGAATTCGGTCCATAAAGGATATTTAAGTCTGTTTTTATCGGTTTCATGATTCGTAGCTTTCTTTTGATTTCGTTGTTTAATGCTTTTGTTTGTTTGTAATTGTAAATGTATATGGATATCATCGGAGTTTCTTTCTTGTATCTCTCGTTGACTTTGTTTTCTGTTCGAAAACGTTTTTCGTTTTATATAAAAGCCTTTGTTATTTTTGCCAAAAAAAGTATGGTGCAAGCCTAATACATCTGATAATGCCAAAAACGAACATATATTTCATAGCATTATTCCTCAAGAAAGACAAGCTTTTAGTTGCAATTGTTCTATTTACAAGTAATATTCGTTTGAAATAATAAAAGGTGAAGACAAAAGACAGATTCGACGAATTGAAGACGCAAATGACCAAAAAGCTCAAAAGTACAAAATACAATCAAAGAGGTTCCAATTATTGATAAGAAACGTCTCGAAATTACAAGAGTACAAGATTCAAAACACAAAGTACAAGATATTAAATTATTCGCAAAGACGTTCGAAAATCCGAAACCGGGACCAGAGTCAACTCTCAACGCTCGACGCAACGGACTAAAAATTACAAGTTAACTATGTATATAAATATAATATAATATATAATTAATTATATAAATTATATATATATTATATTTATATAATAATCCGTCGGCAAGAAAGGCTCTAAAATGGTGTGAGCTGTAAAATAGAACTCCGCGACTTGCGGAGTTCAAAGAGGGAAAAGGCCGCGACTCGCGGAGCTCACCTAGACTCAAATCCCTATAAAAGCAAATGCAGTTTGATCGCAAAAATATCCAAAAAAAAAAATTCAATCTCTCTCTATATATGTATACGTAAATATATATAATTTATATTTTAATTTTAATTTTAATTTTAAATTCTAATAATAAGGGTATGTTAGCGAATATTGTAAGGGTGTAAGTCGAAATTCTGTCCGTGTAACGCTACGCTATTTTTAATCATTGTAAGTTATGTTCAACCTTTTTAATTTAATGTCTCGTAGCTAAGTTATTATTATGCTTATTTAAAACGAAGTAATCATGATGTTGGGCTAATTACTAAAATTGGGTAATTGGGCTTTGTACCATAATTGGGGTTTGGACAAAAGAACGACACTTGTGGAAATTAGACTATGGGCTATTAATGGGCTTTATATTTGTTTAACTAAATGATAGTTTGTTAATTTTAATATAAAGATTTACAATTGGACGTCCCTATAAATAACCATATACACTCAATCGGACACGATGGGCGGTATATTTATATGTACGAATAATCGTTCATTTAACCAGACACGGGAATGGATTAATAGCCACTAGAATTATTAAAACATGGGTGAAATTATGTACAAGGACACTTGGCATAATTGATAACAGAGTATTAAAACCTTGGGTTACACTCAGTCGACATCCTGGTGTAATTATTAAACAAAGTATTAAAATCTTGTTACAGTTTAAGTCCCCAATTAGTTGGAATATTTGACTTCGGGTATAAGGATAATTTGACGAGGACACTCGCACTTTATATTTATGACTGATGGACTGTTATGGACAAAAATCAGACGGACATATTAAATAATCCAGGACAAAGGACAATTAACCCATGGGCATAAAACTAAAATCAACACGTCAAACATCATGATTACGGAAGTTTAAATAAGCATAATTCTTTTATTTCATATTTAATTTCCTTTATTTTATATTTAATTGCACTTCTAATTATCGCACTTTTATTTATTGTTATTGTATTTAATTGCACTTTTAATTATCGTACTTTTTAATTATCGCACTTTTATTTATCGCAATTTCATTATCGTTATTTACTTTACGCTTTAAATTAAGTCTTTTATTTATTTTTAATATTTTACATTTGGTTTTAACTGCGACTAAAGTTTTTAAAATCGACAAACCGGTCATTAAACGGTAAAAACCCCCCTTTATAATAATAATATTACTTATATATATATATATATTTGTATTTTTATAAATTTAAACTAATATAGCGTTAAGCTTTGTGAAAAAGATTCCCTGTGGAACGAACAGGACTTACTAAAAACTACACTACTGTACGATTAGGTACACTGCCTATAAGTGTTGTAGCAAGGTTTAAGTATATCCATTCTATAAATAAATAAATATCTTGTGTAAAATTGTATCATATTTAATAGTATTTCCTTGTAAAATATAAGCTATTTTATATACACCTCGCATAACATCAAGTATTTTTGGCGCCGCTGCCGGGGAACTTAAACGCCGAAAGCACAACGCTAATAAATAAAAAAAAAATTTATTTTTAGTTTGCTAATATAAAAAAAATACGCTTTTGTAAAAATACGTTTTAAATATTCAAAAATATAAAAAGAAAAAGAAAAATATAAATATTTTTAAGAGTTTATTAAATATTTAAGTTTTATAAAGTTTCTTTATTTTTATTTTATAAAAAAATTATAAGTTTTATTTAAATATTTTGTTTTTATTAAAACATAAAAAAACTGAAATTATATATATATATATATATATATATATATATATATATATATATATATATATATATATATATATATATATATATATATATATATATATATATATATATAAATCTAGTTTTAAGATTTTTATTTATAAAATTATAAAGTATTTTATTTCTATTTTAGTTTTTTTTAAGATAAGTTTTATTTAAATTATATAAATATATTAATTAAATTAAAAACAGAAAAGAAAAAAAAATAATTACGTCGAAAAACTGAAACGAAACAGCCTGTCATCTGAAATTTCAATCCCCGCGACTCACGGAGTTTTTTGCCTGGAATACCGCAACTCGCGGAGCCGTCTGACACGGGTTACACAGAACCCTAATTTCGCATTAATTACGTAATTATTATTATTATTATTAATTAAAAACCCTAATTAGGTTTTAATTTTTAATTAATTAAGTTTAGTTTATTTATTTAATTTGTATATTTAGTTTAATTAATTTAAATAAATTATAAAATTAACACTCTTAATAAATAAATAATATAAAAATAATATTTTTATAAAAATTGTACTTTTTACAACTTTTAGTATATTTTTATATTTTGTCCCTTTTTAATTGTTTTAACGTAATATTTGTGTTTTTCGCTAGTTTTTAGTTTTAAACATAGTTTTTGCCATAGTTTTTTTTTTTTTTTTTAAATTTTTAGGCTTTGCCGTAAAATCCCTTAAGTGTTTTTTTCTTTAGACTAAGATTAAAGTGCTTTAGAATTTTGCGACATCTTTTTAAGTTTTAGTACCTTTTTAATTTATTTCCATTTGGGATATAGTTTTACTTGTAAGCTTTAATATTTTTAGACACCTTTTACCTATGTATCAATTATCATTCCAATTAGTAATCTCAATTTGCGATTATAATTTTAAGTTAGTGGTAGTAATAAGGTTGGGTTAGGCGAGTGTTTTAAAGTTTTATAAGTCACTCTTTTTATTTCTTATTTTTCGACACCTTTTTTTCGATCTTTTCTTTTTCGACCTTTTTCGACGCACTCTTTTTCTTTCTTATTTCTCGCTATTCTAGTTTTAGGACATAGATTTTTTTCTACTTCTTATCTAAATTTCTTAAAATTACGAAAATTTATTTTAAGTGTTAAATTGATAGACATCAAAATTTTCTGGTTCGTAGTAATAGTTGGATTTGTACGTGGACCGAGTTATTGGAGCCAAACAGTCCTCAATTATATTGAGACCAAACGAATCCTGCCTCTCTGCTGCATCTTTTGGCTTTTCGAAACGTGGGCAAAATCAGAAAAGTCTATTAATTGGATAACTTATATAATTTTTTCTTTCCTTTTAAAAACTAATAGGATATTCAGTGAATGCACCGAGCAAGACGTTCACCACCTTTTGTACGTTCACCACCTATAACTAGATCAAGACATCTAACAAATATTACCGCCATTGATTTTCCTTTAGAATCGTCATCCAGTCGACCAAGTACTCCAATTCAAATTTCCGATAATCCATTTTTTGAACCTGACCTCACAATTGAGAATCCGAATAATATTTAGGGACAATTCATAGATCCTAAACCATTAAATTTTCATCCGGAACCACCAATCATTCAAACAGAGATTGTTGAGGAACGAACCATTAAATCAGAATCCTCTAGTGATTCGGATTCAACAAATTCAATCATGGAAAATCTGGAACCTTTAAGTATGGAAGACCGAATGAGAGCTAAACGCACTGGCCAAGGTCACGCAATTACTCATCCAGACATTAATGCGCCAGATTATGAAATCAAAGGACAAATTCTACATATGGTGACTAATCAATGCCAATTTAGTGGTGCGCCGAAGGAAGATCCAAATGAACATCTTCGTACCTTTAATAGGATCTGCACTCTATTTAAAATAAGAGAAGTTGAGGATGAACAGATATATCTCATGTTATTTCCCTGGACTTTAAAGGGAGAAGCCAAAGATTGGTTGGAATCGTTACCTGAAGGGGCGATTGATACATGGGACGTTTTAGTTGAAAAATTTCTTAAACAATTCTTTCCGGCATCTAAAGCCGTAAGACTTCAAGGAGAAATTGTTACGTTCACACAGAAACTGAATGAAACTCTATATGAGGCGTGGACTAGATTTGGAAAGTTATTAAGAGGATGCCCGCAACATGGTTTAGACACCTGTCAAATAGTACAAATATTCTACCAAGGATGCGACATCACTACAAGAAAAGACATAGATATAGCAGCTGGTGGTTCTATTATGAAGAAAACTGAAACTGATGCTTACAAAATTATTGATAACACTGCTTCCCACTCACATGAGTGGCACCAAGAAAAAGATATCGTTAGATCATCTAAAGCAGCTAGAGCCGATTCTAGCCATAACTTAGATTCCATTTCTGCAAAGATAGATGCTGTCGAGAGACGAATGGAAAAGATGACTAAAGATATCCACTCAATACGAATTAGTTGTGAGCAGTGTGGAGGACCACATTTGACAAAAGATTGTCTCAGTATTGAATTAACAATGGAACAAAGAGAGAATATTTCATACATAAACCAAAGGCCTGGAAATAATTATCAGAATAATTATCAACCGCAAAGACCGATTTACAATCAAAACCAGAACTATAACCGAAATATTCCATACAACAACCAACAAGGTCCTAGCAATCAACAAGTATCCAATAATACTTACAATCAGCAAAGACCTAATTTTCAAAACAAACCGATGATAAAAAGTCGAATTTAGAAGATATGATGACGAAGCTAGTTGAAACTCAAACGCAGTTTTTCACATCTCAAAAACAAACTAATGAACAAAATGATCAAGCATTTAGAAATCAACAAGCTTCTATTCAAAACTTGGAACAAGAAGTAAGTAACCTAGCAAGGTTAATAGGTGAAAGAAAACCGGGAAGTTTACCTAGTGATACAAATGCTAACCCCCGGAATGAAACAGCTAAAGCCATTACCACAAGAAGTGGTACAACACTTAAACCACCTGAAATACCTGTAACTTCTGATGAAGCTATTCCTACTCCACAAGAACAACCACCTGATCAAGATAAGGAAAAAGAACCGGTAGTTGAAAAGGTTAATGAAGATAACACAGCTAAGGATAAACCTTATGTTAAATCATACCAACCACCACTTCCTTACCCGAGTAAAATGAAGAAAGAGAAACTTGAAGCCGAGCAATCCAAATTCTTGGATATGTTTAAACAGATAAATGTAAATCTTCCTTTCATTGATGTGATTTCAGGAATGCCTAGATATGCTAAATTTCTGAAAGATCTAATCTCAAATAGAAAGAAAATGGAAGAACTCTCGGCCGTTACTATGAATGCTAATTGTTCAGCAGTGCTGTTGAATAAGATACCAGAAAAATTATCTGATCCAGGAAGTTTCACAATTCCATGTTTTCTGGGTAGTCTTAGTTCAATAGAAGCATTGGCAGACTTAGGTGCTAGTATAAATTTAATGCCGTATTCACTATACGCTAAACTAGACCTTGGAGAATTGAAACCAACAAGAATAAGCATACAACTAGCCGATCGATCAATAAAATATCCTAGAGGGATAATGGAGAACATGCTAGTTAAAGTTGGTAATTTAGTATTTCCAGTAGATTTTGTTGTTCTGGACATGGAAGAAGATTCTCAAGTTCCTCTCATATTAGGAAGACCATTCTTAAACATGGCTAAAGCAATGATAGACGTGTTTGGTAAGAAACTGACCCTAAGTATAGAGGATGAGAGTGTTACCTTTTCAGTTGATAGAGCAATGCAACAACCACAATCTGCAGATGATACATGTTATTATATTCAAACTATAGATTCACATGCAGAATTGTTAGAAGAATTTCCAGAATTACAAGGAACAGGAGAATGTTCTTTAGGAGAAGGTAATGAACCAATTGATGAAGCTGAAATGTTAGCTACACTAATAGCTAATGGATATGAACCAACAACGGAAGAAATTCAAATGCTAAAAGAAGAAGACAGATATCGATATAAATCATCGATAGAAGAACCACCGACATTAGAATTAAAGCCACTTCCAAACCATTTGGAATACGCTTATTTACATGGTGAATCTGAATTACCTGTAATAATATCGTCTTCTCTTACTGAAAATGAGAAATCACAACTCATTTCTGTGTTGAAAGCTCATAAACCAGCCATTGCATGGAAGATTCATTATATTAAAGGAATAAGTCCTTCGTATTGCACACATAAAATCCTTATGGAAGAAGGTCATAAAACGTATGTGCAACGCCAACGAAGACTAAATCCGAATATGCAAGATGTTGTTAAAAAAGAAATAATTAAACTGCTAGATGCAGGTTTAATTTATCCAATTTCTGATAGTCCATGGGTAAGCCCAGTTCAATGCGTGCCTAAGAAGGGTGGCATGACTGTCATTACAAATGAAAAAAATGAGCTTATTCCTACTAGGACTGTAACAGGATGGCGTGTGTGTATTGATTATAGAAAATTAAATGACGCCACCAGAAAAGATCACTTTCGCTTACCTTTCATTGATCAAATGTTGGAAAGATTAGCCGGAAATAGTTATTATTGTTTTCTTGATGGATTTTCCGGATATTTTCAAATTCCAATAGCACTCGAAGATCAAGAGAAAACCACGTTCACGTGCCCTTATGGTACTTTTGCTTACAAACGCATGCCATTTGGACTTTGCAACACCCCTGCAACCTTTCAAAGGTGTATGATGGCAATTTTTCACGACATGATAGAAGAATGCATGGAAGTTTTCATGGATGACTTTTCATTCTTGGGTGATACTTTTGAAACATGTCTAGCTAATCTTGAACAAATGTTGATTAGATGCGAACAATCAAATCTAGTTCTTAATTGGGAGAAATTCCATTTCATGGTTAAAGAAGGCATCGTTTTGGACATAAAATTTCAAAAGAAGGAATTGAAGTGGATAGAGCTAAAGTAGATGTAATTGCTAAACTTCCACATCCCACCAATGTTAGAGGAGTTAGGAGTTTTCTAGGGCATGCCGGTTTTTACCGAAGTTTCATAAAAGATTTTTCTAAAATTGCCACTCCTATGAATAAACTCCTAGAAAAAGATGCTCCATTCATCTTTTCAGATGAATGCATCAAATCTTTTAATATTCTTAAAGAGAAACTCACTAATGCGCCGATCATGATAACACCAAATTGGAATCTACCGTTTGAACTAATGTGCGATGCAAGTGATTTTGCAATGGGAGCCGTTTTAGGACAAAGGATTGAAAAAAGATTTCAACCTATATATTATGCTAGTAAGACGTTACAAGGAGCAAAAACGAACTATACAACTACTGAAAAAGAACTCCTTGCTATTGTCTTCGCTTTTGACAAATTTCGTTCATATCCCGTTCTAGCAAAAACGGTGGTCTATACCGACCATTCTGCTCTTAGATACCTATTTTCGAAACAAGATGTCAAACCAAGATTAATCCGTTGGATCTTACTCTTACAAGAGTTCGATATTGAAATCCGAGATAAAAAAGGAGCAGAAAATCTCGCCGCTGATCATCTTTCTCGTCTTGAAAATCCCGAATTAGAAGTTCTAAATGAATCGGCCATACAAAACAACTTTCCTGATGAATATCTATTGAAGATAGATTATAATGAAATTCCATGGTTTGCAGACTATGCAAACTATTTAGTATGTGGATTCTTTGAAAAAGGATTATCGTACCAAAAATGAAAGAAATTCTTCAGTGATATAAAACACTATTTCTGGGAAGATCCACATCTGTTTAAAAGTTGTCCAGATGAAATAATACGCCGATGTGTATTCGGAGATGAAGCTAGTAAAATTTTAACCATTGTCACACAGGACCAACAGGAGGGCACTATGGGCCTCAACTAACAGCAAGAAAAGTTTATGATGCTGGATTCTATTGGCCTACAATTTACAAAGACGCACACCTTCTTTGCAAATCCTGTGATGCTTGTCAAAGGGTCGGAAAAATAAGTCAACGTGATGAAATGCCACAAAATGTCATTCAAGTATGTGAAGTATTTGACATTTGGGGTATTGACTTTATAGGTCCATTTCCAAAATCTCATAATAATCTCTATATTCTCGTAGCCATTGATTATGTATCTAAATGGGCGGAAGCACAAGCTCTCCCAACTAACGATGCACGAGTTGTAGTCAACTTTTTAAAACGTCTTTTTGCAAGGTTTGGAACGCCGAAAGCTTTAATAAGTGATCGGGGTACTCATTTCTGTAATAATCAACTTGAGAAAGTTCTCAAAAGATATGGAGTAACTCATAAAATCTCCACCTCATATCATCCACAAACAAGTGGACAAGTTGAAAATACCAACCGAGCTTTAAAACGTATTCTAGAAAAAACCGTAGGATCAAATCCGAAGGAATGGTCCATTAAATTGGAGGATGCACTCTGGGCTTTTAGAACAGCCTACAAAACTCCAATTGGAACCACACCTTTTAAACTTATTTATGGAAAAGCATGTCATCTTCCAGTAGAAATTGAACACAAAGCATTTTGGGCTTTGAAGACATGTAATCTCGACTTACATGAAGCTGGACGTCTACGGTTAAGTCAACTAAACGAATTAGAAGAATTAAGACATGAAGCATACGAAAATTCATTAATCTATAAGGAAAGAACGAAGAAATGGCATGATAAAAGAATCAGAAGTTCAAAAGAATTTAATGAAGGAGACAGAGTTCTTCTTTTCAATTCACGATTCAAGCTATTTCCTGGAAAATTGAAATCAAGATGGTCTGGACCATTCATAGTCAAAAGAGTTTTCCCATACGGAACGATAGAATTAATAAATTCAAATGGGATTGAATTTAAGGTTAATGGTCACAGAGTTAAACATTACATAGATAGTCCAATGGAAGTTGACAATGAAGTTAATCACAATTTCGATACCACAGCTAACTAAGTGTGGGGAGAATCAGGTCTTTTAAAGGATAATATGTATTTCTGTTAGAGTTAGATTTTCTGTTTTCGTGTAGTTCTCGAAAATGGAACCCGAATGGTCTTTCCCTAGCAGACCCTAAAGAACTAGTCTTCTCCCCCCATTCTGAATTTTTATTTTTTTTTAGGTTTTTACGAAATGAAGACTTCCTGTGAACTAAACCATGGTCTAATGCTACACGCTTTGATCACTAAACGTAATAATGACACACTTCCGAGTGAAATAGTATCAGTAATCAGAGAAAGATTGGACGGAGTAAGAAAAGAATCCAGATGCGAAGATAATAAGTTACAATTTGGTAAAGGAAAATCAAAATCCGCAGCGAAAAGAAGAGCACGACACCTAGAAAGATGTCACAAATGCGGAAAATGGTCACATGGAGGTAAATGTTCAAATAATCAAACCTATTCAAACACCGAATTTGTTACTTTATGCAGAGACGAGCCGTTCATATGTTTAGAAGAAAAAACACTGAATGCTCGAGGTTACGCCTTTGTAGCCATGGAAAACTAATTAAACCGACTATCTTATGAGTGGGATAGATCATATCACTAAGAATACTATCTCACAGGTAAGTCTGTACAGTTTTTATTTTTTTTATTTTCATTTTTAACCTTTTGATAATAAACGCTAATTTGTTCGCTATAAAGTATTAAATTGGTATTCGATAAAATTAGGTTTGGCGACCGAAATTATTGATATCATACAAAAATTTATTACATCACTGCGAAATTTAACGTTTATTCTTAAGGTATAAATATCTTTAATCAATCAAACCAAAATATTTCAAAAATTCGTCATGAGTTAAATTAGGTCATGGAATCGAAATTACTTTACCGAAAAGAGGGGCGCATATTTTTGATAATATTTGATTGATTAAAGTGGGATAAAAGCCAAAAAGATTTTTAATTTTATTTTTACTTTGTTTTTAAAATTAATATTAAAATAATATTGTAAACTTTTTAAAATCAATATACTTAAAATTGTAAATATTTGAAAAATTAATATTTTTAATATAAGTTTGCATCTATAAAAACAAAAATATAATTTAAGTTTGGTGTGAATTTATAATATAAATTTTTAATTAAGTTTGGTGTGAATTTTTAATTTTATGCATTTTAAATTTAAGTTTGGTGTGAATTTAAAAACAAAAATTTACTTTATTTCGCTAAGTTAAAAATATGATTTTTAAAATTCGTCGTAAGTTGAAGACTAGGTCTTTGAACCGAAATTGCTTTACCCGAGGGAGGGACGAGAACTTTTATTATCATTATTTTTAAACTTATTGAATTAAAGTATGCCAAAAACATTAAAAAAAACCCAAAAATCTTAGCTTTTAAAACAATCGCTACAAAAAGACAAATTTTAAAATTTTGTCGAGGGACAAACTAGGACATCGATCCGAAATGACCTCGTCCTAAATAACAAGAGAAACAAAATTTTAAAATTAATTACTTAATTGTTTTATAAGTTATAGATAGTTAAAAAAAAAAAATCAAACACCGCGACTCGCGGAGTTTGAAAGATTCAAACACCGCAAGTCGCGGATTTCCAAAAATACAGAAAAAAATAAAAGGGCCGAACAGATCAGTCTGCACACTACCACACACATAAAACTACGAAAAATTCCGAAAATCACCTCTAAAATCCGAATTTTTCACCAAAAATCATCACATTTTTTACTAAAATCATGTTGAGAAGGATGCTATCAAGGAATTACTCAAGAAAAACGGTAAATTTCTACACCTAAACACCATTTAATCCGAAAATTAGTGTTCTTGAGCAATTTTTTACCCAATTCGATTTTGATACTTTTTAGTGTAATTATGCTTAAATTGCTTATGTATTATGCTTGTATAACCTAGATTGATGCTATTTAACATGATTAGAAGCCTTAAACTTCAAATTTTGAGTAATCTAGGTTTTGTGTTCTTGAGCAATTTGGGGCTTTTTGATATAAACAGGTTATGGCCCATTTTTGTCATGAATTGTTGCTAAATTAAGTAGTGTAACATGTTTAGGTAGTTAAATGATCCAAACTTTGATCCTAAATATGATTTTGAGAATTAAAGTGGACTTTTTTAAGTCTAAAATTCATGAACTTGATTTTTAAGAAGTAATGCCATTTGAAACTTGTTTAATTGCTAGTAATGATTATTTTGACATGTTATTTAAGTTGAATGCTTATGAACTTGGCAAACATTTTCGTATATGCTTATTTGAAAAAGTTTAGATTTGATAAAAATATGAAAATGAGCTTAAGTTTGATATAAATTGAACATGTCATTGTAATTATTTTGATTGATGATTTTGCTGACACTAATGCATATTTGGATGCACAAAAATTGTGTTTGATGTGTTTTGCAGACTGAAAGGAGTGAATCTTCATCCCAAGCTCGCAATGCTCCTGCTGAGAATGCGGAACAACAGGAGGTGGATAACTACTACAAACAAGATATACCTCATCCAGTCATGACATTTTCAGATATGCACTTGGAAGAGTTGAACCCGAACTTGAGATTTGACAGACGTTGGATAGATTATCCAAAATACCAAAGGGGTTTGCATACTCTTCATTCTAAAGCTGTTGAAGTACCTAGGGTAATAGAATGGGCACCGTTAGAAGCTGTAGAATTAGCCGGGCCAATTAGAGAATTACTTACACAGAGTTATGGTAATTCTACTTTTAACGATTGGGTACGATTATTCAGCATACGTAGACGTGTATATAAAGTATGGTGTGAAGAATTATTGTGTAGTATAGAAATAAATGATCGGGTAGTTAGTTTAACCGATCGATCTTTTATTAGATTTTTGTTAGGAGGTTCGATGCGCCACATGTCTTTACTAGACATGGCTCAGGCCTTACGTATATATACGCCTGAGGAGTTAGCATCTGCCGATTGTAGAGGGTTGATATTAAATGGTAGAAAGATTGATGAAAATTTTGATACACATGGTGTATGGAGTCAAATGACTAGCCATCACCGATTTAAAGGGGGAAATTACTCTTATTTGGATATAGATAGAGCAGAGTTAAGAGTAATTCATAGGTTTTTAGCTAATTCGATTACACAAAGAGGTAAGAATAAGGAAAAGGTAAATGAACAGGATTTGTTTTACCATTTGTGTATTCGAGACCCACAAAGCGCTGTAAGTATACCGTATTGTGTGGGTTATTATTTATCAGCTATGCTTAGAGGTATGAGACCGTACAGTATAATAGGAGGTGGTATATTTATTACTTTGATTGCTAAATATCTCGGTGTGGATATAAGTCGGGGGGGATTACTAATCGAAGAACCAGAACCCCACGATACAATTGGTTTAAATGTATATCATGGTGCTAAAGTTTTGAAGAGGCGAAATAACGCCGCAGTACGATATAATGGTAGACATCCACAGGTTGAGAGAAACCAACAGCCAGATAATGTGGGAGGGGAAATGAAATGACAGAAATGCAAAGGTTTATAGCTTCACAAGAGTACGAAAATGCTAGACATCGAGCATTTGAAGATTGACAAGTTCATCAAAACCAAATCATAGCTTATTGCCAACAAATAGGTAGAAACTATATTCCTACTCCATCGCCCGTATTTCCTCCCTGGTCTATAGAGATCCAACCACCGTATCCTACGTATAACCCAGACGAAGCATTCTATAACACATACGGTTATGCATGGAACCCCTACTGGTATCAGTATCATCCCTAGTCTACTTAGTTTTATTTATTTTATTATTTGTAATGTTGATACATTTAATACTTATGTTAATATTGTAATAGTTTTTATAATTTTCTAACTTTTATTATTAGATTTTAATTATTTTTGAATATGGGGTAATATACCAAACTTCAAAAATATGTATATATGTTTGCAGTTTATCTTATGTACACAACAGGGAAAAACAACGCATTTTCAAAGACTGGCATTAAGTTCAGCAAAAGCAACTAATTTTGACGACAAGATGCAAAATATATGTGAAATAACAACAAGACGGAATGAACAAATGATATGCACCATTTATCATTCAGAAAACAAACGCCAATATGTTTGGAAACTTTGGTAAAATTTAATCATTTTTCTACGCTAATCACCCTCAATAATTTAAATTGTTACTGATTTCTTGCAAATGAGGGCATTGCAAGATCTTAAGTGTGGGAAGGGGTTAAATTCTTTCGGATTTTTATCTTAAACACTTGGTTACCATTAAAAATACTAGTAAAGCAGTAGTTGTATTAGAATCTAGTGCTCTCTGATAATAAAGAACAGCCCTAGTCTTATATACTGACTACCCAATTCTAGTAAAAATTTTCAAAATTTTCAATTAAATGAACTCAAAATCATGTTTATACATATTTATGAATGATAAAACTAGGTTTTAACACCGAAATTATTGTTACCTCGGAAAGGACATAAATTGAGAAACAAACCAAAATGTTAAAATTCATTTAAAAGGGAATAGAGGACAATAAAAAGGAAAATAAAAGCCAAGTGTGGGAAAATTTACCAAGATATTTTAAACATATGTCACATATTTCTGTAACAAATAACTGAATATACTTTTGCTTTGGACTAAACTAAACTGTTTTACCCGATGAAAGAAAAGAAGAGATGGATCTACACGATTAATCAATTCCATCATTAAAAGGAAGTAAAGTCTTCCGAAAAAGAAACGCGCTTCTTGATTTAGGTCAGGAAGTTGTCGTCCAGACCAGCTGTAGGTTGACGAAAAATCTAGAAAAGTCATCACTAAAATCAGCAGGAAATCCACAGACCTCAGCATAAAACAGGGTCGCCAAGTGGTCAGATTTATCCTAATCATGAGAAAGATTTATCTCGTACAATGGGGGGGCACCGTGCAAATTAGCTTGATAAGACTAATGAATCAGATCCCCGAAAAGGATAATCTCCTTAAAAATTAAAAATCAGCTTTTAAGACTGATATTACTCAATCCTTGAGATTGACCATAAAGATTGAGAATTCAAACTCATGGAATTCAATGATATCTAAACTCGAGCTTGAATGAGAAAATATTTTGATAAAATTACAAACCGATTTGTTTTCTGAAAACCCTATTTTCAATGCGTTCATTACCATTGAACGTAAAATCCTAGGAATTCACCTGGAATTCATTAGGTCATCTGAACCAAATCGGGTGTCAACCGTAAGAATGGTGGTTGCATAGCATGGTCAAAGACAGGACCTTATGCCAGACCAAAAAATTATAAGGGTGAGCTTTACTATTGGTCCTATAAAGGATAGTAATTGCGTCCGATACGTTATAGACCATAATTAAAAGCATGTCAAGGGATATTGCCTTAACAGTTGCTTGTTCAACGCTTTCCTTTACAACCGGACGGTAGTTTATCGAAAGGTAATATACGGAGCAAGTATACTGGACGTGTTGCTTTCCTAATACAAGGTTAGCAAGTGGGTGACACAAAACCGCAAGTTTTGAGCTAAAATTTTCAAATCTGAAACCCACCAAACCCACAAAAATATTTTGCAAACACCGGTGAAGGGTTATTCCAGAAAACTTATCTAGGGTAAAAGCTAGATTAAAATTTTCAAAAGATCAAATGTTTTCATAAAGATCCAATTTCCTTAAAGGATCTAAATTTTATAGTCATGTGGGACTGTAAACCATATCGTTACTACTATTGTTTATACCGCCGTATAGAAATCACTGATGTACAAAGTGTGAAGAATAAAGAAGTGATTCTAGTATTTCAAGACTATATTGCTTGAGGACAAGCAACGCTCAAGTGTGGGAATATTTGATAATGCTAAAAACGAACATATATTTCATAGCATTATTCCTCAAGAAAGACAAGCTTTTAGTTGCAATTGTTCTATTTACAAGTAATATTCGTTTAAAATAATAAAAGGTGAAGACAAAAGACAGATTCGACGAATTGAAGATGCAAACGACCAAAAAGCTCAAAAGTACAAAATACAATCAAAGAGGTTCCAATTATTGATAAGAAACGTCTCGAAATTACAAGAGTACAAGATTCAAAACGCAAAGTACAAGATATTAAATTATTCGCAAAGATGTTCGAAAATCCGGAACCGGGACCAGAGTCAACTCTCAACGCTAGACGCAACGGACTAAAAATTACAAGTTAACTATGTATATAAATATAATATAATATATAATTAATTATATAAATTATATATATATTATATTTATATAATAATCCGTCGGCAAGAAAGGCTCCAAAATGGTGTGAGCTGTAAAATCGAACTCCGCGACTTAAGGAGTTCAAAGAGGGAAAAGGCCGCGACTCGCGGAGCTCACCTGGACTCAAATCCCTATAAAAGCAAACGCAGTTTAATCGCAAAAATATCCAAAAAAAATTCAATCTCTCTCTATATATGTATACGTAAATATATATAATTTATATTTTAATTTTAATTTTAATTTTAATTTTAAATTCTAATAATAAGGGTATGTTAGCGAATGTTGTAAGGGTGTAAGTCGAAATTATGTCCGTGTAACGCTACGCTATTTTTAATCATTGTAAGTTATGTTCAACCTTTTTAATTTAATGTCTCGTAGCTAAGTTATTATTATGCTTATTTAAAACGAAGTAATCATGATGTTGGGCTAATTACTAAAATTGGGTAATTGAGCTTTGTACCATAATTGGGGTTTGGACAAAAGAACGACACTTGTGGAAATTAGACTATGGGCTATTAATGGGCTTTATATTTGTTTAACTAAATGATAGTTTGTTAATTTTAACATAAAGATTTACAATTGGACGTCCCTATAAATAACCATATACACTCAATCAGACACGATGGGCGGTATATTTATATGTACGAATAATCGTTCATTTAACCGGACACGGGAATGGATTAATAGCCACTGGAATTATTAAAACAGGGGTGAAATTATGTACAAGGACACTTGGCATAATTGATAACAGAGTATTAAAACCTTGGGTTACACTCAGTCGACATCCTGGTGTAATTATTAAACAAAGTATTAAAATCTTGTTACAGTTTAAGTCCCCAATTAGTTGGAATATTTGACTTCGGGTATAAGGATAATTTGACGAGGACACTCGCACTTTATATTTATGACTGATGGACTGTTATGGACAAAAATCAGACGGACATATTAAATAATCCAGGACAAAGGACGATTAACCCATGGGCATAAAACTAAAATCAACACGTCAAACATCATGATTACGGAAGTTTAAATAAGCATAATTCTTTTATTTCATATTTAATTTCCTTTATTTTATATTTAATTGCGCTTCTAATTATCGCACTTTTATTTATTGTTATTGTATTTAATTGTACTTTTAATTATCGTACTTTTTAATTATCGCACTTTTATTTATCGCAATTTCATTATCGTTATTTACTTTACGCTTTAAATTAAGTCTTTTATTTATTTTTAATATTTTACATTTGGTTTTAACTGCGACTAAAGTTTTTAAAATCGACAAACCAGTCATTAAACGGTAAAAACCCCCCTTTATAATAATAATATTACTTATATATATATTTGTATTTTTATAAATTTAAACTAATATAGCGTTAAGCTTTGTGAAAAAGATTCCCTGTGGAATGAACCGGACTTACTAAAAACTACATTACTGTACGATTAGGTACACTGCCTATAAGTGTTGTAGCAAAGTTTAAGTATATCCATTCTATAAATAAATAAATATCTTGTGTAAAATTGTATCATATTTAATAGTATTTCCTTGTAAAATATAAGCTATTTTATATACAACTCGCATAACAGTCCATCAGTCATAAATATAAAGTGCGAGTGTCCTCGTCAAATTATCCTTATACCCGAAGTCAAATATTCCAACTAATTGGGGACTTAAACTGTAACAAGATTTTAATACTTTGTTTAATAATTACACCAGGATGTTGACTGAGTGTAACCCAAGGTTTTAATACTCTGTTATCAATTATGCCAAGTGTCCTTGTACATAATTTCACCCCTGTTTTAATAATTCTAGTGGCTATTAATCCATTCCCGTGTCCGGTTAAATGAACGATTATTCGTACATATAAATATACCGCCCATCGTGTCCGATTGAGTGTATATGGTTATTTATAGGGACGTCCAATTGTAAATCTTTATATTAAAATTAACAAACTATCATTTAGTTAAACAAATATAAAGCCCATTAATAGCCCATAGTCTAATTTCCACAAGTGTCGTTCTTTTGTCCAAACCCCAATTATGGTACAAAGCTCAATTACCCAATTTTAGTAATTAGCCCAACATCATGATTACTTCGTTTTAAATAAGCATAATAATAACTTAGCTACTAGACATTAAATTAAAAAGGTTGAACATAACTTACAATGATTAAAAATAGCGTAGCGTTACACGGACAGAATTTCGACTTACACCCTTACAACATTCGCTAACATACCCCTATTATTAGAATTTAAAATTAAAATTAAAATTAAAATATAAATTATATATATTTACGTATACATATATAGAGAGAGATTGAATTTTTTTTTGGATATTTTTGCGATCAAACTGCGTTTGCTTTTATAGGGATTTGAGTCCAGGTGAGCTCCGCGAGTCGCGGCCTTTTCCCTCTTTGAACTCCGCAAGTCGCGGAGTTCGATTTTACAGCTCACACCATTTTGGAGCCTTTCTTGCCGACGGATTATTATATAAATATAATATATATATATATATAATTTATATAATTAATTATATATTATATTATATTTATATACATAGTTAACTTGTAATTTTTAGTCCGTTGCGTCGAGCGTTGAGAGTTGACTCTGGTCCCGGTTCCGGATTTTCGAACGTCTTTGCGAATAATTTAATATCTTGTACTTTGCGTTTTGAATCTTGTACTCTTGTAATTTCGAGACGTTTCTTATCAATAATTGGAACCTCTTTGATTGTATTTTGTACTTTTGAGCTTTTTGGTCGTTTGCGTCTTCAATTCGTCGAATCTGTCTTTTGTCTTCACCTTTTATTATTTTAAACGAATATTACTTGTAAATAGAACAATTGCAACTAAAAGCTTGTCTTTCTTGAGGAATAATGCTATGAAATATATGTTTGTTTTTAGCATTATCAAATATTCCCACACTTGAGCGTTGTTTGTCCTCAAGCAATATAGTCTTGAAATACGAGAATCACTTCTTTATTCTTCACACTTTGTACATCAGTGATTTCTATACGGCGGTATAAACAATGGTAGTAACGATATGGTTTACAGTCCCACATGACTATAAAATTTAGATCCTTTAAGGAAATTGGATCTTTATGAAAACATTTGATCTTTTGAAAATTTTAATCTAGCTTTTACCCTAGATAAGTTTTCCGGAATAACCCTTCACCGGTGTTTGCAAAATATTTTTGTGGGTTTGGTGGGTTTCAGATTTGAAAATTTTAGCTCAAAACTTGCGGTTTTGTGTCACCCACTTGCTAACCTTGTATTAGGAAAGCAACACGTCCAGTATATTTGCTCCGTATATTACCTTTCGATAAACTACCGTCCGGTTGTAAAGGAAAGCTTTGAACAAGCAACTGTTAAGACAATGTCCCTTGACATGCTTTTAATTAAGGTCTATAACGTGTCAGACGCAATTACTATCCTTTGTAGGAGCAATAGTAAAGCTCACCCTTATAATTTTTCGGTCTGGCACAAGGTCCTGTCTTTGACCATGCTATGCAACCACCGTTCTTACGATTGACACCCGATTTGGTTCAGATGACCTAATGAATTCCAGGTGAATTTCTAGGATTTTACGTTCAATGGTAATGAACGCATTGAAAATAGGGTTTTCAGAAAACAAATCGGTTTGTAATTTTATCAAAATATTTTCTCGTTCAAGCTCGAGTTTAGATATCATTGAATTCCATGAGATTGAATTCTCAATCTTTAAGGTCAATCTCAAGGATTGAGTAATATCAGTCTTAAAAGCTGATTTTTAATTTTTAAGGAGATTATCCTTTCTGGGGATCTGATTCATTAGTCTTATCAAGCTAATTTGCACGGTGCCCCCCATTGTACGAGATAAATCCTTCTCATGGTTAGGATAAATCTGACCACTTGGCGACCCTGTTTTATGCTGAGGTCCGTGGATTTCCTGCTAATTTTAGTGATGACTTTTCTAGATTTTTCGTCAACCTACAGCTGGTCTGGACGACTACTTCCTGACCTAAATCAAGAAGAGCGTTTCTTTTTCGGAAGACTTTACTTCCTTTTAATGATGGAATTGATTCATCGTGTAGATCCATCTCTTCTTTTCTTTCATCGGGTAAAACAGTTTAGTTTAGTCCAAAGCAAAAGTATTTTCAGTTATTTGTTACAGAAATATGTGACATATGTTTAAAATATCTTGGTAAATTTTTCCACACTTGGCTTTTATTTTCCTTTTTATTGTCCTCTATTCCATTTTAAATGAATTTTAACATTTTGATTTATTTCTCAATTTATGTCCTTTCCGAGGTAACAATAATTTCGGTGTTAAAACCTAGTTTTATCATTCATAAATATGTATAAACATGATTTTGAGTTCATTTAATTGAAAATTTTGAAAAATTTTACTAGAATTGGGTAGTCAGTATATAAGACTAGGGCTGTTCTTTATTATCAGAGAGCACTAGATTCTAATACAACTACTGCTTTACTAGTATTTTTAATGGTAACCAAGTGTTTAAGATAAAAATCCGAAAGAATTTATAGAATGCATATACTTAAAATAGATTCTAATATAACTACTGCTTTACTAGTATTTTTAATGGTAACCAAGTGTTTATAGCCAAAAATACTTGATGTTATGCGAGGTGTATATAAAATAGCTTATATTTTACAAGGAAATACTATTAAATATGATACAATTTTACACAAGATATTTATTTATTTATAGAATGGATATACTTAAACCTTGCTACAACACTTATAGGCAGTGTACCTAATCGTATAGTAGTGTAGTTTTTAGTAAGTCCGGTTCGTTCCACAGGGAATCTTTTTTACAAAGCTTAACGCTATATTAGTTTAAATTTATAAAAATACAAATATATATATATATATATAAGTAATATTATTATTAAAAAGGGGGGTTTTTACCGTTTAATGACCGGTTTGTCGATTTTAAAAACTTTAGTCGCGGTTAAAACCAAATGTAAAATATTAAAAATAAATAAAAGACTTAATTTAAAGCGTAAAGTAAATAATGATAATGAAATTTCGATAAATAAAAGTGCGATAATTAAAAAGTACGATAATTAAAAGTGCAATTAAATACAATAACAATAAATAAAAGTGCGATAATTAGAAGTGCAATTAAATATAAAATAAAGGAAATTAAATATGAAATAAAAGAATTATGCTTATTTAAACTTCCGAAATCATGATGTTTGACGTGTTGATTTTAGTTTTATGCCCATGGGTTAATTGTCCTTTGTCCTGGATTATTTAATATGTCCGTCTGATTTTTGTCCATAACAGTCCATCAGTCATAAATATAAAGTGTGAGTGTCCTCGTCAAATTATCCTTATACCCGAAGTCAAATATTCCAACTAATTGGGGACTTAAACTGTAACAAGATTTTAATACTTTGTTTAATAATTACACCAGGATGTCGACTGAGTGTAACCCAAGGTTTTAATACTCTGTTATCAATTATGCCAAGTGTCCTTGTACATAATTTCACCCCTGTTTTAATAATTCTAGTGGCTATTAATCCATTCCCGTGTCCGGTTAAATGAACGATTATTCGTACATATAAATATACCGCCCATCGTGTCCGATTAAGTGTATATGGTTATTTATAGGGACGTCCAAATGTAAATCTTTATATTAAAATTAACAAACTATCATTTAGTTAAACAAATATAAAGCCCATTAATAGCCCATAGTCTAATTTCCACAAGTGTCGTTCTTTTGTCCAAACCCCAATTATGGTACAAAGCCCAATTACCCAATTTTAGTAATTAGCCCAACATCATGATTACTTCGTTTTAAATAAGCATACTAATAACTTAGCTACGAGACATTAAATTAAAAAGGTTGAACATAACTTACAATGATTAAAAATAGCGTAGCGTTACACGGACAGAATTTCGACTTACACCCTTACAACATTCGCTAACATACCCTTATTATTAGAATTTAAAATTAAAATTAAAATTAAAATATAAATTATATATATTTACGTTTACATATATAGAGAGAGATTGAACTTTTTTTTTGATATTTTTGCAATCAAACGGCGTTTGCTTTTATAGGGATTTGAGTCCAGGTGAGCTCCGCGAGTTGCGGCCTTTTCCCTCTTTGAACTCCGCAAGTCGCAGAGTTCGATTTTACAGCTCACACCATTTTGGAGCCTTTCTTGCCGACGGATTATTATATAAATATAATATATATATAATTTATATAATTAATTATATATTATATTATATTATATTTATATACATAGTTAACTTGTAATTTTTAGTCCGTTGCGTCGAGCGTTGAGAGTTGACTCTGGTCCCGGTTCCGGATTTTCGAACGTCTTTGCGAATAATTTAATATCTTGTACTTTGCGTTTTGAATCTTGTACTCTTGTAATTTCGAGACGTTTCTTATCAATAATTGGAACCTCTTTGATTGTATTTTGTACTTTTGAGCTTTTTGGTCGTTTGCGTCTTCAATTCGTCGAATCTGTCTTTTGTCTTCACCTTTTATTATTTTAAATGAATATTACTTATAAATAGAATAATTGCAACTAAAAGCTTGTCTTTCTTGAGGAATAATGCTATGAAATATATGTTCGTTTTTAGCATTATCAAATATTCCCACACTTGAGCGTTGCTTGTCCTCAAGCAATATAGTCTTGAAATACTAGAATCACTTCTTTATTTTTCACACTTTGTACATCAGTGATTTCTATACGGCGGTATAAACAATGGTAGTAACGATATGGTTTACAGTCCCACATGACTATAAAATTTAGATCCTTTAAGGAAATTGGATCTTTATGAAAACATTTGATCTTTTGAAAATTTTAATCTAGCTTTTACCCTAGATAAGTTTTCCGGAATAACCCTTCACCGGTGTTTGCAAAATATTTTTGTGGGTTTAGTGGGTTTCAGATTTGAAAATTTTAGCTCAAAACTTGCGGTTTTGTGTCACCCACTTGCTAACCTTGTATTAGGAAAGCAACACATCCAGTATACTTGCTCCGTATATTACCTTTCGATAAACTACCGTCCGGTTGTAAAGGAAAGCTTTGAACAAGCAACTGTTAAGACAATGTCCCTTGACATGCTTTTAATTAAGGTCTATAACGTGTCGGACGCAATTACTATCCTTTGTAGGAGCAATAGTAAAGCTCACCCTTATAATTTTTCGGTCTGGCACAAGGTCCTGTCTTTGACCATGCTATGCAACCACCGTTCTTACGGTTGACACCCGATTTGGTTCAGATGACCTAATGAATTCCAGGTGAATTCCTAGGATTTTACGGTCAATGGTAATGAACGCATTGAAAATAGGGTTTTCAGAAAACAAATCGGTTTGTAATTTTATCAAAATATTTTCTCGCTCAAGCTCGAGTTTAGATATCATTGAATTCCATGAGATTGAATTCTCAATCTTTAAGGTCAATCTCAAGGATTGAGTAATATCAGTCTTAAAAGCTGATTTTTAATTTTTAAGGAGATTATCCTTTCCGGGGATCTGATTCATTAGTCTTATCAATCTAATTTGCACGGTGCCCCCCATTGTACGAGATAAATCCTTCTCATGGTTAGGATAAATCTGACCACTTGGCGACCCTGTTTTATGCTGAGGTCCGTGGATTTCCTGCTGATTTTAGTGATGACTTTTCTAGATTTTTCGTCAACCTACAGCTGCTCTGGACGACAACTTCCTGACCTAAATCAAGAAGAGCGTTTCTTTTTCGGAAGACTTTACTTCCTTTTAATGATAGAATTGATTCATCGTGTAGACCCATCTCTTCTTTTCTTTCATCGGGTAAAACAGTTTAGTTTAGTCCAAAGCAAAAGTATTTTCAGTTATTTGTTACAGAAATATGTGACATATGTTTAAAATATCTTGGTAAATTTTCCCACACTTGGCTTTTATTTTCCTTTTTATTGTCCTCTATTCCATTTTAAATGAATTTTAACATTTTGGTTTGTTTCTCAATTTATGTCCTTTCCGAGGTAACAATAATTTCGGTGTTAAAACCTAGTTTTATCATTCATAAATATGTATAAACATGATTTTGAGTTCATTTAATTGAAAATTTTGAAAAATTTTACTAGAATTGGGTAGTCAGTATATAAGACTAGGGCTGTTCTTTATTATCAGAGAGCACTAGATTCTAATACAACTACTGCTTTACTAGTATTTTTAATGGTAACCAAGTGTTTAAGATAAAAATCCGAAAGAATTTAACCCCTTCCCACACTTAAGATCTTGCAATGCCCTCATTTGCAAAAAATCAGTAACAATTTAAATTATTGAGGGTGATTAGCGTAGAAAAATGATTAAATTTTACCAAAGTTTCCAAACATATTGGCGTTTGTTTTCTGAATGATAAATGGTGCATATCATTTGTTCATTCCGTCTTGTTGTTATTTCACATATATTTTGCATCTTGTCGTCAAAATTAGTTGCTTTTGCTGAACTTAATGCCAGTCTTTGAAAATGCGTTGTTTTTCCATGTTGTGTACATAAGATAAACTGCAAACATATATACATATTTTTGAAGTTTGGTATATTACCCCATATTCAAAAATTATTAAAATCTAATAATAAAAGTTAGAAAATTATAAAAACTATTACAATATTAACATAAGTATTAAATGTATCAACATTACAAATAATAAAATAAATAAAACTAAGTAGACTAGGGATGATACTGATACCAGTAGGGGTTCCATGCATAACCGTATGTGTTATAGAATGTTTCGGCTGGGTTATACGTAGGATACGGTGGTTGGATCTCTATAGACCAGGGAGGAAATACGGGCGATGGAGTAGGAATATAGTTTCTACCTATTTGTTGGCAATAAGCTATGATTTGGTTTTGATGAACTTGCCAATCTTCAAATGCTCGATGTCTAGCATTTTCGTACTCTTGTGAAGCTATAAACCTTTGCATTTCTGTCATTTCATTTCCCCCTCCCACATTACCTGGCTGTTGGTTTCTCTCAACCTGTAGATGTCTACCATTATATCGTACTGCGGCGTTATTTCACCTCTTCAAAACTTTAGCACCATGGTATACATTTAAACCAATTGTATCGTGGGGTTCTGGTTCTTCGATTAGTAATCCCCCCCGACTTATATCCACACCGAGATATTCAGCAATCAAAGTAATAAATATACCACCTCCTATTATACTGTGCGGTCTCATCCCTCTAACCATAGCTGATAAATAATAACCCACACAATACGGTATACTTACAGCGCTTTGTGGGTCTCGAATACACATATGGTAAAACAAATCCTGTTCATTTACCTTTTTCTTGTTCTTACCTCTTTGTGTAATCGAATTAGCTAAAAACCTATGAATTACTCTTAACTCTGCTCTATCTATATCCAAATAAGAGTAATTTCCCCCATTAAATCGGTGATGGCTAGTCATTTGACTCCATACACCATGTGTATCAAAATTTTCATTAATCTTTCTACCATTTAATATCAACCCTCTACAATCGGCAGACGCTAACTCCTCAGGCGTATATATACGTAAGGCCTGAGCCATGTCTAGTAAAGACATGTGGCGCATCGAACCTCCTAACAAAAATCTAATAAAAGATCGATCGGTTAAACTAACTACCCGATCATTTATTTCTATACTACACAATAATTCTTCACACCATACTTTATATACAGGTCTACGTACGCTGAATAATCGTACCCAATCGTTAAAAGTAGAATTACCATACCTCTATGCAAGTAATTCTCTAATTGGCCCGGCTAATTCTACAGCTTCTAACGGTGCCCATTCTATTACCCTAGGTACTTCAATAGCTTTAGAATGAAGAGTATGCAAACCCCTTTGGTATTTTGGATAATCTATCCAACGTCTGTCAAATCTCAAGTTCGGGTGCAACTCTTCCAAGTGCATACTCAAAAGTCACGTTAAGATGTCAACATCATTTATGCATTGTTATTTTAAGTTGGGTTAAATTTATAAAAAAATACCTTTTTTAAAGCTTTTTTAAAAATTACCTACTATCATAACTAGCACCACACTGAAAATGTAGTTGTCACGTTAACACCATCTACCCACAACTCAAAAGTAGAGCTTATGATATATACAATTACTAAAAAGCCCTTCATTATTATTTTACATATTATATTATTATTAAATTAATGTCCTCTTTAATTAATTTATAATAATAAGTTTCAGCTTCAGCTCCAACTACTTTATCAAACACTTATGAAAATTAATAATGTCCAATTTTCAAGTTCAAAAGTAAGTTCGAGCTGCAGCTCAAGCTCAACCGCGTTTCGTCCAAGCATACTCAAAACATAAAAAAAGCACATCATAACTAGGGCTTCATGACTACTAGGTCGTGCCTATGGTGCAAGGCTAATAAAGCCCAGCACTTGCATCATATGGACTGTTCTAGTGGCCTAATTAAACTTATAAACTAGTTGATGTCCTTATATTTGAAAATCAACATATAATAGTTTTGAATATAAAATTATTATTTTTTTGAAAGGCAGCGTAATTATATTAAACGAAATTTAAAGTTCTACAAGAGTTACTAAAAGGCAATAACATACAACATGAAAACAAAACAATCACATTACAAAGTATGAACCCAGAAATAAGGTTCCGGAGATCGCAACATCAAGCCGCTCCCGGAGAAGTGATCCAATTTTGCCAATTAAGATTAAAACATTTACTTCTTCGTGATATTCAATCAAAAGAAAGAGCTTGTAATTCGCAAAACATAGACGGTATAGTACCCCTTTTGTTGTTAAAAACCAATTCATTTCTGTTCTTCCAAATTAAATAGCAAACACACCAACAAAGACCTTGCCAAACCATTTTTTTTTGTTGCCGGACTTAAAGTGACCAAACGAACCCTCGAAAATGTGTTCTAACCTTGTGTTGTTGAGATAAATGCCCCACCATTAAAAACCTTTAACTAAATGTCTTTTGCAAATTAACACGAAAATAAAATATGATCCACCGATTCAAGATTATCATCACAAATCGGACACCTCGTACTATGTAAATCGATGCCCCGTTTATCTAGTTCAACTCTTACCGGTATTCGACCTTTCCTTGCCCGCCAAATGAACAACTCCACCTTCTTAGGCACTAAGCTATTTTTTAGTGACTTCAAAGGCGTGTTATCCACACTTAAAAATACGTTTATCTATTAAATCCGTGAGATGTTTAACCGTGAAAATACCTCTCGAAGCAACATTCCATCTCCATCCGTCCGGCTAATTCATCCTGAAGCTCACTGATCTGATGAGTTCATGTTGGAAAAATAATCTGATGAGTCAAAAACATTTTGCAGGTTTTTAAAGTCTGAAGTTGTAGAGTCTGAAGTTGCAGACCGAATGTTTGGTGTAGTCAACGTTTTGGTTTTCTTGGTGGCTAAGATAAGGAGGATTTTGGAGATATGTTTAAATATTTAGAAGATACATTTTGATTCTGTCTTATCTCCAGAAGATAAACTTTTGAAGAGATTTGAATATTTGTTAAGTTTAGAGTTTATCTTTTCCTTATTATTAGTGAAGTTGTTTAGGAAACCAAATCTTCAGATTTGGTGTTAAAACTGTATAAATATAGGCTACGGTTTAGCCTTGTGATGCATCTTTTACACGATTAATATTATCTTTCATATATCTTCATATCGTGTTCTCTCAATTATTGTTCTTATAATTCATATTTATTATTCAATTGAGAGTCTGGTGTTCATATATCAAATACTGTGAACTAAAACTGGTATCAGAACGGGAAAGGTGTAAATCCAACTTGGTAATCTTTTAAAACGATCCATATATTGATCAAGATGTCTACCAGTACCATTCCAACCCCAGTTATGGCTAGAAAAGGCGTGCCAATATTCGATGGCACAGACTTTGCAACATGGAAACTGAAAGTTCTTTAGTTTTTGGGTTCCATTCATGAAGATGCTGAGCAAGTTATCACAACAGGACCTATTATTCCTGGTGCAATGGTTGATGCTGTTCCTGCCACATATACTGTTGCTGTACAACCTGCTTACTTTCGTGAAACTCCAAGAGATAGATGGACAGAAGCACAAGCCATTAAATTTAAGCTTGATAGTAAGATAAGAAGTATTATAGGTAACGCTGTTACTGTTCCAATTCTAAGAAAGATCAGTCATGCCAAGACTGCTAAAGCTATGTGGGATCTTTTGTTTAATGACTATGAAGGAGTCACAGTTGTTAAGACTCAGAAGAAGAAGAATCTGATAAGATGTTATGAAAACTTTGCTACTCAGCCTAAAGAATCTTTGAGTGATCTCCATTCAAGATTTCAGGTTCTAATTAATGATCTTGGAAGTGTTGGCGTAGAGTAAACACAACAGGTATTGGGTCAAAAGTTCATTGAATTGTTACCTTCAAATTTTGAGTCTGTGATTACATCCATGGTAATCAGTGAGAAGATAGACAACTATGAATTAAGTGAGCTGTTTGGCATACTATCAAATTTTGAAGAAACACAATTAAAGAACAAGATTAATACTAAGAAGGTTGTTAAAGATCCAGAAGCTGCATTGGTGGCTACCACAAAGAAGAATAAGCAATTATTCTCCAGTTATTCTAGCAAGGTTGAATCTGAAAGTGATGAAACTTCTAATGATGATAGTGAGTCTGATGAAGATGAGGAGATTCAAGATCTGGAAGGGCAGGTGGCTCTTTTGACTCAAAGGATTGAGCAGAAAAGGTTTGGTTATAAGAAGGGTAAAGGTAAGAGTACTTTTGATTCAAAGAAAGCTAAATGTTTTAAGTGTGGCAAGATAGGTCACATAGCTGCAGATTGCTGGTCTAAGAGTGAAGGAGGTACAAATACCAACAAGTCTGTTGACAAGGTAAGAAAGTATAAGCTCAAGTACATGAAGTTGAAGAGTGAAGCAGAAAAGTCAAAGAACAAAGATCAGGAGAAGGCTTTGTACACAGAAGCATGGAAGGATGAAGATTCATCATCTGATGAGGAAGAGGATAAGTGTCTAATGGCTATAATTGAAAGGGATAGTGGTTCTAGCAAGTTTGAGGAAGATTTGAAATCTATTGAAAAGATGGATAAAGACTCTACTTGTAATAAAGTTTCTGCTTATAAGGTACAAAACTTTGTAAACTATCTTGATAATGAAAAAGTGAGAATGTTTCAGTATTTGTTACTTGACTTTAAGTGGTGCTTAGAAGATATTGATAGGTTAAGAACACAAATTTTTGATCTTAAAAACACCATCAAAAACAAAGATGCTGAAATTAAAGAATTAAAAGAATGTGAGGCAGAACTTGACACCTATAAAATGGCATACACAGAAGAAACTAAAAGGTTAAATACTGAATTAGGAAGATCAATTAAAAGGTCAAAATATTATGAAACAATTTGTAAATCTTGGTGTGTATCTTCCAAAAAGAATTCTGATGCTATTGCCAAACAAATTCAAAATGATGTCAAGGCTATACTAGGTGAAAACTACATATTAAATAATAATGTGGAAGTTGATCCTAGTGTATTCAAACCTGACATTTTACCTGACACTTTTGTAAAATTTGATGGTGATAAAAAGATTTTAACTAATGCTTTTGTAAGATCATTAGATCCTGTTGAACCCTCAGAGACTATAATACTAGAATGCAGAAATCCACTAGAGTCTGAACTCTTGAAATCTTCAGACTCTAACAGCTTAGTCTCTAAAAGTGAAAGTGTATGTTCTGACCTAGAGTCTGACACCCAAGAGTCAAGTAGCAAAAGTGATTCTGAATCATCCTCTGATAGTGACACTTGTCCAGATCCAATAAGGTCAACTAAGAAAAGGTCAAAACAAGCTAAGACTATTCAAAAACTCAAAAGGAAAATTTCAAAACTCAATGAAAAAATCAAGAGTCAAGAAAAACCTTCAGTTAAAAGAACATCTTGTTTTCCTGAAAAAATTAAGAAGGTATGGAAACCTAAAGATTGTGAAGATGTTTTGAAAACAGTCAAGGACAAGTTGATTTGGATTGGGAACAAAGCTTTTGTTTGGAGAGTGAAGAGCACTACAACTGAACCCACTGAAAAGTGGGTTCCCCTTAAAAACTAACCATTTTCTTTTGTTTTGTGTCTTGTGTAACAGGGTAACATGTGGTATTTGGATAGTGGTTGCTCAAGACACATGACTGGATGCAAAGAGCATCTTGTAGGGTTTGTTGAAGAAAAAGGTCCTTCTGTAAGATATGGTGATAATTCAGTTGCAAAGACTATTGGTTATGGTACTGTTAAAGCTGGAAGTGTTTCATTTAAGAAAGTTGCTTTAGTTGAAGGGTTGAAGCATAATCTGCTAAGTGTGAGTCAAATTGCTGATGAAGATTGCGAGATCAGATTAAGAAAGAAAGCTGGTATTATTTATAATCCTAAAGGAAGACCAACACTTGTAGCCTGGAGATTTCAAAATGTGTATATGCTGGATCTAGATTCTGTTGATGCTGGAATTGAAACATGTCTGTACTCTCAGACTGTTCCTGAACTTAATTGGCTTTGGCACAAAAGGCTTTCTCATCTCAATTTCAAAAACATTAATGAGCTTTCCAAAAAGAAGCTTGTAAGAGGTCTGCCTCAACAGCCTTTCAAAAAAGATAAACCTTGTTCTGCTTGTATTTTGGGTAAACAAACCAAGACAAAATTTCCCTCAAAAACCCTAGCTACTATTAGTGATCCACTTCATATGCTACACATGGATCTGTTTGGTCCAATGAATACTAGTAGTCTGGGTGGGAAATGATATACTCTGGTAATTGTTGATGAGTATTCTAGGTTTACTTGGGTTATTTTCTTAGCTGCAAAAAGTGATGCTCCTGATGAAATCATCAATTTAATCAAGAGAGAGCAGGTTCAAAAAGGTGTTCTTGTTAAACAATTGAGAAGTGATCATAGCACTGAGTTCAAAAATGTTACTCTAATTGACTTTTGTGAAGAGTCTGGAATTGGTCAAAATTTCTCTGCTGTTAGAACTCCACAACAAAATGGAGTTGCTGAAAGAAGAAATAGAACACTTATAGAAGCAGCCAGAACTATGCTATGTCAATCAAATGTTGCACTCAGGTTCTGGGCAGAGGCAGTTAATACAGCATGTTATACTCAAAATAGGTCCTTGATTGTGAAGAAACATGGCAAAACTCCCTATGAGTTATACCATAAAAAGGTGCCTACTATTCATTACTTCCATGTATTTGGGTGTAAGTGCTATATTTTGAATCAAAGAGATCAGCTTGAAAAGATGAGGCCAAAATCTGATGAAGGTGTGTTCATGGGATATTCTTCTGTATCTAAAGCTTATAGAGTATATAATCAGAGGAGAATGGAGATAGAAGAGTCCATTAATGTTTCTTTTGATGAAAGTTCTATAGAAATTGATAAGATATCCAGCACTGAGCAATCTGCACTTGGTGAATTATCAAATTTAATTTCTGGAAACAGTGTTCAGACTCTGGATTCAGAATCTGATTGGGTTGAAAAATGATTCTGCAGATAATTCTCATACAGAAGAAGTTCCACAAGAAGATGAGTCTGTTGTTATTCAAGAGGGTGATCAGTCATCAAATACCACCTTGGATCCTGCTGTTCCTACTAGAAAATCTTCTAGAAATATAGTTCCTCTAAAGCATCTTGAGGATTATGTTGTGGATTCTACTGCAATATAGTTCTCAGACACCTGTGTCTGACTTTGCTATTGCAAACTATTGCTTCTTTTCTTGTTTTCTTTCACTGATTGAGCCTAAAGATGTATTTGAAGCATTGGCTGACAATGATTGGGTTGATGCAATGACTGAAGAGTTGACAGAATTTGAAAGGAATGATGTATGGGAGTTGGTTCCAAAACCTGATGATAAAACTGCAATTGGCACTAAATGGGTTTACAGAAACAAGGTTGATAAAGATGGTATTGTGATTAGAAATAAAGCAAGGTTAGTGGCTCAAGGGTATAGACAAGAAGAAGGAATAGATTATGATGAGACTTTTGCTCCTGTTGCTACAATTGAAGCTATTAGACTGTTTCTGGCATATGCTGAACACAAAGATTTCAAGGTGTTTCAAATGGATGTGAAGAGTGCTTTCCTGAATGGTAAATTGCAAGAAGAGGTTTATGTGAAACAACCTCCTGGTTTTGTAAGTAAGAAATTTCCTAAGCATGTTTACAGATTGAAGAAAGCATTGTATGGTCTGAAGTAAGCTCCCAGAGCCTGGTATGATACCTTGTCAAGATTTCTTCTAGAAAAGAATTTTTCCAGAGGAGCCATTTGTGATGCCCCGTACAAAACCATCGTGTACGATTCATCAACAACAGGATCATTACAAGGTTAAGTACTATATGCGTTTTCAAAAAGAGTTTGCATTCAATAATAAAGTGACGTCATAACCGACATCAAATGTTTTACAATCCAAAAGCATGCTTCGCTAAGTAGAAGCAAATAATAAGTGTATGTGACCACAATGGTCGTTACAAGACATAGCTCAAAAGTACTAAAGTATGAATGGAAGATAAAGTAGTTCATGCGACGACAACTCTAAGCAGCGGGTGTCTACAGCACGACTAGTATACAGCGGAAGCTAACCTCAAGCACCTGAGAAAAACATGCTTAAAAACGTCAACACAAAGGTTGGTGAGCTATAGTTTAAGTATAACAGTATGTAAGGTAGGCCACGAGATTTCAGTGCTACGAAGAGCGTTTCAAAACAGTATGATAAAGTATATGTTAACCGTGGGCACTTGGTAACTAACTTAACGTTTATACCCCCTGAAAGTACACTTGGCAAGTGCGTATGTCTACGAAGTATTAAACACTCGTTAAATGCTAGCACGACTAGCCCGAGTGGGGATGTCAAACCCTATGGATCCATATCTAAGATTCACGTTCACCGGTTCAAAAACCAATGACTAAACGTTACCGTGCTAAGGGGAATGTTTATGCCGTTGTATAACCCACACACATATAAAGTTTAAGTACTCGTGCCTAGTATGTAAAACGTAGAAAGCGCATGTATTCTCAGTCCCAAAAATAGTAAAAGTGGTAAAAAGGGATGCTATAACTCACAATGATAATGTAGTCGTAAAGTCGGTTCGGAAAAGGTGTGCAAGTAATCGGTCCGAAGGTCCTCAACCTAAGGCAAATAGTACTAAGTCAGTAAATCGCCTTAATAGGTTTAAAAGTATGTAAATAAGGTCTTAAGGGTCATCATCATTCATCATTTAACAAAAGGTGTAAAGTAGGTTTCGTTTATGAAAGTAGTTTACAACAAAGGCTGACTTCAGTCAGTCACCACGGTCTCTACCCTTACTGAATTAAGGTGAGACCAGTGGCCATGGCTCCGTCTATGAATCCTTTAGTTGTTGTAAAATTTACAGAATCAAACTCGTCTTGGTTTGACCGTGGCGATGGTCTAAGTGCGAGTAGGTCAGAAATTTCTGCACAACGTTAAAGGACATAGTGACGATCAGAGGGCCATAAATCCTAAACCGTAACTCGGATTAAGACGAGTCCTATATGAAAAGTTATCTACTCGAAAAGTTCTATCTAAAAATCATAGCCACAACAGCTCAGGTCTAATGCTCTGTTACAAAAACAGCAGGTCAGTAGGGTTTGGACAGAAACAGTAAGTTTAAGTGAGTTCCGGTGGTCTTGGTGCTTGATGTTCATCATGGTTCTCATCCTTGATGCATATAGCTTCAAGTGTACAACTCATTGATGTATCTACATCATCTTAACCAAGTATTGACCATCATAACCCTAGTGCAAGTCTAAGACATGAAGCACAACTCACTTAAGAGTTGCATGTAGTTTGATGAACCAAAGTTACATCAAAGTCTTAGGTTTGACACTTACATGAACTATAATAGAAATATTGAACTCTAAACATGAAAGTAAGCTAACTAATCAAGATCTTAAAATGTAGAACATAGTTCTTAGTTAGATCTTGAAGATCCAAGACTCAAAAGTCTAGATCAAGCATAAGTATACAAAGTTATATTTAAAGAAAACTTATTTGTGTGTTCTTGAACTTTCAAGGTTAACTTTTAGTTCAAGATTAATGAGATCAAGACTAACTTGTAGTACTTGACCATTTAAACTAATTACATGAAAGTAAAGTGCAAGAAGAAGTAAACTAAGTAAACATGTAATTTGTTCATGGTTGTTCATACTTTAAAGATTCAAACCAAAGTTTGATCTTTAGAAAGTAAACTTTAAAGTTTACTTCATGAACTTCAATTATGAGTTTAATCAACACATGAACTTGCAATCTTTTAAGAAAGTATATGTAGAACCATAACTAGTAAGTTATGTTCTTGAGTATTCTTGATAAATACAAGATATTATGAAGAATCAAACTAGTAAGTTTGATCTTGTAACTAGTAAAGAACAACTAACAATTACATGTAACAACTAACAACAACAAGTAACAAAAGATGATGATGATTGTGGGTTGTTGGGCCACGGTTTTGGCAAGAAAAAAGAAGGAAGAGATGCTCAAGTTACTTACCAAAACTAGAGAGAAAATAGAGAAAAAGTTGAGAGAAATTACAAGTAATTGTGTGTGTGTGAAATGAGAGTGTTCTAGTGAATAAGATAATGGAAAATTTGAAACAAAAACACCCCTAAAGGGCCACTAAGCTGGCGGTCAGCAGCATGGGAGGGAGATGGGGAGTGTTTGTTGGTTATTAGCATGAAAAGCTTACAAAAGATGGATATTAGATGTGGTCTCATGGGGATCATAAGGTAACTAGATTCTTAATGAAGTAACTAACTAGTTTCCATGTACAAGTACTACTTACAAGTCTTATGGGCTAATTAAGTCCATTTAAAATGTAGGGTGGGCTTGGAAGCCCAATATCAAGAGTCCACGACATTAATCAAAGCCCAAGTTCAATAAATTAACAAATAAGTCCAATAAAAGCCCATGTAATTAACTAACAACTTTAGTTAATTGAAATGATTAATAAACTTAATCATGAATGTAAATAATATCTAAAAATATTATTCGTGAAAGTTCCGGGTGTCACAAAGACGTTTCGGGCAATTAAAGTCAAGTTCGGGCAATCATGGCAACATGTAAATGTAATAACGTACATTCGTTTAATCACACGTATTAATAATAATAATTATTAATAAATGAACGTTGGAAAATCCAGGGTCGTTACATTACCCACCTGTTAAAGAAAATTTCGTCCCGAAATTTAAGCTGAGGTAGATGGAGAAGTTGGGAAAAGGTGAGGATACTTCCGCATCATTTGATCATCTCGCTCCCAAGTAAACTCAGGTCCTGGTTTGGCATTCCATCGTACTCGTACAATCAGAATCTTGTTGCGTTTCAAAGTTTTGATCTTACGATCCATAATTTCAACAGGTTCTTCCACAAAGTGAAGTTTGTCGTCAATCGTAAGTTCTTCAAGTGGTATGATAAGTTCAGGTTCAGCAGGACACTTCTTCAAGTTTGACACATGGAAGGTATGATGAACTGAGCTCAATTGTGCTGGTAAATCCAAACGGTAAGCAACGGGTTCAACACGTTCCAAGATTTCAAAAGGACCAATGTATCGTGGGTTTAACTTTCCACGTTTTCCAAAACGAATCACACCTTTCCAAGGTGCAACCTTCAACATTACACGATCACCAACGTTGAATTCAAAGTCTTTACGCTTAAGATCGGCATAACTCTTTTGGCGATCACGGGCAGTCTTAAGTCTAGCTTGAATCTGAGCAATCTTCTCCGTGGTTTCGTGGACTACCTCGGGTCCGGTGATTTGCTTTTCGCCTACTTCGGCCCAACAAATAGGAGATCGGCACTTGCGGCCATACAATGCTTCAAAAGGTGCGGCGTTAATGCTTGAGTGATAACTGTTGTTCTACGAGAATTCGGCTAACGGCAAATGCCTTTCCCAAGCCTTTCCAAAATCAATGACACATGCACGCAACATGTCCTCCAACGTCTGAATCGTTCGTTCACTTTGCCCGTCAGTCTAAGGATGATAAGCAGTACTCATGTCAAGACGAGTTCCCATGGCTTCTTGCAAAGAACGCCAAAATCTAGAAGCAAAACGGGGATCACGATCGGAGATGATCGATAAAGGTACACCGTGACGAGATACAACCTCCTTGATGTATAATTGAGCAAGTCTCTCCATTGTATCAGTTTCCTTCATCGCTAGGAAGTGTGCAGATTTGGTGAGGCGGTCAACAATAACCCAAATGGTATCGTATCCGCCCACCGTCTTTGGCAGCTTAGTAATGAAATCCATTGTGATCCTTTCCCACTTCCATTGTGGGATCTCCGGCTATTGAAGTAAACCAGAAGGTCTCTGATGCTCGGCTTTAACCTTCGAGCAAGTCAAACACTTACCAACATAAGTCGCGACGTCCTTCTTAAGATTCGGCCACCAATACTGTTCTTTAAGGTCGTGGTACATCTTGCCTGCTCCAGGATGGATCGAAATATCTCGATTTGTGTGCTTCATCAAGTATAAGGTTCTGTAGATCTCCATAAAGAGGTACCCAAATTCTTCCGGCATAACATCGGAGTCCAGACTCCCTAACCTCGAATCGAGAGACAAGTATGTTCAAATGTTCATGAGATATATTTTCCTCCTTGAGGGCCTCTTCTTGGGCTACTCGGATCTGACTGTTGAGGTTCAAATGAATGGTGATGTTCAGAGCCCTAACACGAAGAGGTGCATCCTCTCCTTTCGGCTTAAAGCGTCAGCTACAACATTGGCCTTGCCAGGGTGAAAACGGAGTTCACAATCGTAGTCGTTGAGCGTCTCGATCCATCGACGCTGTCTCATATTCAGTTGCTTCTGGTCGAAGATGTGCTGGAGACTCTTGTGATCGGTGAAGATAGTGCTCTCAGTTCCATACAAATAATGTCTCCACAATTTGAGCGCAAATACAACGGCTCCGAGTTCGAGATCGTGTGTAGTGTAGTTCCGCTCGTGAATCTTCAGTTGGCGGGAGGCATAGGCAATAACCTTTGATCGTTGCATCAATACACAACCAAAACCACTCTTTGATGCAACACAATAAACAACAAAGTCGTCACTGCCTTCGGGAAGTGATAGGATAGGTGCGGAGGTTAACTTCTTCTTCAAAGTTTGAAATGCTGATTCGTGTGCGGGTTCCCAAATGAACTTCTTGCCCTTGTGAGTCAGCGCGGTCAAAGGACGCGCAATCAGAGAAAATCCTTCGATGAATCTTCAGTAGTAACCGGCGAGACCTAGGAATTGGCGAATATGCATCGGAGTAGTGGGGGTCTCCCACTTGCTGATGGCTTCAATCTTGGCGGGATCAACTTTGATACCCTGGTCGCTCACAACATGACCCAGAAATTGTACTTCCTTCAACCAAAATTCACACTTGCAGAATTTGGCGTAAAGTTGTTCTTGTCTCAAGAGTTCAAGTACTAGTCGGAGGTGTTGCTCATGCTCTTCTTCGCTCTTTGAGTAGATGAGGATATCATCTATGAAGACGATAACAAACTTATCCAAGTACGGCTTGCAGACACGATTCATGAGGTCCATGAACACGGCAGGTGCATTTGTCAAACCGAATGGCATCACGAGAAACTCATAATGACCATAACGGGTCCTAAATGCAGTTTCCATCACGTCACTTTCTTTCACCCTCAGCTGGTGATATCCGGATCGCAAATCGATCTTTGAGTAGACACTCGATCCTTGTAGTTAATCAAAGAGATCGTCAATTCGTGGAAGAGGATACCGATTCTTGATTGTCAATTTGTTGAGTTCACGGTAGTCGATACACATACGGAAGGATCCATCCTTCTTCTTCACAAACAACACAGGTGCACCCCAAGGCGAGAAACTTGGTTGGATAAATCCACGATCTAACAGCTCTTGTAGTTGACTTTGTAATTCTTGCATCTCAGAAGGTGCGAGTCTATAAGGTGCGCGAGCTACAGGTGCGGCTCCTGGCACTAAATCAATCTGAAATTCTACTGCTCTCTGCGGCGGCAATCCAGGAAATTTCTCTGGAAAGACATCGGAAAATTCGTTCACTATTCGAACGTCGTTCACATTCTTCACCTCAGTTTCTACCACTTTCACATGTGCTAGGACAGCAAAACGTCCCTTCTTCATAATCTTTTGCGCTTTCACGCAACTAATGAGGTTCAACTTCGAGGTACTTCTCTCTCCATAGATAACCATTGGTTCGCCATCTCCATGTGGTATGCGAAGTGCTTTATCTCCGCAGATAATATTTGCCTTTATCTTGCTCAACCAATCCATACCAACGATCACGTCAAAACTTCTCAGTTTGATAGGTATCAAATCAATTTCGAAATCTGCACCAGCTATGTTGATAATAGCTCCACGACTAATATGGTCAACCTTTTCAAGTTTTCCATTGGCGACCTTGACAAGCATACTCTCTTTTAACGGAACTAATGACCAATTAATCTTATCGCAAAAATGTCTACATACATAACTTCTATCCGCACCAGTATCAAACAAGACAGAAGCTAAAAGATTGTTGATTTTGAATATACCTGTCACCAAGTCGGGGTTATCGCGTGCATCCCTTGCATTAACATTAAAAGCTCTACCACGGGGTGGTCCTCCGTCTTTTCGCTTGTTTCGGCACGCATTTCTGAAATGGCCCGTCTGCCTGCATTCGTAGCACTTCTTCGGTCCATTGGTGTTTGGCTTCCCATTCAAAGTGGTGACCTTGCAGTCTTTCCCGATATGCCCAGACCGTTGGCACTTCTCGCAGACAACATTGCAATACCCAGTGTGGTGTTTATAGCATCGCTTGCATTGTGGTAAGGTTCCTTTGTAGTTCGGGTTGGTGTTGGTGTTGTTGTTGGGATTAGGGTTTCCACCATTGTTGTGCCTCTTGGCGGGGGTTTGATCGTAGTTTCTCCCCCTGTTGTTGTTGTTGTTTTTGTTGTTGTTATGGTTGTTGTCCCATTTCCTCTTTTCGCTACTACCAGCCTCAAACTTAGCCTTCTCCGGCTCATCAATAAGAATCTGATTCATGAGGGTATGCGCCATGCGCATTGCTTCGAGAACATTCGGTGGTTTGGACGATGTGACGTTTCCTTTAATGGACTTAGGAAGTCCCCAAAAGTATCGCTACATACGTTTGAATTCCGGGGTGACCATGGTCGGACACATCAGGGCTAGTTCCAAAAATCTCCTGTTGTAACCATCAAGGTCGTTCCCAACGGCCTTTAGCTGCATGAATTCCATCTCCATCTTTTGTATTTCGGTTCTCGAACAATACTCATCAATCATTGCCGCTTTGAATTCCTCCCATGGCGTAGCATATGCCTCATCAATGCCTTTCGCTTGAGCTAACGTGTTCCACCATGTTAGCGCGCCGTCAGATAGCGTGCACGAAGCAAACTTGGTCTTATTATCCTCCGAACAGTTTCTAACTCGGAATACTGATTCAAGTTTCTCGAACCATCTGGTGAGACCAACCGGTCCCTCGGTTCCACTGAAGTTATGTGGTTTGCAGCTCTGGAATTCCTTGTAAGTACACCCATTTCGAACAGGTGGGATAACCGGTGGTGGTGGCGGTGGAGCTTGGAGGTTTCTTTCTGATAGGGCTGCGGCTACATGTTCTTGGATCATCTCTTCAATTTGAGCAGCAGTAGGTGTGGATCGACCGTTAGCCATGATGTTCTAAACAAAAGTTTTGACTCAAGTCAAATCCAGTATGCAAGTAGTAATAATACAGTATATGGTAACCAACATGGAATCAAAACATCTCATGTTATTAAATAACGCATCTAGGTACAAATACCATAGAATCATCGTACAGTAATGTAAATAGAACATCGTGCAAGAATTAAATAACGCAAAGTTCCATTCATTAATAATAAGTTTCATACATCAGGATAAGTTCTTACAATATATAAATAATACAAGAAGCTACAACTAGATTACATCATGAAATCTAATACAAAGTCCTACGGTGAAGGTGGGTGTAGGATGTCTAAAACCTGAGCCAACTGCTCCTCGAGCTCAGTAACCCGAGCTCGGAGGATTCCCACCTCCCTTGTCAATTCCTCAACAGTGGGAGCTGGTGGGGCGGGCAGTGCCGGTGGTGCAGGTGGTGCAGACCTCACGAAACGAGGTGCAGACGTTCCGGCTCCAGAAATAGTCAGTACGTAACGGGGTGCCTTACGTATGAGTGGGTCGGCAGGGTACGGCACAAGCCGTTTACGGGCAGTAACCCTCCGACGCCGACCAAAAGCGTCAGTGAAAGCACGACCTCCATTCACCCCTGGAATGACGGTGCCATCAGGACGGTACTGCTTCTTCGGCGGGGTGGAGGGTGCCTGTATAGGTACGTCATCAAGGTTCTCTTCGTCGGAGTCACTGGAGTCATCTGTAGAGGAGTCATCGGATGAAGGATCATCAGAATCATGTGGTGGTGACACGGGTGGCTGAACTAGTTGTCCATGAGCGGCCATCATCTGTCTGTATCTGAATGGCAGAATCGGCACTAAACGTCCATCTGGATCGCGTCGGCACGGCATGCGCATATGGTTACGGAATGGCCCTTCCCCGAACTCCGCGGGAATCACAAAACCACCGATGCGGGGCTGTGACCCCGAGGGTCCGGGAGCAGACGGAGCTGGAATCTCCGTAGGGTCCATGTGTCCGTCAATAGTAGCCACTGGTGCAGGCGGCTGACTGCTAGTCCAGGAAGATGAAGCGCCGGGGTCACTCGTGCGTATCGGGATCGGTGGATCGGCAACGGTGGTAGGTGGAGTAGCTGAAGAGTCTAAACTGTCCAAAACAATAGCAGGTGGTACATCCGACATCTGAACAAGGAAAAATAAATTTTCCATGTCAGTAAGTCATAAAGCAAGCACGTATTAGGCCAACAGTTTAAATCATGTATAACAATAAGTAGCATGGCAATAATAATGAATCGTACAGAAGTAGCATGCAATCGGAAGCAAGTGATATCATACAGTAGTGAAATCATGTAGTAGCATACGGCATATAGCAGTAAAAGTAAGCAGCAGCATGCAGTAAGTTCAGCGGAAACAAGTAAACTAGCAAGTTGTAGATTAGTCCTATTAGTGAATCCTACTCGGGTCGGTCTTAGACTCACTAATGCAACCTAATTCCCTACAACCAATGCTCTGATACCAAATGTGATGCCCCGTACAAACCATCATGTACGATTCATCAACAACAGGATCATTACAAGGTTAAGTACTATATGCGTTTTCAAAAAGAGTTTGCATTCAATAATAAAGTGACGTCATAACCGACATCAAATGTTTTACAATCCAAAAGCATGCTTCGCTAAGTAGAAGCAAATAATAAATGTATGTGACCACAATGGTCGTTACAAGACATAGCTCAAAAGTACTAAAGTATGAATGGAAGATAAAGTAGTTCATGCGACGACAACTCTAAGCAGCGGGTGTCTACAGCACGACTAGTATACAGCGGAAGCTAACCTCAAGCACCTGAGAAAAACATGCTTAAAAACGTCAACACAAAGGTTGGTGAGCTATAGTTTAAGTATAACAGTATGTAAGGTAGGCCACGAGATTTCAGTGCTATGAAGAGTGTTTCAAAACAGTATGATAAAGTATATGTTAACCGTGGGCACTTGGTAACTAACTTAACGTTTATACCCCCTGAAAGTACACTTGGCAAGTGCGTATGTCTACGAAGTATTAAACACTCGTTAAATGCTAGCGCGACTAGCCCGAGTGGGGATGTCAAACCCTATGGATCCATATCTAAGATTCGCGTTCACCTGTTCAAAAACCAATGACTAAACGTTACCGTGATAAGGGGAATGTTTATGCCGTTGTATAACCCACACACATATAAAGTTTAAGTACTCGTGCCTAGTATGTAAAACGTAGAAAGCGCATGTATTCTCAGTCCCAAAAATAGTAAAAGTGGTAAAAAGGGATGCTATAACTCACAATGATAATGTAGTCGTAAAGTCGGTTCGGAAAAGGTGTGCAAGTAATCGGTTCGAAGGTCCTCAACCTAAGGCAAATAGTACTAAGTCAGTAAATCACCTTAATAGGTTCAAAAGTATGTAAATAAGGTCTTAAGGGTCATCATCATTCATCATTTAACAAAAGGTGTAAAGTAGGTTTCGTTTATGAAAGTAGTTTACAACAAAGGCTGACTTCAGTCAGTTACCACGGCCTCTACCCTTACTGAATTAAGGTGAGACCAGTGGCCATGGCTCCGTATATGAGTCCTTTAGTTGTGGTAAAATTTACAGAAGCAAACTCGTCTTGGTTTGACCGTGGCGACGGTCTAAGTGCGAGTAGGTCAGAAATTTCTGCACAACGTTAAAGGACATAGTGACGATCGGAGGGCCATAAATCCTAAACCGTAACTCGGATTAAGACGAGTCCTATATGAAAAGTTATCTACTAGAAAATTTCTATCTAAAAATCATAGCCACAACAGCCCAGGTCTACTGGTCTGTTACAGAAACAGCAGGTCAGTAGGGTTTGGACAGAAACAGTAAGTTTAAGTGAGTTCCGGTGGTCTTGGTGCTTGATGTTCATCATGGTTCTCATCCTTGATGCATATAGCTTCAAGTGTACAACTCATTGATGTATCTACATCATCTTAACCAAGTCTTGACCATCATAACCCTAGTGCAAGTCTAAGACATGAAGCACAACTCACTTAAGAGTTGCATGTAGTTTGATGAACCAAAGTTACATCAAAGTCTTAGGTTTGACACTTACATGAACTATAATAGAAATATTGAACTCTAAACTTGAAAGTAAGCTAACTAATCAAGATCTTAAAATGTAGAACATAGTTCTTAGTTAGATCTTGAAGATCCAAGACTCAAAAGTCTAGATCAAGCATAAGTATACAAAGTTATATTTAAAGAAAACTTATTTGTGTGTTCTTGAACTTTCAAGGTTAACTTTTAGTTCAAGATTAATGAGATCAAGACTAACTTGTAGTACTTGACCATTTAAACTAATTACATGAAAGTAAAGTGCAAGAAGAAGTAAACTAAGTAAACATGTAATTTGTTCATGGTTGTTCATACTTTAAAGATTCAAACCAAAGTTTGATCTTTAGAAAGTAAACTTTAAAGTTTACTTCATGAACTTCAAGTATGAGTTTAATCAACACATGAACTTGCAATCTTTTAAGAAATTATATGTAGAACCATAACTAGTAAGTTATGTTCTTGAGTATTCTTGATAAATACAAGATATTATGAAGAATCAAACTAGTAAGTTTGATCTTGTAACTAGTAAAGAACAACTAACAATTACATGTAACAACTAACAACAACAAGTAACAAAAGATGATGATGATTGTGGGTTGTTGGGCCACGGTTTTGGCAAGAAAAAAGAAGGAAGAGATGCTCAAGTTACTTACCAAAACTAGAGAGAAAAGAGAGAAAAAGTTGAGAGAAATTACAAGTAATTGTGTGTGTGTGAAATGAGAGTGTTCTAGTGAATAAGATAATGGAAAATTTGAAACAAAAACACCCCTAAAGGGCCACTAAGCTGGCAGTCAACAGCATGGGAGGGAGATGGGGAGTGTTTGTTAGTTATTAGCATGAAAAGCTTACAAAAGATGGATATTATATGTGGTCTCATGGGGATTATAAGGTAACTAGATTCTTAATGAAGTAACTAACTAGTTTCCATGTACAAGTACTACTTACAAGTCTTATGGGCTAATTAATTCCATTTAAAATGTAGGGTGGGTTTGGAAGCCCAATATCAAGAGTTCACAACATTAATCAAAGCCCAAGTTTAATAAATTAACAAATAAGTCCAATAAAAGCCCATGTAATTAACTAACAACTTTAGTTAATTGAAATGATTAATAAACTTAATAATGAATGTAAATAATATCTAAAAATATTATTCGTGAAAGTTCCGGGTGTCACAAAGACGTTCCGGGCAATTAAAGTCAAGTTCGGGCAATCATGGCAATATGTAAATGTAATAACGTACATTCGTTTAATCACACGTATTAATAATAATAATTATTAATAAATGAACGTTGGAAAATCCAGGGTCGTTACACCATTGACAAGACTTTATTTATCAAAAAGGAAAAAGGTGATGTGTTACTTGTTCAAATTTATGTTGATGACATTATTTTTGAGTCTACTAATTCACACTTAAGAAAATGGTTTTCTGACATTATGTCTGAAGAGTATAGAATGAGCAATTTATGTACTTTAAACTATTTTCTTGGGTTGCAAATTAAACAGAGTTCTGAAGGCATTTTTATTAACCAAAGTAACTACATTTCTGACATGTTAATTAAATTTGGTTTTAAAAATTGTTCTATTTTAAGAACTCCAATGAGTGTTTCTGAAAAGCTTGATAAAGATGAATCTGAAAAACTCACTTGTCAATCAACCTATAGAGGTATGATTGGATCTTTGCTATACTTAACTGCCAGTAGACCTGATATAATATTTGCTACATGTCTTTGTGCACGTTACCAATCAGATCCTAGGGAGTCTCATTATAAAGCTGTGAAAAGAATTTTTAGGTACTTAAAAGGTACCCCTAACCTGGGTCTTTGGTACTCCAAAGACTCGGGATTTGATCTAATTGGTTACACAGATGCAGACTATGCAGGTTGCAAATTAGACAGAAAGAGCACTTCTGGTGGATGTCAATTGCTAGGTGGAAAATTGGTCAGCTGGACTAGTAAAAAGCAGAATTCTGTGACCACGTCCACAGCAGAAGCTGAATATGTTGCTGCAGGAAGTTGTTGTGCTCAATTACTATGGATGCAACATCAACTTTTGGATTTTGGGTTAACATTGACCAAAACTCCAATAATGTGTGATAATGAGAGTGCTATTGCTATTACTGAGAATCCAGTGTTTCACTCCAGAACCAAGCATATAGAGATCAGACATCATTTTATTAGAGATTGTGTTGAGAAGGGCAAAGTGGTCTTGAAGCATATTGGTACTAAAGATCAACTAGCAGATATTTTTACTAAAGCACTTCCTGAAGAAAGACATTTTTATCTTCTTGAACAACTTGGGATGTTAAATCCATCTGTTGAAATGTTGTCAAGTGAAGATACTCTCTAAATTGTTGTTGTAAAAAAAAAAGAAAAAAAAAGAAAAATGTGTGTATAGAGTCTGGAATATGTCCTTTTCAGAGTCTGGGTGACATCAAATTATTCAAAGTCTGGAAAGATTTTATTTTTGGTGTATATTTGTTTCCTTATTTAATTCTTAAAATATTTCTTTTCTTTAGTAAAAAGGGTTATTTTACAAGGGGGAAATCGGTAATTTCTTTTGAGGGTTAAAAGTAACTTTTTGAAATTTGTCAGGATATAAATATCCCTCCTCCTCTTCAAATCGATTTTTATTCAAACCCTAATCCCTCTTTCGATCTTCATCTTCAAAATTCTCTCAGTTTTTCAGAGTTTTCTTATTCACGAAGCTAAATGGCAAGATCAAAGTACATTCCATTCGTTCTAGTTCCTACTGCTAACATGGTTCGTGCTACAGAGATCAAAGGGAATAAGGATGTTATGGTTTCAGCTAATAACAGAGTTGCATGTGATTCGATTCCAGAGAATTTTTCTAACGAAGGCTATGAAGAGTTGATTCAGTTTATGCACAATCATCCTCTAAAGGATGCTTTCTTTAAAACGACAACTATGTTTCCAGAGTTGCTTGCAGAATTTTGGTATTCTTGTGTTGGAAACAGGGAGGCACGAACAATCACTGGCACATATCGCAATGGTAACAATACTTTAGTTCTTACTGAGAATCATTTACGATTAGCTTTGAATCTACCTATGCGTGATGATTTTGTTAGAACAGTTTCCAAGTCTGCTGCAAGGTTGTGTTTTAATTTAGTTGGTCAACCTTTGACTGACTCATCTGTTAAGACTAGTATGTTTACACCTAGGTGGATGTTTGTGTTATCAAATGTTATTAGAAGCTTGAGTTTTAAGTGTGGTAGCTTGACAGAGATCAATGATTTTGAAGCTTATTTGTTTCATGCCATAGTGACAGGAAGAAACATTGATTTTGCTTGCTTGTATTTTAATGAGTTGTTGGTTCTTACTGAGAAAACACCTAGGGATCATAATGTTCCTTTTATAAGGATTTTGAGTCTAATGATTGAACAAGCTATGCATCGAGATTTGTATGATGGTCTAAAGGTGTTAAGAGTGTATGAGTATACAGCTTTTCCTGAATGCAGTTCAAGAATGTTTCATAGCTATATCAACAATGATAATGAAGTTGCTCTCACTCCAGCAATGATGTAATGGGTCAACATTGGTCAAGCTGATCAACCTATAGCTCCTGAGCAATCAGGATCTGCAGGGGCATCTCCTTCAGGGTCTGAGCAATCAGGGTCTGTAGGAGATCACAACAATGATCAACCAATCATAGAGTCTGAGCAATCAGATTCTACCCCCCCCCCCCCAGTCACTCCACCCCATGTTGTTCAACAATTTGAGCAGGCTGAAGGTATGAATGAGGAACACCAACTTATTTCTAACCCACCTTCTCCCACTGCTAATGAACAAGATCTCCAAACAACCAACCTTGTGAGCTCACCAGCTCATATTGAGAATGTCTCCATACTTGAAAACCTAGTTGATTCAGCACTCATGGATTCACATCAACAATCCATTAGGCAAGGTGCTACTAGTACAACTCCATCACCTCTGCTAGAGGTTGGTGAGGGGAGTACTTTGACCCAACCTAAACCTGTTAGGTTAGTGAGCTTGGATTCCCATATTACAGTTGCTGAGAAAACCCCCTCAGTTAGCTTAACTACAGAAGTCCCAATCCTGGACTCAAGCAACCAAATTCAAAACCCAGTTACAATGGCCAAACCTACAATTACCCCAGACACAAGTCTGCCACTTCTCCCTTCAGATGTTCCATCCTTACACTTACTTGCACAGGCTGCCAATGTTTCATCCATGTCACAGGATGAAATACAAGTCTCAAACCCTTCTATGTCCAGGGATCGCCCTACTTATCACCAGGAAGGTTGTGAGGACATGCAAACTTTACCCCTAAACATTGGTTTCACTTCACAGGCTGAGGCACCAGTCAATGTGGTTGGCCTGAATCAGGCTTTGACTACTTTGACTAAGAAGTTTGATGACAAACTTTTGGGTGTGCAGTCTCAGTTTGATAAAATTAATCTCCACTTGAATAATAATTTTGTTTCTAAACATGAGTTGATGGAGGTCAGGAGGATGGTAGGGGATATGCAGGGTTTGGGTGGTTCTAGTGATGCAGTGGGTGTAACAGATATTAGTGACCGATTGAATGCTTTAGAAAAGAAGTTGGAAGGTGTTGTTGAAATCAGGCAATGTTTTACAGGTTTTGCTTCTGATGTTAAGTCACTCCAAGAACAACAGGCTGAGATTTGGAAGTTTTTGTCTACTCTTCCTTTGGATGATGTCAAAAAGGGGGAGAAAAGGAAACGATTAGATTGTGAAGGCATTGAGGGGGAGTCATCAAAAAGAGCTCAGGTTGAGGGGGAGCAACAGATTCAGGGGGAGAATGCTGATAGAGTTGAAACTTAAGTGATTGTTGGTGATGATACTCAAATGGTTGATACTCAAGTGGTTGCTAGTCATACTCAAACAGGTGGTGTTCAAACAGGTGGTGTTGGTAATGATTAGGAGAATGCTATTGTTGTTGCTGCTATGTAAGATAAATTAAGGGCTCAGATGAACAAAAGATTTAAATTCAGAAGGTATGAAGGTGATGTGGTCAAGGTTGAAATTGATAAATCAGAGCTTGAAGGTGTAACTTTGTTGTTAACTATGACACACTTATCTGATAGGAGGTTAAGAGTTAAGTTGAACCAAATTGTTCGTTTAGGGTTCTGTGAATGGAAAGGGTTAGCTGTGTGCATTCAGGAGTGTGCAGATGATCAAGCTATAGTGCAAGAAGTGTTGAAGAGGGTATCTAGTTTGGTACACTTAGTATTTGAAGAAGGGTTTATAAGTTTCAAGGATTATGAGATATTTTGTGGGATGTTTGATCAAGAGATGAAGGAGAGGAGAGTTAAGGGTCATGTAGAAAGGTATGCTGTTCCAGAGCATTTAGAATTTGTTGATGAAAGGTATATTGAGTATTTAGATGCCTTAATGTTCAAAACAAATGGAAATCAAAGGATGATGATGAGAGTTGAACAGTTTGAAGGAGCTAGTATTGAGTTGTTGATTGGTTTGTTGACTAGATGTGTGACAGAGCAGACTTATCCTTTCAGAGTTAAATTGGTGAATCACTTGTATAGTAAACTTCCCATGTTGAAGAAAATTAAGTATATGAAGAGCAAGTGCAGGTTGATTGAAAGAGAGTTTGCAGAGTTGAACAAGTAGATGAACAGGTGGTTTTGACATCATCAGATAGGGGGAGATTGTTGGAAAAATAATCTGATGAGTCAAAAACATTTTGCAGGTTTTTAGAGTCTGAAGTTGTAGAGTCTGAAGTTGCAGACTCTGATGTTTGGTGTAGTCAACGTTTTGGTTTTCTTGGTGGCTAAGATAAGGAGGATTTTGGAGATATGTTTAAATATTTAGAAGATACGTTTTGATTCTGTCTTATCTCCAGAAGATAAACTTTTGAAGAGATTTGAATATTTGTTAAGTTTAGAGTTTATCTTTTCCTTATTATTAGTGAAGTTGTTTAGGAAACCAAATCTTCAGATTTGGTGTTAAAACTGTATAAATAGAGGCTACGGTTTAGCCTTGTGATGCATCTTTTACACGATTAATATTATCTTTCATATATCTTCATATCGTGTTCTCTCAATTATTGTTCTTATAATTCATATTTATTATTCAATTGAGAGTCTGGTGTTCATAGATCAAATACTGTGAACTAAAGTTCAACCAAATCAGCCAACTCAGAACCCGTCCTACCTGTCGGAACTCGCACCCATTGCCAATTAAAAACAGGACCGTCACCACCATGTGAAATACTCTCCCTGACCAGCACATTTTTGTTGGAATCTAAAATTATGATTACTAAAAAATTCAAATTAATCAGCTCACAAAAACAAATCTCTATATTTAAAATCGACATATACAAGTTTGAGACATATACAAGTTTGAGTTTCTTATTGCAGTTTATACACCTACTCCTATATAACAATGATATGAAATAGTAAGTTTGATTTATAATAATGCAAATCCGCTTATTGCTTATATTTACAACAATCGAGGAATCTCAAACACTAGTTTAATATATTTATCTGTATTTTTTGGTTAAGTACTTACCTTTCAGATCGATAAATGTTTTAAATACATAATTAATCCTAAACATTATGAATGACCAAAATACTAAACCTCTAGAATTTATGCAAAAGGAATTCATGTTTCAAGAAAAAGAATTATAAATTGCAAAGACAAGATGTCCAATTGTAAAAAGAAAAATATAACCAAGTTGGTTAGGTCTCGATCAATCATTATATCTCAGGGAGAAAAAAACAAAGAAACAGAAATATTGCATATATATTTCCCCTGTCTTTTTGTTTTTTATTGCAGTTGTTTATATATGAAATATGATATTTTGTAAGTTGTAGTTTCTTTCTCAAGATGTACACATGCATACCTAATAAATTGTATAAAACATCCCTTTTATTCTAATGCATATTTTGACTTTATAAGAAGACTTTGGTTTTATATATACACATTGCCTTCAGATTTCCCCTTTTCATGTTCACTTTGGTATCCAAATATATATATATATATATTTTACTAGTGAAATGACCCGTAGAATCACGGGTTTGTTTAAACGAAACAGTTTTATGATATGTTTTATGTATTAAGTGAATGTAAATACTAAAGTCATTTAGTTTAATGATCCGTAGAACCACGAATTCCTACTAAGAAACTTGTCGTTGTTTTTATAAACATATTGATATTTTAGAGGAATGTATCTAAAATTAATTGGCACAACAAAAAGACTTCAAACAATTAGTAATTATTATTATGAAACACGGGTTTGTTAAAAAAATATATATATAAAACTTCAACTTCACACATCTACATGAAAGTGATAATGTGATATATTCGAGACAAATGTCAAAACGATAATCAGCGTAAACAATGAAACTTGTTGAAATGAACAAAAACAATGATCACCTAGAATATATGGAGAGGAAATAATGTTTCAGACTCTTCTCATCAAGCATTACACAGTTGGAGTTAAATTTTCATAGGCACCCACCATTAAAAGGTACTAAAGGCACATGATAAAGAAAAATTAAATACCCAATAACCACTTATGCAATTACACTGCTTTGATATTAGATAAATAAACATGTGAACGTATATTAAAATGTCTTAATTTGATCATGCTATACTCATAAGAGCAACTCAAAACTTAAAAGATGTAGAAGATCATTAATCAAATATTCATATATGTAAAATATTTTATCATTGAGAAACATGATCTTTATAATAGTCAATATAAACGCATACAAATATCCAGATTTAAGATCAAACATAGACAATTTTCATCCAGAGCCACACATTTGATTACTTCAAGAATAGTGCTAAAACTATTAAATTTGTAGTAAAAGACCAATTATATATTAGGAACGATTACTTCATACTTTACCGATGAAGTATGTTATCTTGCATATGATACTAATGTGTAAATATGAGTTCAGATCGTATACTATGAAATTCATTATTTCTACTTAATAAGCATACACACAGTTTCATTCTAATTTTATTGCAATATGTTAAGCAACATGAAACATAACTGTAATATGTAAAACATATGTATTATCAGTGAACACAATTTCATTCTATTGTTGAACATGTGTTATAATAGAACTGTGTTTATCAACGCATATAGAAGTTCTCAAATACATACATACTATAGAAACAACTACCTGAATTGTAAATCTAGAACCCAAACAGTCAAAACATTTAAACAATATAAGAAATTGTTTACTAAACAATCACTAGAAACCTTAATGAAGGACAGCATGATTAAAATAAATACATATAGCGAGTTAATTTTTTGTCTAATGATCTTTATTAGCAACCTCTTTATGGTAATCAGATACAACCAAAATAAAAATTTAAATATAAAAGTAGATTCTAAATGCATACCTTTTCTATTATTTGTTGGATGATCTTCACTCAGAACCTCATTATTGTTATTGATCGATCAATCCTCATCGTGGATCACTAAATCGTTCTTCCTTTTTCGCTGTGAGTGTGGATTTTGACGATTAGGGTTCGATTGGAAAATATCAACACAATTTAATTGAATCTGCATAAGGAATAGAGTGACTTTGATTTCGAACGAATATGTGAGGATCCAGATGTATAAGAGATGGTTAGAGTTCAAGGACTTTTAATTAGGTTACACAATTTAAACACCGGTTCAACAGAAATGCTTTTTATTATTGTTAATTTTTTAAAAACTAATTAATTAATGGTAATGACATCATCATGAATTGTTTAAATTTTTTCTTTTTATTTTTACATTTTTTTTAATGAAGAGAAAAGCTTATTTATGATGTCATCATTTTAGGATTTTAATAGTAATTATAGATTATTATTAGCTTAATTATATCAAAATGCAATTAACAAAAGTTCGATCTTCATTAATTGTATCTAATTACTCAAAAACTTGTTATTTGTTGTTTTTTTAACGGCCAAAGAATGATTATACTATAATAAAACGATCTCTAGCAAGACGCTAAGGGGTAATTACAACGGCATAGAAAGTCATAAGTTTCAATTAGAAACTAAATGACCTCTATGTTTAATCCAACGAAAAGTAATTAATCTAATGAAATCAAATAAACTACTTTTGTTACAAAAAGAATCTAAGAAAACAACGCCGTTCCTGAATCGCCATAAAGTCCATAAACAAGTCACCGTCACCGCAATGATCCGATCTTTAGAGAATGGGCGTAACCGAATACCTTCCAACCATGCCATAAAAGAATCCCATGAAGACAAATGATGCATACCACAATCGAGCCAAACACGTATTTTATGCCATAAGTCCCGAGCAACTTCACACTCGAAAAACAAATGATCTCTAGTCTCCACCCCATTATTACAAGTCGGGCAAACTATAGAAGAGACATCAATCCCCTTCGTGGATAGGTTCCAACGAACAGGAAGAGAATCTAAACGAAAACGCCATAAGAAAATATTAAATTTTCTAGGGACAAAAACGTACCAAAGTGTATTAATTTGCGAAGCCGGGAGCAACATACTAATGATAAGCTCTCTAGCTTTTTTAACCGTGTAACAACCATCATTATTCAACGAGCAAGTCCAAGAATTCGGACGATCACACAAAACAGGCTTACCAATAATCTCAAAAAGACTATTAATACTATTTTCATTTCTTTCACCCAAATTATCTCTAACCCAAGTGAAAAGCCAATTGCCATCGACCCATTTATTAGAGATGATCGCATTCGGGTTTGAGTCCAAGTGGAATAATCTGTTAAAACGGTGCGAGAGAGGTTCGTTTCCAACCCATAACTCGTGCCAAAAACGAATACTGCAACCATACCCTATCGACATACGAAAGGAATCAGTAGGTAACATGTTTCTGTTCGTGGTCTTGGAACAGGCCGCAACAATTGAAGTCCGAACAGACGAGTAGCTGAAATTCGAAAGAAACACGTGACCATGTATCGACTTAACAACTTTAGTCCACAAATCGTTCGGTTTTTTTAAGAAACGCCACCACCATTTAAACACTAAGGCCATATTAAAATCTTTAAGACTTCCAATATTAAGCCCGCCTTTGTCAAATGAAGATAAAACTTTCTCCCATTTAACCCATGACATCTTTTTGTTTAAATTACTTCCACCCCAAAAAAAGGTAGTTCGTATCGATTCAAGACGTTTAAGAACTGTTTCGGGACATTTAAAGATAGAGAACCAATAAATCTTTAAACTCCCCATAACGGCTTTAATAAGAGTCAATCTACCACCTGCCGAAATAAGACTCGCCTTCCATGTTGAAAGTTTAGACTGAAACTTCTCACATAAAGAGTTCCAGTTCGACACAATTTTCATATTCGAACCAATAGGAATACCTAAGTAAGAAGTAGGAAAAGAACCAACTCGGGTGCCGGTGGCACTCGCAAAAGATTCTACCTCCACTTGGTCCACCCCGATACCAAAAACATGGGACTTATTTATATTGAGTTTTAAACCCGAGGCCATATAAAACACTTCTAAAATAAGAAGAATACGCCTTAATTCAATAACATTTCAATCCGAGAATATAATAACATCATCCGCATAAATAATGTGATTTTTAATATTTTCGTAGCATGTCTTTTATATAAGGTCGGGGCTAAGTCAGAGTGTGATTTCCCGTACAAAACCATCGTGTACGAATCATCAACAACAGGATCATTACAAGGTCAAACACTATATACGTTTTCAAAACAAGTTTGCATTCATGATAAAAGGTGACATCATAACCAACGTCGAATGTTTTACATCAAAAGTATGCTTCTATGAACGGAAGCAAAGATAATAGTACGTGACCCTTAGGTCGTTACAAATCATAGTTTCAAAAGTAATAATGTTTATGAATGCAAGATAAACGTTCATGCGGTGACATCTCTAAAGCAGCGGGTATCTACAGCAAGACTAGTACAACAGCGGAAGCGGCTAACCTTAAGCACCTGAGAAAAACATGCTTAAAACATCAACACAAAGGTTGGTGAGCTATAGTTTAAGTATAACAGTATGTAAGGTAGGCCACGAGATTTCAGTGCTACAAAGAGCGTTTCAAAACAGTATGATAAAGTATATGCTTAACCGCGGGCACTTGGTAACTAACTTAACATTTATAACCCCCTGAAAGTACACTTAGCGAGTGCGTATGTTTACGAAGTATTAAACACCCGTTAAATGCTAGTGCTACTTGCCCGAGTGGTGATGTCAAACCCTATGGATCCATATCTAAGATTCGCATTCACCGGTTCAAAAATCAATGACTAAACTTTACCGAGCTAAAGGGAATGTTTATGCCGTTGTATAACCCACACATATATAAAGTTTAAGTACTCATGCCTAGTATGTAAAATATAAAATGTGCATGTATTCTCAGTTCCCAAAATAGTTAAAGTAAAAAGGGATGCTATAACTCACAGTGGTAAAGTAGTGGTAAAGTTGAGTCGGGAAGTAAGCAAGTACGTAGGTCCGGAAAGTCCTCAACCTAAGTCAAATAGTACTAAGTTAGTAAATCGTCTCAATAGGTTTAAAAGTATGTAAATTAGGTCTTAAAGGTCATCATCATTCATCATCAAACAAAAGGTGTAAAGTAGGTTTCATTCTAGAAAAGAGTTTAAAATAAAGGCTGATTTGGATCAGTCACCACGGCCTCTATACCTACTGAAATAAGGTGAGACCAGTGGCCATGGCTCCGTATGTGAGTCCTTTAGTTGTGGTAAAAATTCCAGAAGCAAACTCGTCTTCGTTTGACCGTGGCGACGGTTTAAGTGCGAGTAGGTCAGAATTTTCAGCACAACGTTAAAAGGACATAGTGACACTCGGAAGGCCATAAATCCTAAACCGTAACTCGGATTAAGACGAGTATTAAATGAAAAGTTATCTACACAACCTGAGAAAATTGAAAATCATCTTTACAGTAGCCCAGGTGGTTTGACCAATTCTACAAAACAGTGAGCAGTGTGTTCCGGTGGGTTCTTGGTGCTTGACGTTCATCACGGTTCTCATCCTTGATGCATATTCAAGTGTACAACTCGTTGATGTGTTTACATCATATTTACCATGTTTTGACCATCATAACACAAGTGTAAGTCTAAGATAAGTAGCACAACTCAATTAAGTGTTGCAAGTAGTTTGATGAACCAAAGTTATATCAAGATCTTAGATCCGACACATACATGAACTATAAAAGTAATATTGAACTACAAACTTGAAAGTAAACTAACTAATCAAGATCTTAAGTTGTAGAACATAGTTCTTAGTTTGATCTTGAAGATCCAAGACCCAAAAGTCTAGATCTAAAGTTATTAAGTTAAATCCTAAGTAATAACACTTGAATCTTTACTTTAATGAAACCATAAGTTACAAAACTTAGATTTTCATATTGTAAAGTGTATGTAAGCTTACAAGCTTTTGATTATGACAAAATAAGTAGATCATAAGCTATAGAACTTAGATCCATCACAAGTATATGAAGTTATAACTAAAAAGTTATACTTCCATGTTCTTGAACTTTTAATGTTAACTTTAGTTCAAGAAAAATTAGATCAAAGTTAACTAGTAACACTTGACCAAGAACAACATAAATCACGAATTCAAGGATGCATATTATGAAGAAATAAACTAAATAATCAAGTAACTAGTTCATGGTTGTTCATACTTTAAAGATTCAAGCCAAAGTCTTGATCTTTAAGGAAGTAAACTTTAAGTTTACTAACATGAATTCAAGTAATGATTTTTACAACACATGAACTTTAATCTTTAAAACACTAAGTGTAGAACATAAACTAGATAGTTTAGGCTCTTGTATGTTCTTGTATGAACAAGATAAAATGAAGAACAAACTAGCAAGTTTGGTTCTTAAAACTAATAAGTAAACAACAACAAGTAATTAAACAACAATCAAAGTTAAGTAAATGATGATGATGTGTTTGTTTAGGTTCGGTTTTTAGAGGAAAGAAAGAAGGAAGAGAAGTTCAAGTTACTTACAAGAAAAGAGAGAAATGTTTGAGAGAAATGAGAGAAAAATGTGAAGTGAAATGAAGTGTGTGAAAAGTGAATGAAGTATAAGTGAGTAAGTAATGCAAGAAATGAAACAAAAACTCCTCCCCATGCTAGTAAAAGCCGACGGTTTGCAAGGAAAAGGGGGGAAGGAGAAAGTCCACAAGCTCTTGCATGTAATTGGCTTAAAAAGATGGTTATTAGGGGTGTTTGCATGGGAAAGATGTGTAAGTAAACTTGTAACTAGATTCCATGTGCACTAATCTATTTAGTTTAGTCCTAAAGTAATACTTACATGAGTGATGGGCTAATAAGTCCATTAAAATGAGTAGGGTGGGCTTCTAAGTCCACTAACACTAATGAAAGCGCAAGTTCAAGTGATTAACAATTTAAATCCAACAAAGCCCAAGTACTTAACTAGTACTTTAGTTAATTAAAAATGATTAATAAAAATCAATCATGAATGTAAATAATATCTGAAAATATTATTCGTGAAATGTTCGTGTGTTACAAAGACGTGTCGGGCAATTAAAAGTCAATCATGGTAACAAGTAAATGTATAACAATACATTCATTTAATCACAAGCATTAATAATAAATATTAATAATTAAACGTTGGAAAATCCAGGGTCGTTACACAGAGTTTCAAGTGACTGGGTGCACAAACTAAAACAAAACAAAAGATAAAATAATTACAATAATATATAAAAATTTTGATTAAATGAAAAATATGAAAAAAGTATGTTGTCTTGAAATGTGAATTTAGTCACTCATACCAAAGGGCCCTTGGCCTAGCGGTATGAGAGGAATCATTCAACCAAGAGGTTTTGGGTTCAAGCCTCACACTTGAGGCAGTGAGATGTAAATATTCCTGGTTTTGTGTTTAGATCGTAGGTTTGCCTTAAAAAAAATTATTAAGTAGTATTGTACTATTTTTTTTAAGCAAGATAATTTTTTTTAGAATACAGCGTTTACATGAGTTTATATTGTGGTTATGAGCAAGACCTGTTACTCAAACAAATACAAGCTACTGAGATAACGTATCTGTATCCGTGACGAGATACCACCTCTTTGATGTATAGTTGAGCAAGTCTCTCCATCGTATCCGTTTCTTTCATAGCTAGGAAGTGCGCAGATTTAGAAAGACGGTCAACGATAACCCAGATGGTATCGTATCCGCCCACCGTCTTTGGTAGCTTAGTAATGAAATCCATTGTAATCCTTTCCCACTTCCATTGCGGGATTTCCGGTTGTTGAAGTAATCCAGAAGGCCTCTGATATTCGGCCTTAACTTTCGAACAAGTCAAACACTTACCAACATAAGTTGCAACGTCCTTCTTAAGATTAGGCCACCAATACTGTTCTTTAAGATCATGGTACATTTTGCCCGCTCCGGGGTGAATCGAAATATCTCGACTTGTGGGCTTCATCAAGTATAAGGTTCCTTAGATCTTCATAACAAGGTACCCAAATTCTTCCGGCATAACATCGGAGTCCAGTATTCCTAACATCGAGTCGAGAAACAAGAATGTTCAAATATTCATAAGATATATTCTCCTCCTTGAGAGCCTCATCTTGGGCTGCTCGGATCTGGCTTTTGAGATTCGAATGAATGGTGATGTTCAAAGCTTGGACACGAAGAGGTGACATCCTCTCCTTTCGGCTCAAAGCGTCAGCTACAACATAGGCCTTGCCAGGATGATAACGAAGTTCACAATCATAGTCGTTTAGTGTCTCGATCCATCGACGTTGTCTCATATTCAGTTGCTTCTGATCAAAGATGTGCTGGAGGCTTTTGTGGTCGGTGAAGATAGTGCTCTTAGTTCCATAAAGATAGTGTCTCCACAATTTGAGCGCAAAGACAACGGCTCCAAGTTCAAGATCGTGAGTAGTGTAGTTCCGCTCGTGAATCTTCAATTGACGGGAGGCGTAAGCGATAACCTTTGATCTTTGCATCAGTACACAACCAAAACCGCTTTTCGAAGCATTGCAATAAATGACAAAATCATCACTACCTTCAGGAAGAGATAAGATAGGTGCGGTGGTCAACTTCTTCTTCAAGGTTTGAAATGCTGATTCGTGTACGGGTTCCCAAATGAACTTCTTCCCTTTGTGGGTCAACGCGGTCAAAGGACACGCAATCAGAGAGAAACCTTCAATAAACCTTCGGTAGTAACCGGCGAAACCTAGAAATTGGCGGATGTGAGTTAGAGTAGTGGGGGTCTCCCACTTGCTGATAGCTTCAATCTTGGCGGGATCAACTTTGATACCCTGGTCACTCACAACATGACCCAGAAATTGGACCTCCTTCAACCAAAATTCACACTTGGAGAATTTGGCGTAAAGTTGCTCTTGCCTCAAGAGTGCAAATACTAGCCAGAGGTGTTGCTCATGCTCTTCTTCGCTCTTAGAGTAGATGAGGATATCATCTATGAAGACGATAACGAACTTATCCAAGTATGGTTTGCAGACACGATTCATGAGATCCATGAACACGGCAGGTGTGTTGGTTAAACCGAATGGCATCACGAGGAACCCATAATGACCATAACGGGTTCTAAATGCAGTCTTCATTACATCACTTTCCTTCACCCTCAACTGGTGATAACTAGATCACAAATCGATCTTGGAGTAACCGCTCGATCCTTGTAGTTGATCAAAAAGATCGTCAATACGGGGAAGAGGATAGCGATTCTTGATCGTCAATTTGTTGAGTTCACGGTAGTCGATACACATGCGGAAGGATCCATCCTTCTTCTTCACAAATAAAACAGGTGCGCCCCAATGCTAGAAACTTGGTTGGATAAATCCATGGTCAAGTAGTTCTTGTAATTGGCCTTTGTAATTCTTGCATCTCGGAAGGTGCGAGTCTATAAGGTGCGCGAGCTACATGTGCAGCTCCTGGCACTAAGTTGATCTGAAACTCTACTGCTCTTGGTGGCGGCAATCCAGGCAATTCCTCAGGGAAGACATCGGAAAATTCGTTCACAATTCGAACGTCGTTCACACTTTTCACCTCGGTTTCTACCATTTTCACATGTGCTAGGACAGCAAGACGTCCCTTCTTCATGATCTTTTGCGCTTTCACACAACTAATGAAGTTCAGCTTCGAGGTACATCTCTCTCCGTAAATGATCAGTGGCTCACCATCTCCTTGTGGTATACGAAGAGCTTTATCTCCACAGATAATGTCGGCCCTTATCTTGGTCAACCAGTCCATACCGACAATAACATCAAAGCTTCCCAACTTAATGGGTATCAAGTCAATCTCGAAATCCACACCAGCTATGTTGATAATAGCTCCTCGACTAATATGGTCAACTTTCTCAAGTTTTCCATTGGCTACCTCTACAAGCATACTCTCCTTTAACGGGACTAATGACCAATTAATCTTATCGCAAAAGTGTCTACATACATAACTTCTATCGGCACCAGTATCAAATAGGACAGAAGCTAATAGATTGTTGATAGTGAATATACATGTCACCAAGTCGGGGTTCTTACGTGTATCCCTTGCATTAACGTTGAAAGCTCTGCCATATGGTGGTCCACCGTCCTTTCGCTTATTGGGGAACGCATTTCTGAAATGGCCCATCTGTCCGCATTCGTAGCACTTTTTCGGTCCATTGGGGTTCGCCTTCCCATTCAAAGTGGTGACCTTGCAGTCCTTACCGATATGTCCAGTCCGTTGGCACTTTTCACAAACCACGTTACAATACCCAGTATGGTGCTTGTATCACCTCTTGCATTGTGGTAGGGTACCCTTGTAGTTGGGGTTTGAGTTGGTGTTCGGATTAGGGTTTCCACCGTTGTTGTTTCCTATGAAACCCTCATGTCGTTTTGCCGGGTTTTGATCGTAGGTCCTTCCCCTGTTGTTATCCCATTTGCGCTTCTCACTACTACCTGCTTTAGACTTAGCCTTCTCCGGTTCATCGATGATAATTTGATTCATTAAAGTATGCGCCATGCGCATCGCTTCCGGGACATTGGGTGGCTTGGACGAGGTGACGTTTCCCTTAATGGACTTAGGAAGTCCCCACAAATACCTTTCCATACGTTTGAATTTCGTGGTGACCATGGTAGGACACATCAGGGCTAGTTCCAAATACCTACGATTGTACCCATCGAGATCGTTCCCTACAACTTTCAACTGCATAAACTCAATCTCCATCTTCTGTATCTCAGTTCTCGGATAATACTCTTCAATCAGGGCCCCTTTGAATTCCTCCCATGGGGTAGCAAACTCTTCATCAATACCCTTTGCTTGAGCCAAAGTGTTCCACCAAGTTAGTGCACCGTCTGACAGCGTACATGAAGCAAACTTGGTCTTGTTCGCCTCTGAGCAGTTACTAACTCGAAACACAGATTCTAATTTCTCAAACCATCTAGTGAGACCAACCGGCCCCTCCGTTCCACTGAAGTTATGAGGCTTGTAGCTTTGGAACTCTTTGTACATGCACCCATTACGAATGGGCTGAATAACCGGTGACGGTGGCGGTGGAGCTTGGGGTTGTATTTCCGCAATGGCTGCGGCTACCCTTTCGGCAATCATCTCCTCAATTTGGGCTGTGGTCGGTGTTGATCTTCCGTTGGCCATGATGCTCTAAATAAAAATTTTGACTCAAGTCAAAATCCAGTATTCAAATAGTAATAATACAGTATACAACAACCAACATGTAAATAGCATAACACATGTTAATTAAGTAGAGCAACCAGATACAAATACCACAGAATCAACATACAGTAACGTAAATAGAACATCGTGCAAGAATTAAATAACGCAAAGTTCCATTCATTAATAATAAGTTGCATACATCTGTATAAGTTCGTACAATACATAAGTGAAACATGAAATTACAACTAGATTACATAATGAAATCTACTACAAAAGCCCTACGGTGATGGTGGGTGTAGGATGTCCAATACGTGGGACATTTGGTCCTCGAGCTCAGTTACCCGAGCACGGAGGATCTCCACCTCCCTCATCAGTTTCTCGACAGAGGGAGAGGGTGGGGCAGATGGTGCAGTCGGTACGGGTGGTGCTGGTGGTGTACACGGTCTAGCTCTAGAAGTAGAGGCTACGAAGCGGTAAGGCTTATGGATGAATGGATCAGCAGGATACGGCACAAGCCGCTTACGGGAGGTAACCCTACGACGCCGACCATATGCGTCAGTGAATGCTCGACCTCCGTTGATCCCTGGAATGACGGTACCATCGAAACGGTACCGCTTCTTCAGTGGGGTGGAGGGTGGCTGTACAGGTGCATCATCAAGGTCCTCCTCGTCGGAGTCATCATCACTAGAGTCGTCTGTGGATGATTCGTCAGATGACGGGTCATCTGAATCATGTGGAGGTGGCTGCACGGGTGGCTATACTGGCTCTCCTCGGGCGGCCATCATCTGTTGGTATCTGGTGGGTCCGATCGGCACGAGACGTCCATCCGAAGCGCATCGGCACCAATGGCGATACTGATTACGGAATGGACCTTCCCCAAATTCTGCGAGAATCACAACACCACCGGGATGGTGCTGTGGCTCCTGAGGTACCGGGGCAAGTGGAGCTGGAATCTCCGGGAGGTCCTGGGCTCCGTCGGCAGTACCCACTGGGGCAGGCGCATGACTACTAGCTCCGGAGGACGAAGCGCCTGGGTCACTAGAGTGTGTCACCGACGGGATCGGGGGATCGGTAACAGTGGCATGTGAAGTGGCTGAAGTGTCTGAATCGCTGCCCAAAATGATAACAGGTGGAATATCCGACATCTGAACAAGGAAAAATAAATTTTCCATGTCAGTAAGTCATAAAGCAAGCACGTATTAGGCCAAGTAACTACAACAGTCTAGATCATGTGTAACAGTAAGTAGCATGGCAATAATGACAAGTATCATGCAATCGAAAGCAGATAATAGCATGCAGTAGTGAAATCATGTAAATACGGCATATAGTAGTAAAAGTAAGCAGCAGCATGTAGCAGTTCTGCAGAAACAAGTAAACTAGCAAGTTGTAGATTAGTCCTATTAGTGAATCCTACTCGGGTCGGTCCTAGACTCACTAATGCAACCTAATTCCCTACAACCAATGCTCTGATACCAAATGTGATGCCCCGTACAAAACCATCGTGTACGAATCATCAACAACAGGATCATTACAAGGTCAAACACTATATACGTTTTCAAAACAAGTTTGCATTCATGATAAAAGGTGACGTCATAACCAACGTCGAATGTTTTACATCAAAAGTATGCTTCTATGAACGGAAGCAAAGATAATAGTACGTGACCCTTAGGTCGTTACAAATCATAGTTTCAAAAGTAATAATGTTTATGAATGCAAGATAAACGCTCATGCGGTGACATCTCTAAAGCAGCGGGTGTCTACAGCAAGACTAGTACAACAGCGAAAGCGTCTAACCTTAAGCACCTGAGAAAAACATGCTTAAAACGTCAACACAAAGCTTGGTGAGCTATAGTTTAAGTATAATAGTATGTAAGGTAGGCCACGAGATTTCAGTGCTACAAAGAGTGTTTCAAAACAGTATGATAAAGTATATGCTTAACTGTGAGCACTTGGTAACTAACTTAACGTTTATAACCCCCTGAAAGTACACTTGGCGAGTGCGTATATTTACGAAGTATTAAACACCCGTTAAATGCTAGCACTACTAGCCCGAGTGGGGATGTCAAACCCTATGGAGTCATATCTAAGATTCGCGTTCACCGGTTCAAAAACCAATGACTAAACGTTACCGAGCTAAAGGGAATGTTTATGTCGTCGTATAACCCACACATATATAAAGTTTAAGTACTCGTGCCTAGTATGTAAAACATAAAATGAGCATGTAATCTCAGTTCCCAAAATTGTTAAAGTAAAAAGGGATGCTATAACTCACAGTGGTAAAGTAGTGGTAAAGTTGAGTCGGGAAGTAAGCAAGTACGTAGGTCCGGAAAGTCCTCAACCTAAGTCAAATAGTACTAAGTTAGTAAATCGTCCCAATAGGTTTAAAAGTATGTAAATTAGGTCTTAAAGGTCATCATCATTCATCATCAAACAAAAGGTGTAAAGTAGGTTTCATTCTAGAAAAGAGTTTAAAATAAAGGCTGATTTGGATCAGTCACCACGGCCTCTATACCTACTGAAATAAGGTGAGACCAGTGGCCATGGCTCCGTATGTGAGTCCTTTAGTTGTGGTAAAAATTCCAGAAGTAAACTCGTCTTCGTTTGACCGTGGCGACGGTTTAAGTGCGAGTAGGTCAGAATTTTCAGCACAACGTTAAAAGGACATAGTGACACTCGGAAGGCCATAAATCCTAAACCGTAACTCGGATTAAGACGAGTATTAAATGAAAAGTTATCTACACGACCTGAGAAAATTGAAAATCATCTTTACAGTAGCCCAGGTGGTTTGACCAATTCTAGAAAACAGTGAGCAGTGTGTTCCGGTGGGTTCTTGGTGCTTGACGTTCATCACGGTTCTCATCCTTGATGCATATAGCTTCAAGTGTACAACTCGTTGATGTGTTTACATCATATTTACCAAGTTTTGACCATCATAACACAAGTGTAAGTCTAAGATAAGTAGCACAACTCAATTAAGTGTTGCAAGTAGTTTGATGAACCAAAGTTATATCAAGATCTTAGATCCGACACATACATGAACTATAAAAGTAATATTGAACTACAAACTTGAAAGTAAACTAACTAATCAAGATCTTAAGTTGTAGAACATAGTTCTTAGTTTGATCTTGAAGATCCAAGACCCAAAAGTCTAGATCTAAAGTTATTAAGTTAAATCCTAAGTAATAACACTTGAATCTTTACTTTAATGAAACCATAAGTTACAAAACTTAGATTTTCATCTTGTAAAGTGTATGTAAGCTTACAAGCTTTTGATTATGACAAAATAAGTAGACCATAAGCTATAGAACTTAGATCCATCACAAGTATATGAAGTTATAACTAAAAAGTTATACTTCCATGTTCTTAAACTTTTAATGTTAACTTTAGTTCAAGAAAAATTAGATCAAAGTTAACTAGTAACACTTGACCAAGAACAACATAAATCACGAATTCAAGGATGCATATTATGAAGAAATAAACTAAATAATCAAGTAACTAGTTCATGGTTGTTCATACTTTAAAGATTCAAGCCAAAGTCTTGATCTTTAAGGAAGTAAACTTTAAGTTTACTAACATGAATTCAAGTAATGATTTTTACAATACATGAACTTTAATCTTTAAAACACTAAGTGTAGAACATAAACTAGATAGTTTAGGCTCTTGTATGTTCTTGTATGAACAAGATAAAATGAAGAACAAACTAGCAAGTTTGGTTCTTAATACTAATAAGTAAACAACAACAAGTAATTAAACAACAATCAAAGTTAAGTAAATGATGATGATGTGTTTGTTTAGGTTCGGTTTTTAGAGGAAAGAAAGAAGGAAGAGAAGTTCAAGTTACTTACAAGAAAAGAGAGAAATGTTTGAGAGAAATGAGAGAAAAATGTGAAGTGAAATGAAGTGTGTGAAAAGTGAATGAAGTATAAGTGAGTAAGTAATGCAAGAAATGAAACAAAAGCTCCTCCCCATGCTAGTAAAAGCCGACGGTTTGCAAGGAAAAGGGGGGAAGGAGAAAGTCCACAAGGTCTTGCATGTAATTGGCTTAAAAAGATGGTTATTAGGGGTGTTTGCATGGGAAAGATGTGTAAGTAAACTTGTAACTAGATTCCATGTGCACTAATCCATTTAGTTTAGTTCTAAAGTAATACTTACATGAGTGATGGGCTAATAAGTCCATTAAAATGAGTAGGATGGGCTTCTAAGTCCACTAACACTAATGAAAGCGCAAGTTTAAGTGATTAACAATTTAAATCCAACAAAGCCCAAGTACTTAATAAGTACTTTAGTTAATTAAAAATGATTAATAAAAATCAATCATGAATGTAAATAATATCTGAAAATATTATTCGTGAAATGTTCGTGTGTCACAAAGATGTGTCGGGCAATTAAAAGTCAATCATGGTAACAAGTAAATGTATAACAATACATTCATTTAATCACAAGCATTAATAATAAATATTAATAATTAAACATTGGAAAATCCAGGGTAATTACACAGAGTTTCAAGTGACTGGGTGCACAAACTAAAACAAAACAAAAGATAAAATAATTACAATAATATATAAAAATTTTGATTAAAAGAAAAATATGAAAAAAGTATGTTGTCTTGAAATGTGAATTTAGTCACTCATACCAAAGGGCCCTTGGCCTAGCGGTATCAGAGGAATCATTCAACCAAGAGGTTTTGGGTTCAAGCCTCACTTGAGGCAGTGAGATGCAAATATTCCTGGTTTTGTGTTTAGATCGTAGGTTTGCCTTAAAAAAAATTATTAAGTAGTATTGTACTATTTTTTTTAAGCAAGATAATTTTTTTTTAGAATACAGCGTTTACATGAGTTTATATTGTGGTTATGAGCATGACCTGTTACTCAAACAAATACAAGCTACTGAAATAACGTACTGTACTATTTTTAAGCTTGAAAAAAGTGAATGTGAAATGTGAATTTAGTCACTCTGACCATTTTGTAAGTGGATCCCACAATTACCTCTAATTATTTTAATGAGTAGATAATATTGCATCTTTTTCCAACATATACCATATATACATAAACTATACCTACGACTCCATTGCACCTCCCCTAATTAGAAAACTAAAGCTCAAAGCCACAAATGATAAAAACACATTTATATAGACAGTATTAGGCTCAGAACAAATACAGGCTTAATAGATGAATTGGAAATGGACCATGTCACAAGAAACAGGCCCAAAAGAACGAGTGACCAACCATTCAAGTTTAGGGATTATCAGTTGAAAAGGCGTTAGTCGTTAGTATACATGTCAGCATATGAGTAGTCGATATTCATAGTTTGTTAGTTCTATTGAGCTCGTTAAAATATAATTAAATGCAACAGAAGTAGTTATCAAACAGTTAATTCAATAAAAAAATCTTTCTCTCTCTTTCAATTTTTTTGGAGAATTCGCTCGTCTCTAATTAGGGCGGTATTATTTGGTGCTTTCATTGTTAATTGAAAATTCAACAATGGCGGATCATCTAATTCACAGAATGAATTGTTAGAACGAATGACCGATCGATTCATTCTTTGAGGCATTACAACCAAATGTCATCTTAAAACCAGAATACACAATCGAATAATAATACACACAATATGGCACTAGAAGCTGCAAATACAGTTCAAGTCTCAGCCAAGAAGTTTTCAATGGAATTTCCACGTATTGGAGGTGGTGATCCATCTGAATGGTTATATAAAGCTGTGAAATTCTTCGTGTTGCAGAACATTATAGAAACTCAAAAATTAGCATGTGCATCTATGCATTTAGATGGAATGGCTAGTAGTTGGTTTGAATGGGTTGAAATGACCAACCAAGTGCAATCTTGGGCAAATTTTGCTATAGCTATTAAGGTGTAGTTTGATCCTTCTTCATATGAGGATCCAGTAGAGATGTTGACTAAGAAATGAGCAATTCAAAAATTAGCATGGGTAACGATCGTACATATTTATCCATGGAATCAGGGATGTAATCGGATGATTATATGGCAATTACTGATTTGGGATTTGTAATTGTCAACGGGAGATGGTTATTTAAGGTTGTAGGCATATATGGATGATTAATCATTTTTTTTTTCAAAAATCGTCGACGTTGGATAGATTGGTTGAAGAACCGAGGGTTTTTTGTGTTGATTTTTGGGCCATGTGGATTTACATGTAATTAGCAGTATTCATCAGGAATTATTAAGAAAATAACACAACATTAGCCACATCATCAAGGGATTAGGAGCTGACACGTCAACAATAATCCCTTGATTTATAATATGTTATAAATACATATAATTTTACCGTTAACAACTACTTATCTAAGGTGGTGATATTTTACCTTAATTTTTCATAAAATTATCACATGTGTACATTAACAAATTGTACAGTACAATCTTTAATGCACACATGTGGTGAATTTATCATAAATGATAGTGAAATTATATTTATATATATATATATATATATATATATATATATATATATATATATATATATATATATATATATATATATATATATATATATATATATATATATATATATATATTAGGCAAAAAAATGATAATTTTATATAAACGGAACACGTATCTGAAAAGAAAACGAATTCAACATGTAACACCCCAGCTTAACATGACCACAATATTGTCCGCTTTGCCCGCAGGCGCACGGCTTTTTCTTGGCGACCACACACGAGAAGCACTTTCCCAGGAGGTCATCCATCCTAGTAGTGCTCTTGCCTGAACACGCTTAACCACAACGTACCCGCACTCCTGCTCTGCATGTGCTCCCAAAACGCGTTGTGTCATTTAAGATTGAGTATACCTTATAATCTCATGATCACTCATATCCATGGGTGATGTGAGATTTGCCTAGGGTGTTACATTTACCCCCCTCTCTCAGGGACTCATAGTCCTCGATGAGGTTTGCCCCACCACCCCTAACGGCACATGAGTGGCTCTGATACCATTCTGTAACACCCCAGCTTTACATGATCACAATATTGTCCACTTTGCCCGCAGGCGCACGGCTTTTTCTTGGCAACCACACACGAAAAGCACTTTTCCAGGAGGTCACCCATCCTAGTAGTACTCTTGCCCGAGCACGCTTAACCACAACGTACCCGCACACCTGCTCTGCCTGTGGTCTTAAAACGCGTTGTGTCATTTAAGAGTGAGTATTACTTTATAATCCCATGATCACTCATGTCCATGGGCGATGTGGGATTTGCCTAGGGTGTTACACAACAAGAAGAACAAAAAGGGCCTCTGTAAGACCCCAATATTTTTAAAGGTATATTTTATTAATTAATAGTGTTAGTTAATTTAGTTTTGGTTATGAAAAGGACCAACCTTGTAAGACACTAAGTGGGAGAGGGTCAAAATTGTAAATATGTTAAAAACTTACCTCTTAAAAATCTGGAGAACACTTCATTGTTTTAGAAAGTTAAAAAATAAAAATAAAGAATAAGTGAAAGAGTACTTGTGAGTGGCGATTTTTGGGGATCGAGACCAAGAACCCTAGATTTTCTTCATGTAACTAAATTAAAGGGTGTAATCAACCTTGTAATCAATTACTAACACCATTGAAGTTTTTGATTTTCTTAACTTCTCAACATCTCTATAAAAATTTGGGGTTTTATAACCTAACTTGAGGTATGAGCTTTTTATATCTTTAAATCTGAATATTTGTTAGAAATTAAAGTTTTAGTTCTATTGAAAATCTAATTCGATAATTAGGGTTAGGTTTATGGATTTGTGGATTTTATAAAAAAAAATGATGAACTAATCAAATGGAAATTAGTAATTGTGACTTGATGGTGTGAGTCAAAACTGACTTTGACTTAGGTTGACTTAAGTAATTAGTGAGTAAATTATATATATAATGAAGTTGATAGTGAAGTAAAAAGACTTACAAGTAATAAGTATTGTGTTTTTTTTTTTGGGTTTAAATGGTGTCAAAATGGATATTATGGGTCTTTGAGGAAAACCTTAGTGATTTTGGTCTTAATGACCAAGTATGAATAAATTGTGATGTATGTGTATGAAATTTTTATTTAGGTGATTGTACTTGAAGCTTGTGACTTGTCTTGCTTGAAAGCGTGTTAACCATTTTGCTTGGAATTAAGGTGAGTATAATATACATATATAATTTGGCAAATTTGATTGTTGTATGTCGATTATGCAATATTGTTGTTGAGGGTTGAAACCCTACATGACATCGGGGAGATGTCTACATGACATCGGGGAGATGTCTACATGACATCGGGGAGATGTCTACTTATACATTGGGGAGATGTCTACCTGACATTGGGGAGATGTCCACCTTTACATCGGGGAGCTGTACTTTACATAGGGGAGATGTACTTTATGTTGGAAGATGACTTGTAAGCTTATTGAATTGTGAATATGGTTTCTGTACTTATAGTTAAGTTTATCTTTTATATACGTATATTGTATTCACTAAGTGTTTCGCTTACTCCGTTGTGGTTTATCTTTTGTGGGAACGAGCCCCGATAAGGGTAAGAATGTGGAATCATTTGAATGATCGTTAAAGATGCTTTGCTTGTGCTTATGGATTTGATTTGATGCTTGGGTGTTGCTTGAATGTTTTGGGTAGTTGATAAGTGTAGTGACCCGAACTTTTCCATGTTTATATATATTAAATGAAATTGTTATTTACATGACTAAGTGTTTCCAACATGTTAAGCAATCAAACTTGTTAAGACTTGATTAATTGAAATAGGTTTTATATAGACAATTGACCACCCAAGTTGACCGGTGATTCACGAACGTTAAAACTTGTAAAAACTATATGATGTCATATATATGGATATATATATATATATATATATATATATATATATATATATATATATATATATATATATATATATATATATATATATAGTTAACATGGTATTATGATAAGTAAACATATCATTAAGTATATTAACAATGAACTACATATGTAAAAACAAGACTACTAACTTAAGGATTTCGAAACGAGGCATATATGTAACGATTATCGTTGTAACGACATTTAATTGTATATATATATATCATATTAAGATATATTAATACATCATAATATCATGATAAAGTAATAATTTAACATCTCTTTAGATATAATAAACAATGGGTTAACAATATTTAACAAGATCGTTAACCTAAAGGTTTCAAAACAACACTTACATGTAACGACTAACGATGACTTAACGACTCAGTTAAAATGTATATACATGTAGTGTTTTAATATGTATTCATACACTTTTGAAAGACTTCAAGACACTTATCAAAGTACTTCTACTTAACAAAAATGCTTACAATTACATCCTCATTCATTTTCATCAACAATTCTACTCGTATGCACTCGTATTCGTACTCGTACAATACCCAGCTTCTAAATGTATTTACTATTAGTATATACACTCCAATGATCAGCTCTTAGCAGCCCTTGTGAGTCACCTAACACATGTGGGAACCATCATTTAGCAACTATCATGAAATATCTCATAAAATTACAAAAATATTAGTAATCATTCATGACTTATTTACAAGTAAACAAAATTACACATCCTTTATATCTAATCCATATACCAACGACCAAAAACATCTACAAACACTTTCATTCTTCAATTTTCTTCAACTAATTGATCTCTCTCAGGTTCTATCTTCAAGTTCTAAGTGTTCTTCATAAATTCTATAAGTTCTAGTTTCATAAAATCAAGAATACTTCCAAGTTTGCTAGCTTACTTCCAATCTTGTAAAGTGATCATCCAACCTCAAGAAATCTTTCTTATTTACAGTAATATATCTTTCTAATACAAGGTAATACTCATATTCAAACTTTGATTCAATTTCTATAACTATAACAATCTTATTTCTAGTGGAAATCTTACTTGAACTTGTTTTCGTGTCATGATTCTACTTCAAGAACTTTCAAGCCATCCAAGGATCCTTTGAAGCTAGATCTATTTTTCTCATTTCCAGTAGTTTTATCCACAAAACCTTAGGTAGTAATGATGTTCATAATAACATTCAATTCTTATATATAAAACTACCTTATTCGAAGGTTTAAACTTGAAATCACTAGAACATAGTTTAGTTAATTCTAAACTTGTTCGCAAACAAAAGTTAATCCTTCTAACTTGACTTTTAAAATCAACTAAACACATGTTCTATATCTATATGATATGCTAACTTAATGATTTAAAACCTGAAAACACGAAAAACACCGTAAAACCGAATATACGCCGTCGTAGTAACACCGCGGGCTGTTTTGGGTTAGTTAATTAAAAACTATGATAAACTTTGATTTAAAAATTGTTCTTCTGGGAAAATTATTTTTCTTATGAACATGAAACTATATCCAAAAATCATGGTTAAACTCAAAATGGAAGTATGTTTTCCAAAATGGTCATCTAGACGTCGTTCTTTCGACTGAAATGACTACCTTTATAAAAATGACTTGTAACCTATAATTCTGACTATAAACCTATACTTTTTCTGCATAGATTCATAAACTTAAGTTCAATATGAAACAATATCAATTGGATTCACTCAAAACGGATTTAAAACGAAGAAGTTATGGGTAAAACAAGATTGGTTATTTTTGCTTGTTGTAGCTACGTGAAAATTGGTAACAAATCTATATTAATCTTATCCTAGCTAACTCATATTGTTTATACATGTATTCTAATATATTATGTAATCTTGCTTATCCTTCTCATTATCTGAAAGATGTGAAGCAATAATTACTGGTAATTGAGATGTACCTTCGAGATAAGCATACTCCAAATGTTTGGGTAGCTCTTTAAGCTCTAGTACGGGTGGTTCTTCTAAGGAATTTTTTATACGAAATCTATCTTCATTTTTGATTTCCTCAAACGATTCCTCTTCCTTGGGAATTTCTTCTATTATGGTCTCGTCATCCGTGACCACCTTCATCAACTCATCAAAATCTTTATCAATATTGAAGTATTCATTCTCACTTACCGGGGCTAACCCCGGGATATCAATTTCAAGTAGCTCCTTCAATTCATTCTCGACACAAAGATCTATAACATCAATTTGAAAACAAGAGTCATTGATAGAAGTGGGTCTTTTCATGGCTTTGTCAATGTGACAAATTATTCTCTCGTTTCCCACACCTAGACTCAATTGTTCTTTTTGGACATTAATGATAGCATCTGCAGTGTTTAGGAAAGGACGTCCTAAAATGATAGGAACTTTTGTGTCCTCTTGCATTTCTAGAATAACAAAGTCGACGGGAAAGATAAGTGAGCCAACTTTTACAAGTATATCCTCGACTATACCTATGGGAGTATCAAATGATTGGTTTGCTAATCGAATACCCATTCGGGTTGGTTTTAAGTCTCCTAAGTCAAGTTTTAAATATAACGAGTAAGGCATTAAGTTAACACTTGCACCTAGGTCGGCTAGTGCATCGTACACCAGTGAATCACCCATCATACATGGTATGATAAAACTACCAGGGTCTCCTAATTTTGGAGGTACATTTTGTTTCTTTAAGATGGCCGAACATTCCTCATGGAGGAATGTGGCAGAAACGTCGTGGTATTTACCCTTCGAGGATATGAGATCCTTTAAAAACTTCCCGTAATTGGGCATATCCCTAAGAACCTCCGCGAGTGGCATGTTAATGCTAATTTGCTTAATCATGTCCGCAAATTTCTCATACCGCCTTGCGAGTCTGTCTTTCTTTAATGCTTTTGGGTATGGAATGGGTTCCTTATGCACCTTTACTGTTGGTTCTTCACTTTTCTTTGGTATGACCTCAGGTGGATCATCTTTCTCTTGTTCTTTGTCAACTTGCTCATTTTCATCAACCGGTATTTGTAAAACAGAAGGACATAAAGGAACTTCCGGGGACTTAAGAGTCTCCGGTTTAGTAGTTAAACCACTTCTAGTAGTTATAGCATTTACATGCTCGTTCCTTGTTTGGGGGTTGTTGGGATTCACTTGAGTATTTGAGGGGAGAGTACCTGGTGGTCTCTCTAATAGTTACTGTGATATCCTTCCAACATCCCTTTCTAAGTTTTGTATTGTGGCTAGTTGATTTCGGATTTGCTGAGTTTGGAGCTCTGCATTTTGCTCGTGCTTAACCATAAAATCTCTTAAGAGATCTTCTAAACCAGATTTCCTCTCAGGTTGAGGTTGCATAATTGCTAATGGTTGTGGTTGATTGTGTTGGAAATTATTTTGATAATTTCGTTGAGGTTGATTTCGGTTATTATAACCTGGTGGCGGATTTCTTTGATTTTGATTTGGGAAATTCCGGTTATTTTGGTAACCTGGATTTCCTCCTTGATAGTTATTATTATTATTATTTGATCCTGAAGGTCCTCCTACTTGATAGCTGTTTATAGGAGGATATTTTCGGTTGTTTGCTTCTATAGCTGGAAAATCACTGAAGTTCATTTCACCTTTTCGTAAGTAACCTAAGAAATTTGCTTGCTCTTCCATTGTACTTTGATCACAATCTCTAGTAAGATGGGGACCTTGGCATAGTTCACATCCTACTCTGATAGCATGCATTTCCTTGGTTACTTTCTCGATTTGCCTTGCTTGATTTGCTATTTGAACTTTTAAAGAAGCAATTTCATCATTGCTTTCAATACTAGCAACATTTGATGATCTAGAGAATTCTATTTCTTGATGCCAATTATGGGAATGGGAAGCTAAATCAGCAATGACTGTGTGAGCGTCTTCAGGTGTTTTCTTCATGATCGAACCTCCGGCTGCAACATCTATATCTTTTCTAGTTGCCACATTGACTCCTTTATAGAATATTTGGACCTTTTGGAATGTATTCAACCTGTGTTGAGGACATACCCTAAGCATTTTGTTGAATCGGGTCCAAGCTTCATAAAGAGTTTCATTAGGCTTTTGCATAAAGTGATTTATATCACTTTGCAATTTTGCTGCTTTTGAAGCAGGAAAGAATTCTGACAAAAACTTATCCATCATATCATTCCAGTTTTTAATATAACCTTCTGGTAATGAGTCTAGCCAATCTCTTGCATCATCTTTTAAGGACCATGGAAAGATTTTTAAACATGCAACTTCATCGGTGACATCTTTGATTTTGAAAAGCTTGCAAATGCTTACAAACTTACGAAGATGCTCGTTAGCATCCTTATTTGGGGCTCCACCGAATTGACATGTATTAGTCACCATGTGTAAAAATTGACCTTTTATTTCAAAGCCATCACTCATCGTGGGTTGGATGATTGCGTGGCCTTGACCTTTTCTTGTGGCCTTCATTAATGCTTCCATCGTTTGATTTGTATCAGCCATTTCTTCTTCTTCTTTAATAATCGGCTCTATGATTGGTTGAATTATTGGTTCAGAGTCGGATTCTAAGGAAAGTGACTCTAAATTTTTAGCAAGAGATTCTACTTCTTGAGTTCTTAAGCGTTCGTGGAATTTTCTTTCGGGTTCGGGATGTGAAGGAGTTAATTCAGCGTTGGAGGAACGTAAGTTCATACATTAATTTCTATTATGAGATCACTTCACTAAAGGTTTATCTAGGGTTACCTATTTGTTTCTTTTTTTTAGTGTTTTTCGGTGTTTTACAATTACTAGTACTTCTTTTTGTTGTTTTTGACTTTTATTAATTCTTTGAGGTTCCGGATTAAGTTTAACGAGTTTAGGATTGAACGGATCATACAATTTGGGAAATTGTACAAAGAATTAAAGGATTTATTCAAAAACTTTGAACTTTCTTGGAAATGAATTTCCTCGAGAGTATCGAATAACATAAAAACAATGATAAAAACCTTTAAACAAACAGATTATCCTTCTGATTTTGCCCACGTTTCGAATAGCCAAAAGATGCAGCAGAGGGGCAGGATCCTTCTATTGACCAATAAAATTGGTGATCCAACAACCCGGTCCACGTACAAATCCAACTACTACTACGAATCAGAAAAATTATCTACTACTACAAATCCACCTTCACCACACCAAAAAAGTTGATGTGGGGAAACGTAACCTTTATTTATGAACGAATTTGAGTTGTTTTGTTACACGAATTGATTTATTGTATATGTGGTATTTTATTGAATTCAGGTTGATTTCACACATATATAGGCAACTAGTCCTATTCATGTAGTTTAGTTTGTTGGTAAATCCGATTCGTTCCACAGGGAGATGGAGTGTTTAATGGTTTTTAATAGTCTTTGATGTCAAACTTAATTAAAGGGGGTTTTGGATTAGGAATTTATAATATAACAGTAATAGAAAAATAACTTAAACTAATTTACTTCATAAATAGAATTACAAGATTACAAGAATTAACTTAAAAAGGAACTAAATGAAATTAAAATAATTATGATGCGAATATTTTATTACTAAAGGGTAATTAGTAAAATAGTAATTTTTAATAAAACTATGTGTTTAGAATTTTGTTTTGAGTAATTATAATATAAATTTATTTAAATTAACTAAATGATATGTTTTAATTATATTAATATAAATTGTTAAGAATAGTAATTTAACTAATTATAAACTAATTACAAACTATAAACTTTTAATTAACACTAATTATAAGGTTAAAACATGTATTAAGATATTTTATAATAACTAATATTAATTATATAGTAATAACCTGAATATAAATAATTAAATAATTAAAACCCTAATTTTAACCCTACTGGTACTGTAGCCGGGTTGTAGACCGTACGGGTTTCGCGTATTTATACGCGTATCGCGTATACATTTAAACCTACGCGAATTGTGTAATTAAAATCGTACAGTAATATGTTTACACTTACGCGTTTCGTGTAGATAGTACACGATTCGCGTATGTTATATACGATGTGACAAAACAGTCTGATACAGATTCGAGTGTTTTTATGTATTTTTTTTATTTAAAATAATAATTCGTAAATAATAATAATAATAATTTTACAATAAATATAAATGATATAAATGGGAGTATTTACTTAAATGTGTCACCTCTAGGTCCATGGATTGCTTTGAGTTTAAGCCCTATTAAAATATTTTAGTAATAAACTTTACATTTTTCTTTCGAATAAATATAAGGTTACGACTAACTAAATCAAATCTAATTTTCATCGGATTTTATTTAGAAAGCTACTATTCTCCAAGTATTTAAATTGAGACCTAGCCTAGTTTTGACTTTCGCCAATACCCAAATCGTAACGGTTTCCCTTTTTACAATTTCACTGTCATGTACTTATTGATATTACCCAAACCACCGAAGTTTATTTCTAAATTGGTGTTAATAACTTATCCATAAATTCGTCTAGATCATTTTTAATGTTGAAGCTTAATTTATATAAATAAAAACAACTTTCGTTATTTAAATTTAATAAATTAAGTGGCAAGGGTTAAATACCTAATTACATAAAAATGGTTCTTTTAACTAGGCTCAATATTAAAAATACTAAAGTTACATTTTAACTTTTACAAATGGTAACAATCCATTTCACTAGGGGCTCTACATCTAAGCAAACACTATAGAAATTTAGCTATTCATTACACTAGGGTAAACATAAAAATATAGATATGCAAACATAATAACAACGCTAATTTTAACAGAGTAAACTTACTAAAATATCTTCACTTTCATTAACTTCAAACGGTAGAAAATTACAAATAACAACACTCTTCACGCGAACAATACACCCTTAATATTTAAAACTACCTAAATATTGAACCTTGAAACTAATTATACAGAGTACTTGAAAACAAAATAACAGTAACTAAATTAATTTGTATGTGTATAGTAATGTTGTATGATATGTCTCTCTTTGCACTTGAACAAGTACTCCCTTTTTATCATGTAACAAAGTAGTAGGTAAAGATTTTAAAAAATGTTGAATGCTTGCTTGCTGTAGCTCATTGAGAAAAAGATATAGTTTTAAACTCCAAAAGCAGCCGCCCCATTTCTGGCCAATGATTAAACTCGGCCTAACCTTACGCGTTTCGTGTAGAGGTCACACGATTTGCGTAAGGCTAAATTACTACGCGTTTCGTGTAGATCTACACGATTCACGTAAGAGATAATGGCAGTTTTCTTTATTTTTCTTTTTCGTTTGTTCTATGTTGACCTCGTATCGACGTGTAACATTTTGGATGACTTGTTGTAACCTTTTTCTTTAGTTTTCTTCGTTCTTGAATTCGGATGAACGTTTCCTCGATATATTTGATTTAAACTCATCGTTTATTGTCTTTTCTTCCAACTTCACTTCTATGTTTACTTTAATCATTTTTCTCGTGAAATGCGCATTGAATGTCTTTGTAGATGGTAAAAACCTATGAAATATAAGTGATATTGCGTTGAATAATATGTATGTTTAGAGCAATATCAAAATACCCCACACTTGAACGTTGCTTGTCCTCAAGCAATTACATCTTTGAACAGAATTAGAACATTATATATATCTTTATTATCGAACATTAGATCACACAACACACACTACACGAAATGAAACACACGCTATATGAAATATATTACACAACACAGTATTTATTGGATCACACACACACGAAACGAAATTCTGACAACAGAAACAAACATGAAACTCGTGATTAGGGTTTAAAAATTTGGATCCTTAGGGAAAATTGGACCTTGTGAAAACGTTTTATGATTTTATAAAATGTCATGCTAGTTTTTACACTAGACACGTTTTCCGGTTTTAACCTCAAATTCCGGTTGAGGGTAACTGAAAACCGAAGTCTCAGTTGGCGATTAGCAAGCTATTCGCCCCCATGATTGTAGTATCATGGAACTTGAAGCCGAATGTCCAAAAAAATAGTTTTACACAAATATAATTCATAAAATAGCATAAGTTTTAGAACAAAATTATATCGTGTCCAAATATCATCATTGAACCATGAGTTTGCACACCTCAATTTGTTATGGCATATGTATGTTGACCGCGGTCAAACATAGATGCAGTTGATCTTTACGGAGATCATCCATCTGGGGATTAGATTCATTAGTCTTAAAAGCTAATTTGCATTGTGCCCCCCCATTGTACGAAACATATCCTTCTCATGGTTAGGATAAGTCTGACCACCAAAAACCCTGTTTGATGCTGAGGTTAGGTGGATTTCCAGCCGATCTTAGGGATGACTTTTCAAGATTTTTCGTCAACCTACAGCTGTTCTGGACTACATCTTCTAACATAAGTTACCAAGTGTGTCAATTTGGAAGACTTTACTTCCTTACGGGATGGACTTGATTCATCTTCTATTACTCGTAATAGTGGAATATTCAGGTTTATACGTTCCAAAGCAATGATATCTGCAATAACTTCATAGAAACATGTGATATATGGTTCTCAACATAAGGTTTTATAAATTCTTGTTATAATTGGTTTTCTTTTATAGGTTTTAAACAAATAAACTTATGCGTTTTTAATGTATTGAGACGATAATTTCGGTTTTTGACACCTATGCTTTAATCGCTCGTAGTTGCCTTAAAATTCATTTGATATATTTGTTTAAAAATTTTATAAATCTTGATAAAAATCACCAAATTATAAGTTCTCGAAAATTTATATATTCCCACCCCACACTTAAGATTATGTAATGCCCTCACTACATAAATCAGATAATAATGTATAAATTTGAGAGGACAAAAAGTGTGAAGTATTTGGAACTTCCTTTGTTAACAGATTTGGATTTTCAAATTGTTTTACCTATGATTATATCCAATGTTTGTATCACAATGTAATTCGATGTTTCGTTTCGTCTAATTGCGTTTTCTTCTATACCTGTCAAAACCATGTTAAAAAACATACAAAACATGGGGTTGTACTTCAATCGTACAAAACAATTTTTACCCCACACTACTTTCTTGCTAATATATAATAAAACATAAGAAACATAAAAAGTATATCAATACACACCATACAATTATGTTATTACAAACCAAAATAAAAATGTTTTAAAGAATAGAACTAGTTAAATGGATTCCAAAATGGGCCTCCCTGTTCGCCCTCTTCCTGTTGCTGTCGCTGCCGTTGTTCGTTTAGGCGTTGTTCCTCGTAGAAATGCCTATATGCATCCTGACTCACGGCTATGGCGGCGTTGTGGTCATATGGTGGAGGTAGAGGGTCATCGGGTGATTGCCATGGGGGATATGATGGAAAGGCTGAGGGTGCGTAAGCTTGCGGGTTAGACGCGTATAGATATGCTTGTTGGTGCGCCCACTCTAATTGATTTCCCATTCCCCTCTGATCATATCGGATGTTAGACAGAATATTATACTGATCTAGTTGGGTATGCCTAATATCCCCCAATTGTTGAGACAAAGCAGTATGCTGATCTTCTGATCTCGCTCCCCAGTTTTAATATGAATTACGTACATCTAAACTCAATGCGTTAAACGAGTTTTGGAGCATATCGAAATCAGAAGTACCTGTATGAGACGAGCTAGCCTGATCTGTCTCTCTGCGTCTCCTCCTAGCTTCCCTCGCGGGTTCATCATCCTCTTCCATAGGTGCGTGAGCAGCAACTTCCTGTTGCCTTAAACTACGTACCCCACCCCTTACACATATAGCCTTAGCTGTCTTATACACCTCCAATCCTAAAGTACGAACCTGTTGATCTATCGGCTGGATTGGAGGATCTAATTCGTTCGGGTCGAGACCGAACCAGGCTGCCAAACACGTGACATAGTGTCCTCCCGACATGTCACTGGATCCTCGAGCACCCTTACCTATATGGGCCAAAAAGTAGGCCACTCCATAGGGTATACTAATAAATGTATCCCTATCTCTGATTGCATCCAAATACCAAAGGTCAACATAATTAATCTTATCTGTATTAAGGAATGCTCTTTGGTTAATTGTGTTCGCTATAAATTTATGAATTATTCGATAGCGAACATCAGTGATCTTAAGGTATGTTTCCTGGCCTGCCACATAAGTATTCTTTTGGGAAAAAAAATGCCAGACGCTCAAAGAATCATAATCTCCTGTATACTTAGCTCCTGTAAAAATATATTCCCAAAAACCGGGAGCATTTATCTGATTACCGTCGTAAATTCCTAAAGCCAAAGTCATGTCACCTAGGGACATTTCTCTATCTACCCCACCTAGTCGAAATTGTAGAAATCTAGTATCTTCGATATTTTCAGGGTGTATATTCATCCTGACGGTAGAATAGAATTCCAAACACAATTCTCTATATACAGGAGAATTCAACCTAAACAATCTCTCAAAGTCATTATAATACGTAATTACCCCAAATTCATCCGTGAAACTTTGGGTTAAAATTTCCCTTATCGGTGTATCTAAGTTGACTGGGTCTCCTAGGGGATCCCAATCAACAACGTAAACTGGAGAGATGGTTCGATTTACCAGAATGAGTAAATCCTTAACTTTTTGCACCCTTTGATGTAATTCGTTAGGAAACTGCAGGATCGGGTGTAGGTTCAAGAGTTGTTGTTCCATTTCGGGGGTAACTTGATCTTGTGCTTGTTGTTGGTTAAATGCCCTCATTCTAAATGGTCCCTGCATAACATTTTAAAACAAGAAAATCATCCCAATAGGATGTGTTAATGTTAGCAAAGAGTCTAAATTCAACCTACAAACTTGTTTTCAACACCACATGAATCAATTTATTTCAACAACTTTGGAAGTTTTAGTTCTATGATTCAAAACAAAACAGAAACAAACCAAAAATCATAAATCAAAAATCAAGTTTCATATGCAAAGTTTAATTCACAAGTGAAAACACGCAATTTATCTAAGTGTATCTAATTCAATTCAATCACATTGCGTGTATTTCAGCTTCTAAACAATCCTTAATAGCATTAAAGTTCATACTTGATTCATTAAAATGACAAAAACTATCAAAATCATACTAAAATTAAAAATTACAAAATCAAACAATCAAAATTATGTTCAAGAGTTCTAACTACTAACAAAACAGTTAAAAACATCTAATTACAACCAAAATAACACACCTCAGTAGCAATTTCTCAATTATCCCCAATTTGTATAAACCCTAATTTTTCAATAACCAATTAAACATCAATTTTTCATGTTAATCGGGTTTAATATCATACTAACAACAATAATATAGCAATAATCAAGCAAAAATCAACAAGAACATGTATATACTTCGGATTAAAGCTATAAAGAAATATAATGAAAAATTGGAAGAACACTAGGTAAAATGGGTTTAGGACCCTTACCAATCTAGGCATGTTGAAAGATTGAAGAATTGGAGAAGATTGGAAGTGTTAATTTAAGTTTTTGGGTGTGATTTTTGGGTTTTTGTGTTAGGTTTTCGTCACAGCAGCAGAAATAAAAAAAATGGGAGTGTGAAAACTGTCTGCTGCTCGATCTGATATGTCCAGCTATTTTTTTGACCTTACGCGTTTCGCGTAGATCTACGCGTTTCGCGTATGCTTTGAATTCCACGCGTTTCGTGTAATCATACACGTTTCGCGTATGCCTTGGCCCTTTTTTTTTTTTTTAACTTATAATCAATTAAATTTTAAAATATCTTTTTTAAATTTATATTTGTAATGGAAATTCGGTTGTTACACCTGATCTTAATCCGTTTATAAATTTTTTTAATTTCAATTTATAGAATTCAATTCATTAAAAGTTAAAGTTTTTAATGTTTTTCGAAAACAAATTTAAAATAAAATAAAATAAAAACACTCTATTTTTGTGTTAAAATTATTAACATTTTTAATTTTAAAACAAGTACATGAAAAATAAAAATTACACAAATTAAAATACACTCTATTTTTTTTTTGTATACCCCTAAATCAACTAATTTTCAAACTTAAAACTTTGTTTCCTATCGATTAGGTAGAGATAAATTCGGTCGTCAAACCTATCATTATCCACGACAAAGATTTACAAGTTATATATTTTTACGGTTATTGATAAAAAGGTATATTTTGCAATCTACTGTAGACTTTTAGAATTTAACAAAAAATTTTGTGCAATTTGAAGAATGAAAATTCAGTTGTGACACCTAAACATTTTCATTTTCAAAGAAACAAGTTAAACTCAAGGCGTTTCACCTTCAATTTAGTAGAAAGGAATTTTTTTTTTTTTTTTATTTTTATTTTGTTTTCGTGGTTTACTATTTAACAGATATCTTATGAATCCAACAAGAAATTTCGTGCAATTTGAAAAACGATAATTCAGTTGTAACACTTAACATTTATCGTTTTCAATGAAAACATATTGAACTCAAGGTTCATCAATTTTAAATGGTAGACCATTTTAATAGAACATACAACAAACAAAAACAAACCAAACACAACAAAACATTACACACAAAAATGCACAAACACACAATTGGCGAGAAAAAGATTTAAAGAGTGAAGCCTCGTTGGCTCGCCTCGTAGTGGAGTCGCATTATTTCGCTCCCCATTGCTTCGTAGGCGTAACCTCGCTGGTTTAAGAGGTTTTCTTCTGCACATTTTAAAGGCCCTTCTCGGCATAAGGTTACGTACTCGTAATTAGAGTCCGTTTGGTTCTTTGGGCAATCTCCGGAGTGAGTCGGTTTTCCACATTTCACACATTTACCCAAATTACGTGCTCGACGCCTTTTAGCTGATTTAGATTTTCCTCTTGCATAGTTTGTCTCATTTAGTTTCTGTCTTTCTTCTTTCCTCGCCTTATCGCATCTTTTCTTAATATCTAACACCACATCCCTCGGTAAAATCTTATCGCACTTTAAAATGAAATGGTTGTAGATATACTGACTGCGCATCTTGAAATTACACAATAAAAACAAAAAGAAATTAAAAAGGTAGAATGGAGGGAGAAGACTAGTTCTTTAGGGTCTGCTAGGGAAAGACCAATCTAACCCCACTCTTAAAGATAAGAATAAAATCGAGAATGGAGTTTAAAACCTTAGAGTTACCCTGAATTTATTTGTCCTTAGGGTAGAAGGTGATTTCATCTCTTTCCGTAGTATTGATTTCTTCAAAGTATAACTTGAGTCTGTGTCCGTTCACTTTGAAAATTCCACCGTCTTTACCATACAACTCTGCATATCTAGATGGAAAAACCTGTTTTATTATATATGGCCCAGTCCATCGGGATCTAAGTTTACCAGGTGAAAACTTGAAACGTGATTGGAATACCAATACTTTATCCCTTTGTTCAAATTCTTTCTTTTTTAATCGTGCATCGTGCCATACTTTAGTTTTTTCTTTATATGTTTTAGAATTTTCGTAGGCTTGTAATCTTAATTCATCTAGTTCGTTAAGTTGTAATAACCTATTTTCTCCGGCTTGTACAAGGTCAGTATTACATTCTCTCATAGCCCAGTATGCCTTGTGTTCAACTTCAACAGGTAGATGACACGCTTTACCGTATACAAGTCTAAATGGTGTGGTACCTATTGGTGTTTTATACGCAGTCCTAAAAGCCCACAACGCGTCATCTAACTTGCGTTGCCAGATTTTAGGGTTGTTATTAACCGTCTTCTCAAGTATGCGTTTTAAGGCACGATTCGTGTTCTCCACTTGACCACTTGTTTGCGGGTGGTACGGAGTAGAGAAACGATGAGTTACGCCATACTTCTTCAACACCTTTTCAAGAAGGTTGTTGGTAAAATGTGTTCCCCGGCAGCGGCGCCAAAAAGTTGATGTGGGGAAACGTAACCTTTATTTATGAACGGATTTGAGTTGTTTTGTTACACGAATTGATTTATTGTATATGTGGTATTTTATTGAATTCGGGTTGATTTCACACATATATAGGCAACTAGTCCTATTCATGTAGTTTAGTTTGTTGGTAAATCCGATTCGTTCCACAGGGAGATGGAGTGTTTAATGGTTTTTAATAGTCTTTGATGTCAAACTTAATTAAAGGGGGTTTTGGATTAGGAATTTATAATATAACAGTAATAGAAAAATAACTTAAACTAATTTACTTCATAAATAGAATTACAAGATTACAAGAATTAACTTAAAAAGGAACTAAATGAAATTAAACTAATTATGATGCGAATATTTTATTACTAAAGGGTAATTAGTAAAATAGTAATTTTTAATAAAACTATGTGTTTAGAATTTTGTTTTGAGTAATTATAATATAAATTTATTTAAATTAACTAAATGATATGTTTTAATTATATTAATATAAATTGTTAAGAATAGTAATTTAACTAATTATAAACTAATTACAAACTATAAACTTTTAATTAACACTAATTATAAGGTTAAAACATGTATTAAGATATTTTATAATAACTAATATTAATTATATAGTAATAACCTGAATATAAATAATTAAATAATTAAAACCCTAATTTTAACCCTACTGGTACTGTAGCCGGGTTGTAGACCGTACGCGTTTCGCGTATTTATACGCGTATCGCATATACATTTAAACCTACGCGAATTGTGTAATTAAAATCGTACAGTAATATGTTTACACTTACGCGTTTCGTGTAGATAGTACACGATTCGCGTATGTTATATACGATGTGACAAAACAGTCTGATACAGATTCGAGTGTTTTTATGTATTTTTTTTATTTAAAATAATAATTCGTAAATAATAATAATAATAATTTTACAATAAATATAAATGATATAAATGGGAGTATTTACTTAAATGTGTCACCTCTAGGTCCATGGATTGCTTTGAGTTTAAGCCCTATTAAAATGTTTTAGTAATAAACTTTACATTTTTCTTTCGAATAAATATAAGGTTACGACTAACTAAATCAAATCTAATTTTCATCGGATTTTATTTAGAAAGCTACTATTCCCCAAGTATTTAAATTGAGACCTAGCCTAGTTTTGACTTTCGCCAATACCCAAATCGTAACGGTTTCCCTTTTTACAATTTCACTGTCATGTACTTATTGATATTACCCAAACCACCGAAGTTTATTTCTAAATTGGTGTTAATAACTTATCCATAAATTCGTCTAGATCATTTTTAATGTTGAAGCTTAATTTATATAAATAAAAACAACTTTCGTTATTTAAATTTAATAAATTAAGTGGCAAGGGTTAAATACCTAATTACATAAAAATGGTTCTTTTAACTAGGCTCAATATTAAAAATACTAAAGTTACATTTTAACTTTTACAAATGGTAACAATCCATTTCACTAGGGGCTCTACATCTAAGCAAACACTATAGAAATTTAGCTATTCATTACACTAAGGTAAACATAAAAATATAGATATGCAAACATAATAACAACGCTAATTTTAACAGAGTAAACTTACTAAAATATCTTCACTTTCATTAACTTCAAACGGTAGAAAATTACAAATAACAACACTCTTCACGCGAACAATACACCCTTAATATTTAAAACTACCTAAATATTGAACCTTGAAACTAATTATACAGAGTACTTGAAAACAAAATAACAGTAACTAAATTAATTTGTATGTGTATAGTAATGTTGTATGATATGTCTCTCTTTGCACTTGAACTAGTACTCCCTTTTTATCATGTAACAAAGTAGTAGGTAAAGATTTTAAAAAATGTTGAATGCTTACTTGCTGTAGCTCATTGAGAAAAAGATATAGTTTTAAACTCCAAAAGCAGCCGCCCCATTTCTGGCCAATGATTAAACTCGGCCTAACCTTACGCGTTTCGTGTAGAGGTCACACGATTCACGTAAGGCTAAATTACTACGCGTTTCGTGTAGATCTACACGATTCGCGTAAGAGATAATGGCAGTTTTCTTTATTTTTCTTTTTTGTTTGTTCTATGTTGACCTCGTATTGACGTGTAACATTTTGGATGACTTGTTGTAACCTTTTTCTTTAGTTTTCTTCGTTCTTGAATTCGGATGAACGTTTCCTCGATATATTTGATTTAAACTCATCGTTTATTGTCTTTTCTTCCAACTTCACTTCTATGTTTACTTTAATCGTTTTTCTCGTGAAATGCGCATTGAATGTCTTTGTAGATGGTAAAAACCTATGAAATATAAGTGATATTGCGTTGAATAATATGTATGTTTAGAGCAATATCAGGATACAATAGACACGTATGCAAATGTTTTGACATATCATATCGACCCATGTATATATGTTATTTGGAACAACCATAGACACTCTATATGCAGTAATGTTGGAGTTAGCTATACAGGGTTGAGGTTAATTCCAAAAATATATATACTTTGAGTTGTGATCTAGCCTGAGACGTGTATACACTGGGTCGTGGATTGATTAAAGATAATATATATTAATTTATTTCTGTACATCTAATTATGAACAACTAGTTGTAGGTTACTAACGAGGACAGCTGACTTAATAAACTTAAAACAGTAAAACGTATTAAAAATGTTGTAAATATATTTTGAACATACTTTGATATATATGTACATATTTGTTATAGGTTCGTGAATCGACCAGTGACCAAGTCTTACTTCCCGACGAAGTAAAAATATGTGAAAGTGAGTTATAGTCCCACTTTTAAAATCTAATATTTTAGGATGAGAATACATGCAATTTTATAAATATTTTATGAAATAGACACAAGTAAATGAAACTACTTTATATGGGTGAATGATCGAAGCCGAATATGCCCCTTTTTAGCTTGGTAGCCTAAGAATTTGGGAACAGACCCCCAAATTGACGCGAATCCTAAAGATAGATTTATCGGTCCCAACAAGCCCCATTCTGGAATTTGGAATGCTTTAGTACTTCGATTTTATCATGTCCGATGGGTGTCCCGAAATGATGGGGATATTCTATATGCATCTTGTTAATGTCGGTTACCAGGTGTTCACCGTATGAATGATTTTTATCTCTATGTATGGGATGTATTGAAATATGAAATCTTGTGGTCTATTATTATGATTTGATAATATATAGGTTAAACCTATAACTCACCAACATTTTTGTTGATGTTTTAAGCATGTTTATTCTCAGGTGATTATTAAGAGCTTCCGCTACTGCATACTAAAATAAGGAGAAGATTTGGAGTCCATGCTTGTATGATATTATGTAAAAACTGCATTCAAGAAACTTATTTTTGATGTAATATATTCTTATTGTAAACCATTATGTAATGGTCGTGTGTAAACGGTATATTTTAGATTATCAGTATTTGATAATCTACGTAATACTTTTTAAACCTTTATCGGTAAAATAAAGGTTATGGTTGTTTTAAAAATGAATGCAGTCTTTGAAAAACGTCTCATATAGAGGTCAAAACCTCGCGACGAAATTAATTAATATGGAACGCTTATAATCAATATGAACGGGACATTTCAGTTGGTATCCGAGCGTTGGTCTTAGAGAACCAGAATTTTTGCATTAGTGTGTTTTACCGAGTTTGTTAGGATGCATTAGTGAGTCTGGACTTCGACCGTGTTTTTCTTCGAAAAAAAACGATTGCTTAACTTTTTTTGTTGGAAACTATATATTATTAACATGTAAATATTATGTGATATATTAACCTCTTAATATGTTTGATATTGTGTGATAGATGTCTACCACTAGTACAAATCCCATCGACTCTCCTTATAATAATGAAGAGTCGAATATAATTTGGGAAGATTCACAAATTCCCGAAGAGGAACCGGAAGAAAAGGAACCGGAAGAAGAGGAATCAGAAGAGGAGGAACCGGAAGAGGAGGAACTGGAAGAAAAAGAGGTTCCGGAGGAAGAAATATTGATACCTACAGTAAATTGATTAAATAAAAGAAAATCATCAACCAACGTACTAAAGTTAAAAATGGTCAATGGTGTTTCCGCCGAGGAAGCAAAATATTGGGAAGATTACCAATTTTCCGATGAATCGGATCCCGATGAGGATTCCGATGATGTTATAGAAATTACCTCGACCCAATTTAATATAGCAAAAGAAAATAATAAGGGAAAAGGTGTAAAAATAGAGAAACCTGATTCCAACCCCGATGAACTTTATATGTATCGGCAACGTCCGTATTTCCTAAATTGTAACAATAACCCGGGAACCTCTAAACCACCAGGTTTTTCTAAACCATTGTGGAAAATGACGGCTCGTATTAGAGGAACACCATATATTCCTAGAAAATTAGGAAAACGAACCAAGTCCGAAGAAGAAGAAACCACTGATTCAGATTAGAGGGTTGTAATCATGTTGTGTATTATATGTATTATAGTGTGCTTGTACTTTTATGTTCTATATAAAAATTGCTTGTATTGTTTGTTAATTATCTTTTATGAATCTAATCCTTGTCTATTTTACAGTATAAAAACAAAATGGACGTTAAGGATAGACAACCAAAAATTTTAGAAGACCTACCAGCAGATATGATTGATGAAATCTTGTCTAGAGTCAGGCAGAATTCATCAGCACAATTAGTTACGGAAAAATTAGTTTGTCAAACTTTTAAAAGACATTCCAGGCATGCCTTAGTATATAAAAGGTTTTCCTTTGAAAGATGGGGTATATCACATGTAGTGACCCGAACTTTTCCCTGTTTATATATATTAATTGAGATTGATATTTACATGATTAAATGTTTCCAACATGTTAAGCAATCAAACTTGTTAAGACTTGATTAATTGAAATATGTTTCATATAGACAATTGACCACCCAAGTTGACCGGTGATTCACGAACGTTAAAACTTGTAAAAACTATATGATGACATATATATGGATATATATATATATAGTTAACATGATACTATGATAAGTAAACATATCATTAAGTATATTAACAATGAACTACATATGTAAAAACAAGACTACTAACTTAATGATTTTTAAACGAGACATATATGTAACGATTATCGTTGTAAAGACATTTAATGTATATATATCATATTAAGAGATATTCATACATGATAATATCATGATAATATAATAATTTAAAATCTCATTTGATATTATAAACATTGGGTTAACAACATTTAACAAGATCGTTAACCTAAAGGTTTCAAAACAACACTTACATGTAACGACTAACGATGACTTAACGACTCAGTTAAAATGTATATACATGTAGTGTTTTAATATGTATTTATACACTTTTGAAAGACTTCAATACACTTATCAAAATACTTCTACTTAACAAAAATGCTTACAATTACATCCTCGTTCAGTTTCATCAACAATTCTACTCGTATGCACCCGTATTCGTACTCGTACAATACACAGCTTTTAGATGTATGTACTATTGGTATATACACTCCAATGATCAGCTCTTAGCAGCCCATGTGAGTCACCTAACACATGTGAGAACCATCATTTGGCAACTAGCATGAAATATCTCATAAAATTACAAAAATATGAGTAATCATTCATGACTTATTTACATGAAAACAAAATTACATATCCTTTATATCTAATCCATACACCAACGACCAAAAACACCTACAAACACTTTCATTCTTCAATTTTCTTCATCTAATTAATCTCTCTCAAGTTCTATCTTCAAGTTCTAAGTGTTCTTCATATATTCTACAAGTTCTAGTTACATAAAATCAAGAATACTTTCAAGTTTGCTAGCTCACTTCCAATCTTGTAAGGTGATCATCTAACCTCAAGAAATCTTTGTTTCTTACAGTAGGTTATCATTCTAATACAAGGTAATAATCATATTCAAACTTTGGTTCAATTTCTATAACTATAACAATCTTATTTCAAGTGACTTGAACTTGTTTTCGTGTCATGATTCTGCTTCAAGAACTTCGAGCCATCCAAGGATCCGTTGAAGCTAGATCCATTTTTCTCTTTTCCAGTAGGTTTATCCAAGGAACTTAAGGTAGTAATGATGTTCATAACATCATTCGATTCATACATATAAAGCTATCTTATTCGAAGGTTTAAACTTGTAATCACTAGAACATAGTTTAGTTAATTCTAAACTTGTTCGCAAACAAAAGTTAATCCTTCTAACTTGACTTTTAAAATCAACTAAACATATGTTCTATATCTATATGATATGCTAACTTAATGATTTAAAACCTGGAAACACGAAAAACACCGTAAAATCGGATTTACGCCGTCGTAGTAACACCGCGGGCTGTTTTGGGTTAGTTAATTAAAAACTATGATAAACTTTGATTTAAAAGTTGTTATTATGAGAAAATTATTGTTATTATGAACATGAAATTATATCCAAAAATTATGGTTAAACTCAAAGTGGAAGTATGTTTTCTAAAATGGTCATCTAGACGTCATTCTTTCGACTGAAATGACTACTTTTACAAAAACGACTTGTAACTTATTTTTCCGACTATAAACCTATACTTTTTCTGTTTATATTCATAAAATAGAGTTCAATATGAAACCATAGCAATTTGATTCACTCAAAACGGATTTAAAATGAAGAAGTTATGGGTAAAACAAGATTGGATAATTTTTCTCATTTTAGCTACGTGAAAATTGGTAATAAATCTATTCCAACCATAACTTAATCAACTTGTATTGTATATTATGTAATCTTGAGATACCATAGACACGTATACAATGTTTCGACCTATCATGTCGACACATCTATATATATTTCGAAACAACCATAGACACTCTATATGTAAATGTTGGAGTTAGCTATACAGGGTTGAGGTTGATTCCAAAATATATATAGTTTGAGTTGTGATCAATACTGAAATACGTATACACTGGGTCGTGGATTGATTCAAGATAATATTTATCGATTTATTTCTGTACATCTAACTGTGGACAACTAGTTGTAGGTTACTAACGAGGACAGCTGACTTAATAAACTTAAAACATCAAAATATATTAAAAGTGTTGTAAATATATTTTGAACATACTTTGATATATATGTATATATTTTTATAGGTTCGTGAATCAACCAGTGGCCAAGTCTTATTTCCCGACGAAGTAAAAATCTGTGAAAGTGAGTTATAGTCCCACTTTTAAAATCTAATATTTTTGGGATGAGAATACATGCAGGTTTTATAAATGATTTACAAAATAGACACAAGTACGTGAAACTACATTCTATGGTTGAATTATCGAAATCGAATATGCCCCTTTTTATTAAGTCTGGTAATCTAAGAATTAGGGAAAAGACACCCTAATTGACGCGAATTCTAAAGATAGATCTATTGGGCCTAACATACCCCATCCAAAGTACCGGATGCTTTAGTACTTCAAAATTTATATCATATCCGAAGGGTGTCCTGGAATGATGGGGATATTCTTATATATGCATCTTGTTAATGTCGGTTACTAGGTGTTCACCATATGAATGATTTTTATCTCTATGTATGGGATGTGTATTGAAATATGAAATCTTGTGGTCTATTATTATGATTTGATATATATAGGTTAAACCTATAACTCACCAACATTTTTGTTGACGTTTTAAGCATGTTTATTCTCAGGTGATTATTAAGAGCTTCCGCTGTCGCATACTTAAATAAGGACGAGATTTGGAGTCCATGCTTGTATGATATTGTGTAAAAACTGCATTCAAGAAACTTATTTTGTTGTAACATAATTGTATTGTAAACCATTATGTAATGGTCGTGTGTAAACAGGATATTTTAGATTATCATTATTTGATAATCTACGTAAAGCTTTTTAAACCTTTATTGATGAAATAAAGGTTATGGTTTGTTTTAAAATGAATGCAGTCTTTGAAAAACGTCTCATATAGAGGTCAAAACCTCGCAACGAAATCAATTAATATGGAACGTTTTTAATCAATAAGAACGAGACATTTCAGTTGGTATCCGAGCGTTGGTCTTAGAGAACCAGAATTTTGCATTAGTGTGTCTTATCGAGTTTGTTAGGATGCATTAGTGAGTCTGGACTTCGACCGTGTTTACTTGAAAAATGATTGCTTAACAAATTTTGTTGGAAACTATATATTTTTAACATGTGAATATTATGTGATATATTAATCTCTTAACGCGTTTGATATTATGTAATAGATGTCTACCTCTAGAACAAGTCCCATTGACTCACCTAATAATAATGAAGAGTCAAATGTAAATTGGAATGATTCGTGGACTGATTCACAAGTTCCCGAAGAGGAATCGGAAGAAGAGTCGGAACCGGAAGAAGAATCGGAACCGGAAGAAGAATCGGAACCGGATGAAGAAATAGAACCGGTGGGGGAAATAATAAAACGGTTAAGTAAAAGAAAATCCTCAACCAACTGACCAAGGTTAATTATGGTCAATGGTGTTTCCGCCAAGGAAGCAAAATATTGGGAGGATTACCAATTCTCCGATGAATCGGATTCCGACGAGAATTCCGATGATGTTATAGAAATTACCCCAACTGAAATTAAAAAGGCAAAAGAAAATAATAAGGGAAAGGCCATAAAAATAGAGAAATCTAATTCCAACCCCGATGAACTTTATATGTATCGTCAACCCCCGAAGTCCTTAAGTTGTAACAATGACCCGGGAACCTCTAAACCACCAGGTTTTTCTAAACCAATGTGGAAAACGATGGCTTGTATTAGGGGAACATCATATATCCCTAGAAACTTGGCAAAACGAATCAAAACCGAAGAAGTAGAAACAAGCGAGTCAGAATAAGATAGTTGTATTCGTGTGGTGTAATATATGTAATATAGTTTGCTTATGCTTCATGATATATGTAAAAATTGCTTGTATTAATAAGTATTTTTTTTATGAATCTAACTCTTGTCTATTTTACAGTATAAAAACACAAAATGGATAGACAACCCAATATTTTAAGAGACCTACCCGGAGACATGATTGATGAAATCTTGTCTAGAGTCGGTCAGAATTCTTCGGCACAACTATTTAAGGCGAGATCAGTTTGTAAGACATTCGAAGAATGTTCCAAGAATGCCTTGGTTTATAAAAGGCTTTCGTTTGAAAGATGGGGGATATCACATTGGGAAATCCATAAGTTACGATGTGTTTACTTTGACGCATATATTGCGGGAAACCCAAATGCTATTTTACGCAATGGGTTAAGAAATTATTTTGACTCAATATATCCGAATATTGGACTTCGTGATTTAGAAAAAGCGGCTAACATGCAACATAAAGAAGCATGTTATGCTTACGGATTAGTAATGTTCGCTTCTCACCAAAGTGAGAACAAGAACATCGGGCTACAACTATTAAACAAAACGTTCCCACAAGTGACGGAGTCGGTAATTGGGGTAAGAAATGAGGTTTTTAGATTGTTACGGGACTGTTGGACATTACGTAACCCTCGTCCCTTTGACGACGTTACAACACGCTGTCTTATCAACGGCCATAAGGGTTATGTTCCACAAGACCAAGGATGGGAAGTAATCCTAGTAAAACCAGAATGCATGACTTGTTTCTGGACGTATGAATTACGTGTATTTATTGCCTTTGCTGAACGACTTGTGTACTAGCTAGAATTATCTTCACAACCATCTTGTATCAAATTTATTGTGTGCTATATTTCATGCTATATGTAAAATAAGCGGTATTGTAAGTTTGTAAAATATTGTGTAAAAGTTTGAACGCGAAATATTATTATAATCAGTTTTTCATATAGAATTGTAGTAGTTGAATTGTATATTAGCTACTAAGTATGAACTTAACGGGTAGGTACTACCCGAATTTAAACTTATAAAACACTAATATGAAGAAAAAGCTTTTATAAATGAGTTCATATTATGCTACGAAATACTATTAACTACTCTTAATATTCTGTATGATTAACTTGTTCCATTTGACTATTTTGAAGGAAATGGCACCAACTACTCGACACACCGTGAATATGAATGAAGAGAAATTCCGTACTTTTCTAGCTTCAAACATAGCCGCAGTACAGGCTGCGCTACATACCAACAATAACCTTGGATCTAGCAGTACAGGAAATCGTGTAGGATGCACCTACAAAGAATTCACTGCCTGCAAACCTTTGGAATTTGATGGAACCGAAGGACCGATCGGATTAAAACGGTGGACCGAGAAGGTCGAATCGGTGTTTGCCATAAGTAAGTGTACTGAAGAGGACAAAGTGAAGTACGCTACGCATACCTTCACAGGTTCTGCGTTAACATGGTGGAATACCTATCTAGAGCAAGTGGGACAAGACGATGCTTACGCACTACCGTGGTTAGCATTCAAGCACTTGATGAACGAGAAGTACCGTCCCAGAACCGAGGTCAATAAGCTCAAGACAGAACTTAGAGGGTTACGAACCCAAGGATTTGATATTACCATGTACGAAAGACGATTCATAGAATTGTGCCTATTGTGTCCGGGAGCATTCGAAGATGAGGAAGAGAAGATCGACGCGTTTGTGAAAGGATTACCGGAAAGAATCCAAGAAGATATAAGTTCACACGAGCCCGCCTCCATACAACAGGCATGTAGAATGGCTCACAAACTAGTGAACCAGATTGAAGAAAGAATTAAAGAACAGACTGCTGAAGAGGCCAATGTGAAGCAAGTCAAAAGAAAGTGGGAGGAAAACGGTGATAAGAATCACCAATACAACAACAACAACAATTACAACAATAATTGCAACAATTATCCCAACAATCGCAACATCAATCGCAACTACAACAAACGGCCCAATAACAACAACAACAACAGCAACTACAACAATCATCCCAACAACAATAATAACCGCAACAACAACAACAATCAGAAGCAGCTATGCTAAAGGTGTGAAAAGTATCACTCGGGGTTCTGCACCAAATTTTGCAACAAGTGTAAAAGAAATGGTCATAGCGCGGCGAAGTGTGAGGTCTACGGACCAGGGGTTAATAGAACGAAAGGAACAAATGGTGTCGGAACGAGTAATGGCGGAGCAAGTAGTGTCGGAGCAAGTTATGCCAATGTAGTTTGTTATAAATGTGGAAAACCGGGCCACATTATTAGAAATTGCCCGAACCAGGAGAACACGAATGGACAACGCCGCGGAAGAGTTTTCAATATTAATGCGGAAGAGGCACAGGAAGACCCGGAGCTTGTTACGGGTACGTTTCTTATTGACAATAAATCTGCTTACGTTTTATTTGATTCGGGTGCGGATAAAAGCTATATGAGTAGAGATTTTTGTGCTAAATTAAGTTGTCCATTGACGCCTTTGGATAGTAAATTTTTACTCAAATTAGCAAATGGTAAATTAATTTCAGCATATAATATATGTCGGAATCGAGAAATTAAACTGGTTAGCGAAACATTTAAGATTGATTTGATACCAGTAGAGTTAGGAAGTTTTGATGTGATAATCGGTATGGACTGGTTGAAAGAAGTGAAAGCAGAGATCGTTTGTTACAAAAATGCAATTCGCATTATACGAGAAAAAGGAAAACCCTTAATGGTGTACGGAGAAAAGGGCAACACGAAGCTACATCTTATTAGTAATTTGAAGGCACAAAAACTAATAAGAAAAGGTTCCTATGTTATTCTAGCACACGTCGAGAAAGTACAAACTGAAGAAAAGAGCATCAATGATGTTCCCATTGCAAAAGAATTTCCCGATGTATTTCCGAAATAATTACCGGGATTACCCCCACATCGATCCGTTGAATTTCAAATAGATCTTGTACCAGGAGCTGCACCAATAGCTCGTGCTCCTTACAGACTCGCACCCAGCGAGATGAAAGAACTGCAAAGCCAATTACAAGAACTTTTAGAGCGTGGTTTCATTCGACCAAGCACATCACCATGGGGAGCTCCTGTTTTGTTTGTCAAGAAGAAAGATGCTACATTCAGGTTGTGTATCGACTACCGAGAGTTGAACAAACTTACCATCAAGAACCGCTACCCACTACCGAGAATCGACGACTTATTGGATCAACTACAAGGATCGTCTGTTTATTCAAAGATTGACTTACGTTCCGGGTATCATCAAATGCGGGTGAAAGAAGATGATATTCCAAAGACTGCTTTCAGAACACGTTACGGTCATTACGAGTTTATGGTCATGCCGTTTGGTTTAACTAATGCACCAGCTGTGTTCATGGACCTTATGAACCGAGTGTGTGGACCATACCTTGACAAGTTTGTCATTGTTTTCATTGATGACATACTTATTTACTCAAAGAATGACCAAGAACACGGTGAACATTTGAGAAAGGTGTTAGAAGTATTGAGGGAGGAAGAATTGTAAGCTAAGTTTTCAAAGTGTGCATTTTGGTTGGAAGAAGTTCAATTCCTCGGTCACATAGTGAACAAAGAAGGTATTAAGGTGGATCCGGCAAAGATAGAAACTGTTGAAAAGTGGGAAACCCCGAAAACTCCGAAACACATACGCCAGTTTTTAGGACTAGCTGGTTACTACAGAAGGTTCATCCAAGACTTTTCCAGAATAGCAAAACCCTTGACTGCATTAACGCATAAAGGGAAGAAATTTGAATGCAATGATGAACAAGAGAAAGCGTTTCATTTATTGAAGAAAAAGCTAACTACGGCACCTATACTGTCATTGCCTGAAGGGAATGATGATTTTGTGATTTATTGTGACGCATCAAAGCAAGGTCTTGGTTGTGTATTAATGCAACGAACGAAGGTGATTGCTTATGCGTCTAGACAATTGAAGATTCACGAACAAAATTATACGACGCATGATTTGGAATTAGGCGCGGTTGTTTTTGCATTAAAGACTTGGAGGCACTACTTATATGGGGTCAAAAGTATTATATATACCGACCACAAAAGTCTTCAACACATATTTAATCAGAAACAACTGAATATGAGGCAGCGTAGGTGGATTGAATTATTGAATGATTACGACTTTGAGATTCGTTACCACCCGAGGAAGGCAAATGTGGTAGCCGATGCCTTGAGTAGGAAGGACAGAGAACCCATTCGAGTAAAATCTATGAATATAATGATTCATAATAACCTTACTACTCAAATAAAGGAGGCGCAACAAGGAGTTTTAAAAGAGGGAAATTTAAAGGATGAAATACCCAAGGGATCGGAGAAGCATCTTAATATTCGGGAAGATGGAACCCGGTATAGGGCTGAAAGGATTTGGGTACCAAAATTTGGAGATATGAGAGAAATGGTACTTAGAGAAGCTCATAAAACCAGATACTCAATACATCCTGGAACGGGGAAGATGTACAAGGATCTCAAGAAACATTTTTGGTGGCCGGGTATGAAAGCCGATGTTGCTAAATACGTAGGAGAATGTTTGACGTGTTCTAAGGTCAAAGATGAGCATCAGAAACCATCAGGTCTACTTCAACAACCCGAAATCCCGGAATGGAAATGGGAAAACATTACCATGGATTTCATCACTAAATTGCCAAGGACTGCAAGTGGTTTTGATACTATTTGGGTAATAGTTGATCGTCTCACCAAATCAGCACACTTCCTGCCAATAAGAGAAGATGACAAGATGGAGAAGTTAGCACGACTGTATTTGAAGGAAGTCGTCTCCAGACATGGAATACCAATCTCTATTATCTCTGATAGGGATGGCAGATTTATTTCAAGATTCTGGCAGACATTACAGCAAGCATTAGGAACTCGTCTAGACATGAGTACTGCCTATCATCCACAAACTGATGGGCAGAGCGAAAGGACGATACAAACGCTTGAAGACATGCTACGAGCATGTGTTATTGATTTCGGAAACAGTTGGGATCGACATCTACCGTTAGCAGAATTTTCCTACAACAACAGCTACCATTCAAGCATTGAGATGGCGCCGTTTGAAGCACTTTATGGTAGAAAGTGCAGGTCTCCAATTTGTTGGAGTGAAGTGGGGGATAGACAGATTACGGGTCCGGAGATTATACAAGAAACTACCGAGAAGATCATCCAAATTCAACAACGGTTGAAAACCGCCCAAAGTCGACAAAAGAGCTACGCTGACATTAAAAGAATAGATATAGAATTTGAAATTGGAGAGATGGTCATGCTTAAAGTTTCACCTTGGAAAGGCGTTGTTTGATTTGGTAAACGAGGGAAATTAAATCCAAGGTATATTGGACCATTCAAGATTATTGATCGTGTCGGACCAGTAGCTTACCGACTAGAGTTACCTCAACAACTCGCGGCTGTACATAACACTTTCCACGTCTCGAATTTGAAGAAATGTTTTGCTAAAGAAGATCTCACTATTCCGTTATATGAAATCCAAATCAACGAAAAACTTCAATTCATCGAAGAACCCGTCGAAATAATGGATCGTGAGGTTAAAAGACTTAAGCAAAACAAAATACCAATTGTTAAGGTTCGATGGAATGCTCGTAGAGGACCCGAGTTCACCTGGGAGCATGAAGATTAGATGAAGAAGAAATACCCGCATCTATTTCCAGAAGATTCGTCAACACCTTCAACAGCTTAAAATTTCGGGACGAAATTTATTTAACGGGTAGGTACTGTAGTGACCCGAACTTTTCCATGTTTATATATATTAATTGAGATTGATATTTACATGATTAAATTTTTCCAACATGTTAAGCAATCAAACTTGTTAAGACTTGATTAATTGAAATATGTTTCATATAGACAATTGACCACCCAAGTTGACCGGTGATTCACGAACGTTAAAACTTGTAAAAACTATATGATGACATATATATGGATATATATATAGTTAACATGATACTATGATAAGTAAACATATCATTAAGTATATTAACAATGAACTACATATGTAAAAACAAGACTACTAACTTAATGATTTTTAAACGAGACATATATGTAACGATTATCGTTGTAAAGACATTTAATGTATATATATCATATTAAGAGATATTCATACATGATAATATCATGATAATATAATAATTTAAAATCTCATTTGATATTATAAACATTGGGTTAACAACATTTAACAAGATCGTTAACCTAAAGGTTTCAAAACAACACTTACATGTAACGACTAACGATGACTTAACGACTCAGTTAAAATGTATATACATGTAGTGTTTTAATATGTATTTATACACTTTTGAAATACTTCAATACACTTATCAAAATACTTCTACTTAACAAAAATGCTTATAATTACATCCTCGTTCAGTTTCATCAACAATTCTACTCGTATGCACCCGTATTCGTACTCGTACAATACACAGCTTTTAGATGTATGTACTATTGGTATATACACTCCAATGATCAGCTCTTAGCAGCCCATGTGAGTCACCTAAAACATGTGGGAACCATCATTTGGCAACTAGCATGAAATATCTCATAAAATTACAAAAATATGAGTAATCATTCATGACTTATTTACATGAAAACAAAATTACATATCCTTTATATCTAATCCATACACCAACGACCAAAAACACCTACAAACACTTTCATTCTTCAATTTTCTTCATCTAATTGATCTCTCTCAAGTTCTATCTTCAAGTTCTAAGTGTTCTTCATATATTCTACAAGTTCTAGTTACATAAAATCAAGAATACTTTCAAGTTTGCTAGCTCACTTCCAATCTTGTAAGGTGATCATCTAACCTCAAGAAATCTTTGTTTCTTATAGCAGGTTATCATTCTAATATAAGGTAATAATCATATTCAAACTTTGGTTCAATTTCTATAACTATAACAATCTTATTTCAAGTGATGATCTTACTTGAACTTGTTTTCTTGTCATGATTCTGCTTCAAGAACTTCGAGCCATCCAAGGATCCGTTAAAGCTAGATCCATTTTTCTCTTTTCCAGTAGGTTTATCCAAGGAACTTAAGGTAGTAATGATGTTCATAACATCATTCGATTCATACATATAAAGCTATCTTATTCGAAGGTTTAAACTTGTAATCACTAGAACATAGTTTAGTTAATTCTAAACTTGTTCGCAAACAAAAGTTAATCCTTCTAACTTGACTTTTAAAATCAACTAAACACATGTTCTATATCTATATGATATGCTAACTTAATGATTTAAAACCTGGAAACAAGAAAAACACCGTAAAATCGGATTTACGCCGTCGTAGTAACACCGCGGGCTGTTTTGGGTTAGTTAATTAAAAACTATGATAAACTTTGATTTAAAAGTTGTTATTATAAGAAAATTATTGTTATTATGAACATGAAATTATATCCAAAAATTATGGTTAAACTCAAAGTGGAAGTATGTTTTCTAAAATGGTCATCTAGACGTCATTCTTTCGACTGAAATGACTACCTTTACAAAAACGACTTGTAACTTATTTTTCCGACTATAAACCTATACTTTTTCTGTTTAGATTCATAAAATAGAGTTCAATATGAAACCATAGCAATTTGATTCACTCAAAACGGATTTAAAATGAAGAAGTTATGGGTAAAACAAGATTGGATAATTTTTCTCATTTTAGCTACGTGAAAATTGGTAACAAATCTATTCCAACCATAACTTAATCAACTTGTATTGTATATTATGTAATCTTGAGATACCATAGACACGTATACAATGTTTTGACCTATCATGTCGACACATCTATATATATTTCGAAACAACCATAGACACTCTATATGTAAATGTTGGAGTTAGCTATACAGGGTTGAGGTTGATTCCAAAATATATATAGTTTGAGTTGTGATCAATACTGAAATACGTATACACTGGGTCGTGGATTGATTCAAGATAATATTTATCGATTTATTTCTGTACATCTAACTGTGGACAACTAGTTGTAGGTTACTAACGAGGACAGCTGACTTAATAAACTTAAAACATCAAAATATATTAAAAGTGTTGTAAATATATTTTGAACATACTTTGATATATATGTATATATTTTTATAGGTTCGTGAATCAACCAGTGGCCAAGTCTTACTTCCCGGCGAAGTAAAAATCTGTGAAAGTGAGTTATAGTCCCACTTTTAAAATCTAATATTTTTGAGATGAGAATACATGCAGGTTTTATAAATGATTTACAAAATAGACACAAGTACGTGAAACTACATTCTATGGTTGAATTATCGAAATCGAATATGCCCCTTTTTATTAAGTCTGGTAATCTAAGAATTAGGGAACAGACACCCTAATTGACGCGAATTCTAAAGATATATCTATTGGGCCTAACATACCCCATCCAAAGTACCAGATGCTTTAGTACTTCGAAATTTATATCATATCCGAAGGGTGTCCCGGAATGATGGGGATATTCTTATATATGCATCTTGTTAATGTCGGTTACCAGGTGTTCACCATATGAATGATTTTTATCTCTATGTATGGGATGTGTATTGAAATATGAAATCTTGTGGTCTATTATTATGATTTGATATATATAGGTTAAACCTATAACTCACCAACATTTTTGTTGACGTTTTAAGCATGTTTATTCTCAGGTGATTATTAAGAGCTTCCGCTGTCGCATACTTAAATAAGGACGAGATTTGGAGTCCATGCTTGTATGATATTGTGTAAAAACTGCATTCAAGAAACTTATTTTGTTGTAACATAATTGTATTGTAAACCATTATGTAATGGTCGTGTGTAAACAGGATATTTTAGATTATCATTATTTGATAATCTACGTAAAGCTTTTTAAACCTTTATTGATGAAATAAAGGTTATGGTTTGTTTTAAAATGAATGCAGTCTTTGAAAAACGTCTCATATAGAGGTCAAAACCTCGCAACGAAATCAATTAATATGGAACGTTTTTAATCAATAAGAACGGGACATTTTATCACATTGGGGAGACTTTAAGTTACGCCAAGTTTTCTTTAAGGCATTTAGTGCGGGAAACCCAGATGCAATTTTACGCTACGGGTTACGAACCTATTTTGACTCATCATATCCCAACATAGGACTCCGTTCTTTAGAAAGAGCTTCTAACATGCAACATAAAGAAGCATGTTATGCTTACGGGTTAATAATGTTCGCTTCTCATCAAATGGAGAAAAAGAACATTGGGTTGAAACTTTTAAATAAAACATTTTCACAAGTGACGGACTCAGTTGTTGGGGTAAGAAACAAGGTTTTTAGATTGCTACGAGGCTGTTGGGCATTACGAAACCCTCGTCCTTTTGACGACATAACAACATGCTGCCTAGCAAATGGTCATAATGGTTACTTTCCACAAGATCAAGGATGGGAAGTCGTCTTAGTAAAACCAGAATGCATGACTTGTTTCTGGACTTATGAATTACATGTCTTTATTTCTTTTGCTGAACAACTTGCGTATTAACTAGAATTGCCTTTATAGCTGCCGGGTAGCAAAGATATTATGTGCTATATTTCATCCTATATGTATAATAGTGGTATTGTAAGTTTGTAAAATATTGTATAAAGGTTTGAACGCGAAATATTATTGTAATAAGTTTTTCATATAGAAACGTAGTAGTTGAGTTGAATAGTAGCTAGTAAGTATGAAATTAACGGGTAGGTACTACCCGAATTAAAACTATAAAATGCTAATATGAAGAAAAAGCTTTTATAAATAAGTTCATATAATACTACGAGATACTATTGACTACTCTTAAATTCTATATGATAAACTCAATTCTTTTGCCTATTTTTGAAGGAAATGGCACCGGTGACTCGTCAGAATTTGAACATGAGTTAGGAAGACTTCCGTGTTTTCCTTGCAGCAACCATAGCCGCAGTACAGGCTGCGATGCAAAATAAAAATAACTCTGGATCTAGCAGTGGAACTAATTCCACAAGAAATCGTGTAGGATGCTCCTACAAAGAATTCACTGCTTGCAAACCTTTGGAATTTGATGGAACCGAAGGACCAATTGGATTGAAACGGTGGACCGAGAAAGTCGAATCGGTATTTGCCATAAGTAAGTGTACTGAAGAGGACAAAGTTAAGTACGCTACGCATACCTTCACAGGTACTGCATTAACGTGGTGGAACACCTATCTTGAACAGGTAGGACAAAATGCTGCTTACGCACTACCGTGGTCGGCATTCAAGCAATTGATGAACGAGCAGTACCGTCCTAGAAATGAAGTCAATAAACTCAAGGTAGAACTTAGGGAGTTACAAAAACAAGGGTTCGACATTACCACATATGAACGACGATTCACAGAGTTGTGCCTATTGTGTCCGGGAGCGTTCGAAGATGAAGAAGAGAAGATCGACGCGTTTGTAAAAGGGTTACCAGTAAGGATTTAAGAAGATGTGAGTTCACACAATCCCGCTTCCATACAAAAGGCAAGTAGAATGGCTCATAAACTCATAAATCAGATTGAGGGAAGAATTAAAGAGCAGGCGGTCGAAGAAGCTAACACGAAACAACTCAAGAGAAAGTGGGAAGAAACCAGTGACAAGGGTCACCAATACAACAACAACAACAATTACAACCACAACCGCAACAACAATCGCAACAATAACCGCAATCCTAACAATAACTACAACAAACGTCCCAACAACAACAACAACTACAACAACCGTTCCAACAACAATAACAATCTCAACAACAACCTCAATAACAACGGTAACAAAAAGCAAAAATGCCAAAGGTGTGAAGAGTACCACCAGAATGGGTTCTACACGACATTTTGCACCAGGTGTAAAAGAACTGGCCTTGGTGCGAAAAAGTGTGAGGTCTACGGACCAAAGTTTAACAGAACTAAAGGAATAAATAGTGGCGAAACAAGTAATGCCGCCTTTGTTTGTTATGGATGTGGAAAACCGGGCCACATTAGAAGTAATTGCCCGAATCAGGGGAATACTAATGGGCAGGGCCGCGGAAGAGTTTTTAATATTAATACAACAGAAGCGCAGGAAGACCCGGAGCTTGTTACTGGTACGTTTCTTATTGATAATAAATCCGCTTATGTTTTATTTGATTCGGGTGCGGATAGAAGCTATATAAGTAGAGATTTTTGTGCTAAGTTAAGTTGCCCATTGACGCCTTTGGATAGTAAATTTTTACTCGAATTAGCAAACGGTAAATTAATTTCAGCAGATAATATATGTCGGGATAGAGAAATTAAACTGGGGGATGAAACGTTTAAAATTGATTTAATACCAGTCGAGTTACGGAGTTTTGATGTAATAATTGGTATGAACTGGTTGAAAAAGGTGAGAGCAGAGGTCGTTTGTTACAAAAATTCGATTCGCATTATGCGTGAAAAGGGAAAACCTTTAATGGTGTGCGGAGAAAAGAACAATGCAAAATTAAATATTATTAGTAGTTTGAAATCGCAAAAATTAATAAGAAAAGGTTGTTACGTCATTCTAGCACACATCAAGGAAGTTAAACCTGAAGAAAAGAACATCAGTGATGTTCCTATCGCAAAAGAATTTCTCGATGTATTTCCGAAAGAATTACCGGGATTACCCCCACATCGATCCGTTGAATTTCAAATAGACCTTATACCAGGAGCTGCATCAATAGCTCGTGCTCCATACAGACTCGCACCCAGCGAAATGAAAGAATTACAAAGTCAGTTACAGGAACTTTTAGAGCATGGTTTCATTTGACCAAGCACATCACCATGGGGAGCTCCTGTTTTGTTTGTCAAGAAGAAAGATGGTACATTTAGGTTGTGTATCGACTACCGAGAGTTGAACAAACTTACCATCAAGAACCGTTACCCACTACCGAGAATCGACGACTTATTTGATCAACTACAAGGCTCGTCGGTTTATTCGAAGATTGATTTACGTTCTGGGCATCATCAAATGCGGGTGAAGGAGGATGATATTCCAAAGACTGTTTTTAGGATGCGTTACAGTCATTACGAGTTTATGGTTATGCCGTTTGGATTGACTAACGCACCAGCTGTGTTCATGGACCTCATGAACCGAGTGTGTAGGCCATATCTTGACAAGTTTGTCATTGTCTTCATCGATGACATACTTATTTACTCGAAGAATGATCAAGAGCACGAAGAACATTTGAGAAAAGTGCTAGAGTTGCAAAGAAAAGAAAAACTGTACGCTAAGTTTTCAAAGTGTGTATTTTGGTTAGAAGAAGTTCAATTCCTTGGTCATATAGTGAATAAAGAAGGTATTCAGGTGGATCCAGCAAAGATTGAAACCGTTGAAAAGTGGGAAACCCCGAAAACTCCGAAACACAAACGCCAATTTTTAGGACTAGCTGGTTACTACAGAAGGTACATCCAAGATTTTTCCAAAATAGCAAAACCCTTGACTGCATTAACGCATAAAGGGAAGAAATTTGAATGGAAGGATGAACAAGAAAAAGCGTTTCAATTGTTGAAGAAAAAGTTCACTACGGCACCTATATTGTCATTACCTGAAGGGAATGATGATTTTGTGATATATTGTGACGCCACAAAGCAAGGTCTCGGTTGTGTATTAATGCAACGAACAAAAGTAATTGCTTATGCGTCTAGACAATTGAAGATTCACGAGCAGAATTATACGACGCATGATTTGGAATTAGGCGCGGTTGTTTTTGCATTAAAGACTTGGAGGCACTACTTATATGGGGTCAAAAGTATTATATATACCGACCACAAAAGTCTTCAACACATATTTAATCAGAAACAACTGAACATGAGGCAGCGCAGGTAGATTGAATTGCTGAATGATTACGACTTTGAGATTCGTTACCACCCAGGAAAGGCAAATGTGGTAGCCGACGCCTTGAGCAGAAAGGAAAGAGAACCTATTCGAGTAAAAGCTATGAATATAATGATTCACAATAACCTTACTACTCAAATAAAGGAGGCGCAACAAGGATTTTAAAAGAGAGAAACTTAAGGGATGAAATACCTAAAGGATCGGAGAAACATCTTAATATTCGGGAAGACAGAACCCGGTATAGGGCTGAAAGAATTTGGGTACCAAAATTTGGAGATATGAGAGAAATGGTACTTAGAGAAGCTCATAAAACCAGATACGCAATACATCCTGGAAAGGGGAAGATGTACTGTGAAGACCCATCCTAATCCATCCAGATGAAGTCTATATCGATTACAAACGATTCACAACAGTTGATTACATCGCAAGGTAATTGACCTCTATATGATACATTTTACAAACATTGCATTCGTTTTTAAAAGACAAACTTTCGTTACATCAACAGTTGACAGGCATGTATAGCATTTCATAATATATCCAAATATAATTGACTTAATAATAATCTTGATGAACTCAAAGACTCGAATGCAACGTCTTTTGAAATATGTCATGAATGACTCCAAGTAATATCTCTAATATGATCAAATGCACAGCGGAAGATTTCTTTCGTACCTGAGAATAAACATGCTTTCAAGTGTCAACCAAAAGGTTGGTGAGTTCATTAGTTTAGCATAAATAAACATTTACATCATTTTAATAGACCACAAGATTTTCATTTCTCATAAATATACGTCCCATGCATAGAGACAAAATTAATCATTCATATGGATTGAACACCTGGTAACCGACATTCACAAGATGCATATAAGAATATCCCCATCATTCCGGTATCCTCCATCGAACATGATATTAATTTCGAAGTACTAAAGCATCCGGTACTTTGAATGGGGCTTGTTGGGCCCGATAGATCTATCTTTAGAGTTCGCGTCAATTAGGGTGTCTGTTCCCTAATTCTTAGATTACCAGACTTAATAAAAAGGGGGCATATTCAATTTCGATAATTCAACCATAGAATGTAGTTTCACGTACTTGTGTATATTTTGTAAATCATTTATAAAACCTGCATGTATTCTCATCCCAAAAATGTTAGATTTTAAAAGTGGGACTATAACTCACGCATATAAATATTGTAAAATAGTTAATAAAGCATTTGCATGTATTCGCAGTTCAAAATATATTTCAAAAGCATTTAATAAAGCAGTTGTAAAAACAGCGCATGTATTCTCAGCCCAAAAATGTAAAGAGTAAAAAGGGCAAATGAAACTCACACATATAAATGTTGTAAAATAGTTAATAAAGCATTTGCATGTATTCGCAGTTCAAAATATATTTCAAAAGCATTTAATAAAGCAGTTGTAAAAACAGCGCATGTATTCTCAGCCCAAAAATGTAAAGAGTAAAAAGGGCAAATGAAACTCACGCATATAAATATTGTAAAATAGTTAATAAAGCATTTGCATGTATTCACAGTTCAAAATATATTTCAAAAGCATTTAATAAAGCAGTTGTAAAAACAGCGCATGTATTCTCAGCCCAAAAATGTAAAGAGTAAAAAGGGCAAATGAAACTCACGCATATAAATATTGTAAAATAGTTAATAAAGCATTTGCATGTATTCGCAGTTCAAAATATATTTCAAAAGCATTTAATAAAGCAGTTGTAAAAACAGCGCATGTATTCTCAGTCCCAAAAATGTAAAGAGTAAAAGGGATCAAATGAAACTCACCTAATGTATTTTGTAGTAAAAATACATATGACAATACTGAACAATTGAACAATGCAGGGTTGGTCTCAGATTCACGAACCTATATCATTTATATATATATATTAAAACATATAGTCTTAATCGAATAGGTATTTATATATATAATTTATTAATTATATCATTTTTATATTAAATATATATATATATATATATATATATATATATATATATATATATATATATATATATATATATATATATATATATATATATATATATAACGCTAATAATGTTGTTATGTTATATGTATTAAGTATATTTTTATATATGTATATATCATTCGTTTGTTAAAATAATAATTTTAGTAATACTATGATTATATTAATATTGATAAAAATAATAATAATCATAATACTTTATATTAATAAATAAGGTATTATTGTTAATAATTATATTAATACTAAATATAATGATATTTATAATAATAACTGTAAAATATTAATTTTTCAGTTAATGATACTTATAATAATGATTTTTAGTAATTACATATTAGTAATACTCATTATAATATAAATAATCATATTTATAATGATAATAATAATAATAATAATAATAATTATGATACTTATAGAGATATTTATAATACTGATAATAATTATAATACTAGTAATAATAATAATAATACTTAGATTAATAATAAACTGAATAAATTAATAATAATGATAATAACAATATTAATAATACTTAATGATATTACAAATAATAATAACTATGATAATGATAATATTACTTATATTAATGATAATAATATTCATAATATTAATGATAGTAATAACAATAATTAGCATATCAATTACTAATAATAATAATAACAATAATAATAATAATAATAATAATAATAATAATAATAATAATAATAATAATAATAATAATAATAATAATAATAATAATAATAATAATAATAATAATAATAATAATAATAATAATAATAATAATGATGAAAATGAAAATTAGAGCTACCTTTAAAAGAAATTGGCCCAAAAACAAATCTGCCCCTTCAGGGGCTCGAACCCTCAACCACAGGCTCACTCGACACCCACTCTAACCATTCCTCCGTTCATTATTTTTCTGATTTAAAACACCTTCCAATATAATTAACCCGAAATTTAAATGTTCTTCTTCTTCCTTTCCAATTCAGTCGACTGACCCAGAATCACCATAAGTATAACACTAGATAATAGTTTTGATTTAGGATGTTATAATGAATTAGAAATAATTAACAAATATGAATTGCTGGATTAATAAAACAAAAAAAAAATTTATACAGCTCCTGCCGTCGCTGTTTTGGTTTTAAAAAAAAATATTGATTTCAAATTAGTGATCATTTTAGACAAAGATTATAACACAAAGTAGGTTTCAAATCACACCTAAAAACTTTATAAATCAACAATTTAACCTTAATTGTAACAGACATCTCGAATTCGATCGAAAAACAAAGTTTGACTTTTTATTTAGAAAACTTTGACTTCAAAATTCTCACTTGATATTAGAGATTAGGATATGAAACTTTCCAGATAGTTAGAGCACGAGATTCCTAACATAACTGCATTTTTCGTTTTTGAAATTGGATTCGAATTTGGGATATGGCTATAAAGTTGAAGAACAGAGTAAATGGACTGGTTTCCTTCAGTTCTTCTTTGATTCCCTCCATGCATGCTGTTTAAATTGATTATGGATATTAAGAAGAAATTAACTGATTGTGGTAAATCATATTACTGATCAATTAATTGATTTTGTAGTCCAAGTGCATCCCACAGATTATATTCGTCCTTACTTAAAAAAATATAAAAAATATAAAGTCGATAGCAATTGCTAACTAATTCTTGGATTATCCCCTTGATTGTATTATAATTTGTACGCGTTTAGGAATAGAAGGACAAGTTTTACACAGTTGGAAAGCTACATCAACAGATTCGATCCCAATTGTATGCAAATACTCTTTTATATAATTAATTTGTATTAGTAATAATTTTATTTATAAAAATACTAAAATAATAATAACATAATAATATAGATAATTATCATATTAATATTTAGGACAATAATACACATAGTTATAATAATGTTCTTAAATGATATTATTACTAGTAATATTAATACTTTGTATTATTGATATGTAATAATAATAGTAATAATAATAATAATAATAATAATAATAATAATAATATCAAGATATTACAGATCATAATAAAAGTAATTATAACAGTATCATGATAATGATTAAAATTTATAATCTTACTACTAATTATAATACTAATAATGATAACAATAATATTATTAATGATGATACAAATAATGATTATTAATGATAAGGGTAGTGATAATATCTGATGATAATACAAATAATATTTAAGATATACAAGTTATATATAACAAATTTCATATCTATATAATGTCTATAATATATCTAGTACTGATATTAGTTATTAATTTTTGTAGTCATAATAATGAAGTAATATATCTCTATAATAATTATAGTTTATATTTAACCTTATTTTATTAGATATCAATATTACATATTATTAATTATATGATATATAATATCATACATTGGATATTCATTAATCAAACATTATAATATAAGAATCATATTTTGGTAACAACTTAATAATTTTTGTATTAAATTAAATAATTAAATTCAAATGATTAAATTTTATTCTTATTATTTCAAGTTATTATATATTTTACTTTAGATTTTTAATTCAATTTAAATGATCTGTTTATATTATGTTAATCCATATTAATATATACTCTTATAATTATATTTACATATATGTACATACATATTTATTTATAACAATTGTTCGTGAATCATCGAGAGCAGTCGAAGGTCAATTGAATAAATGAACATCGTTCCAAAATTTTCTAGGCTTCCCATTACATACTTTGCTTATCGTATCAAAATCATATAGAGATTAAGTTTAAATTTAGTCGTAAATTCCCGGGTCGTCACAGTACCTACCCGTTAAAGAAATTTCGTCCCAAAATTTGAGTGAGGTGGTCATGGTTAACAATAAAAATGTTTTCATGACGAATATGAGTTGATAAATAGAGTTTTATCACTATAGAGTAATATGAATAAAATAATTCAATTACTCGAAGAGTACGAGTGAAGCTATCACTTAATAATGAAATGAGAAAGACATGTTTCATCATAACTTTTGACTAGTCATGATTGAATTCCGAAATTCAAGGAATTTGAAGAAAATCTTCGAAATCTAAAAGATTTGATTCTTCGACGATTAAGGAAATTAAGATCTCTATAATTAATGCGGAAATCTGCCTTGATTTCTTTGTCTGGTATTTTCACTATAAAAGAACTTCTTCCATTCCATTACTTTCATCATTCCTATACTTTCTTTCTTATTTCATACATCCAAAAGATTGTGAAAATGCTTAATCCAGTTCTAATCCTTGATATTTTCCTAATTATCATTCCTGTCATCCTTCCTTTCAATCTTCCACTAGAAGAATCTGTTTACTTCTAATATTACCTTGGGATGATGCTATTCTTAATTATACCGTGTCTTTATATTGCTATTCGTATTAATATCCATGGTTTGCAACCTCCGTGTTACTATCGGGCTTTATATTTTTTCTTATATTTCGAAATCCCTGCTTCCATTTTCTATAATCATTGTCATCCACAGTTAATGCTCTCTCCTATTTTTCTGCGATTTATACTCCAAATTTCTATTTCTTTTGGAACTTTGTCCCTTCGTTTCTTCTTTTTATGATTGGACATCTCTGGTAATGGTCCAGAATTCGTAGATATGGAGTTTTGAATGAATTTAATGTTCTAAACAAGAAAGAACATTATAGCACGATTTGATTTGTCAAATTACCAGAATCACTGAGAATAGAACTATCAAGAATATATTTTCTTGATATGTTCAGAAGTTAATCAGAATGAAAAAAATTTTTGTAACATGACACATGATGACGTTATAATCTGTGAATCATCATGTTCCATTTAGAAACTCAGCATGACTTACTGTAATATAATCACGTTGATCAAGTGTCATTATATTATACTAACTCATGCATCAGTTCCCAACATTACTTTAATAACATTCATATTTTAAGCTCGAAAGTTTACAGAATATAGAAACTAACAGTTTCTATATGATGTAATACTGATAGAAAAAAGAGATTAATGATTTCAGATAAGAATAGTTATAAAAATATCTTTAGGAATATGGAGGATATTTATAATGAAAGATATGATAATATCTCGAAATATCTAAGATCAGAGGATGATAGAAACTATTGTCTGCAAGAGTTTAGAGTAAGGAGCAAGATATTCACTAAAGACTTTAGCAGACATTGAATCATTTGGATTCTTTGAAGTCAAACTTATTCTTTGTGATTTGTCCACGGCTTTCTTCATTGTTTCGCATAATCTGCTTTTCGGTACTAAATTTTCTATTGAATGTTTCCAATATAATGATACACAGGAAGCATGAAGAGGTATATAATTTTGGACGAGAATATTTATGAAAATATCCTCAGAAATATCGAAGATATTGATGATGATATTTTGGGAATTTCTAATTTCGATGGTTGATGGAGAAAGATTTTCCGCAAGATTTTAACATGACTTCGGAGCAAGATATTCTCTAAAGATTTCAACGGATCCAGAATTTTCTGGATTTTTTGAATATAGGGTATGGTCCTTGTATTTGTCCTTGGTCTCCTTCATGGTTAGCTCAATCCGTTTTTCAGTTCCAACTTTTCTGAGCTTTTCTATCATACTATTCTTTATCATTAAACTTCCGATTATTAAGGCCGTTTACGGTTGTCTACAGTTTCTGCTGCTTCATTCAGCTTTTTCAACATTCAGAGTATTAATTCGCAGACTGGGTGCTTTTCAGAATTTCAGAATGAAAGATCATAGTTCTTAGAGATAAATGTTATATGTATACATATAACTGTTGATGTAGAAACATTGCGAGATTTAAAATACTGATTTGCTAATTTCCGGTAAGGCAATTCTTGTTACGAAACGAGGATGAGTATATGATAGGGTATTTATGAATAAATATAGTGATTTATCGAAGTGACTTACGTCAAAGAGTAGTGAAGTTGCTGGTACGTTTACTTTTAATGTGGTGGGATATAAACAGTTCCCCGGTAACGAAGGCGAAAAGATAACGTATGTATCAAGGTTATAATAAAGTTGTTTCGAACGAAAAGTCAAAGTTGACTTGCTGGAGCTGTGACAAAATTTGCTACTTTGAAAGGAATTACCAAGTTATTTTGGGTAATAATAATGCTAAAGGAATTAGCACAGATACTTGTTAAACGTTTACTCAGGTTCCGAGTATTTTCAAGTGCATAACTATATGCATCAATCTCTTCTTACGTAGATGAAGTGCGGTTGGTTCATCCTCTCGATTGATGTGTTTTCAAGAATTACGAAAGGTTTGGGCGCAGATTGTAATCGTCAAGATACAAATGAGGTTTAAGGTGAAATCAAGCGGCAAACTTGAAGATTTGTTTAGTTTCATGTGTTATAATTAATATTTTAATTCATTTTAATTGTCCAATGTTGGTAGTCCTCGATTGATAGTCCACAGTGAGCAATTCAACAATTCATATATAATTTAATATATAATATTCGAATTAATTAATACGTATCGTGACCCGTGTACATGTCTTAGACTCGATCACAACTCAAAGTATATATATTATTATAGAATCAACCTCAACCCTGTATAGAGAACTCGATCATTACTGCATATAGAGTGTCTATGGTTATTCTAAATAATATATATATATATATATATATATATATATATATATATATATATATATATATATATATATATATATATATATGCGTCGATATGATATGTCAAAACCTTGTATACGTGTCCCGATATTTAAAGTGCGTAAAATAAATACAGAATTTAAATGACGATAAATAAAATTGCGAGAATGTAAATTGCGATAATTAAATTGTGATAAATAAAATGTAACCAGTTAGCTAGGAACAATTAGCTAGGAACGGTTAGCGTGGATTCTTAACAAAATTTCTCATTGTTAATTCGTTTGTTTCTAACAAATTTTACATTGTCAAATATTTTCTTCATTATGCCACTTGTTGAATTCTGATAAATCAAAATCCCAATATGAAATTGGATGAATATGGTTATTCTGTGGTGAACAGATTTGTATATCGGTGGATGTAAATAGAATAGTAAACGACTGTTGAATCAGCTTCGAAGAATGTACAGTGTAACTTATTAATGTGAAATCTAAATATTCCTCGGGTATTACCTACCCGTTAAAATAATTTCACCATTAACAGTTTGTACAAAAGAATTTTTAATTACAATCTTTATGAAAACATATATACATATATATTTTCTTCAGATGTAATCATGGATTTAATGAGTTAATATGATATTAATCTCATTTGATTTATCATTAGATCTAAAATACATAATCTCTAAAATATTAGAGATTACATAATATCCATGAATAACAAAGATAAATGATGTAGAACGTCATGTAGAACGATAATTATACTCGAGGTACAGAATGAGATGTCGAAGCTGGTGACGCGGATGTTGTTGGTGGTGGTACTAGTGCTGTTGGTGTTGAGGCTGGTGATGTTACTGGTGTTGGTGATACTGCTGGTGCTTGCAAATTATGTACCGTGCTCTCTAAAGTTAACACTCGAGCTCAGAGTTCTTTACCTTCTTCTACTAATCCTGGTTGGTTAATAGTGTGAGGTAGAGGTCGGATATCTTCTCTAGTTCCGTTAATGGTAGCCTCAAGACGAAAAATTCTTGCAAAAAGGGTATAAACGGTGTTGCGAACAGGTTCGCCGGTGAGCGGGTCGAGTACTCCAAGGTTAGGTGGCAGTTTCTGTTCATGATATGGAGTACCTTCTTCCCTTCTCCATAGGGTGAGTATGTCACGAACTCACCCCCATTTACTCCAGTAATCTCGGTAGTTGATTGGTTGTTGTGCTCCCGTCACGCTGTCTTCAGAGTCAGAGGAACTTGGTCGATTCGTAGAGGCCATCTTACGCGATCACGGAAAAGATTTTTGGTATGAAGAGTTTAGTGACAACAATTGATAGTTGGATGTATTCTCAATGCATAATATGCATAGATATATATAGTACCAGGATCCCTTAAATTACGGAGAAATTTACGAGAGATAACAGGCAAGGTCTACAGTAACAGATACGCTAAGATATGAATTGCCAGATACGCTAAGATATGTATTGTGTCTATACACTATTCATGCAGTCAATGCAGTAAAACGTGTCTACACTAAGAATAATGAGCAGATAATTTGCTAAGGATGATAATCAGATGATTTTCGACACGAATGATAAGCAAAGCTTTTGACATGCAGACACGGTCGAAGTCCAGACTCACTAATGCATCCTAATGACTTATCAGTTAGACACACTAATGTAGACCCGGTTCACTAAGACCACCGCTCTGATACCAACTGTGAAGACCCGTCCTAATCCATCCGGACGAAGTCCATATCGATTACAAACGATTCACAACAGTTGATTACATCGCGAGGTAATTGACCTCTATATGATACATTTTACAAACATTGCATTCGTTTTTAAAAGACAAACTTTCGTTACATCAACAGTTGACAGGCATGTATAGCATTTCTTAATATATCCAAATATAATTGACTTAATAATAATCTTGATGAACTCAAAGACTCGAATGCAACGTCTTTTGAAATATGTCATGAATGACTCCAAGTAATATCTCTAATATGATCAAATGCACAGCGGAATATTTCTTTCGTACCTGAAAATAAACATGCTTTCAAGTGTCAACCAAAAGGTTGGTGAGTTCATTAGTTTAGCAAAAATAAACATTTACATCATTTTAATAGACCACAAGATTTTCATTTCTCATAAATATACGTCTCATGCATAGAGACAAAATTAATCATTCATATGGATTGAACACCTGGTAACCGACATTCACAAGATGCATATAAGAATATCCCCATCATTCCGGGATCCTCCATCGGACATGATATTAATTTCGAAGTACTAAAGCATCTGGTACTTTGGATGGGGCTTGTTGGGCCCGATAGATCTATCTTTAGAGTTCGTGTCAATTAGGGTGTCTGTTCCCTAATTCTTATATTACCAGACTTAATAAAAAGGGGCATATTTGATTTCGATAATTCAACCATAGAATGTAGTTTCACGTACTTGTGTCTATTTTGTAAATCATTTATAAAATCTGCATGTATTCTCATCCCAAAAATATTAGATTTTAAAAGTGGGACTATAACTCACGCATATAAATATTGTAAAATAGTTAATAAAGCATTTGCATGTATTCGCAGTTCAAAATATATTTCAAAAGCATTTAATAAAGCAGTTGTAAAAACAGCGCATGTATTCTCAGCCCAAAAATGTAAAGAGTAAAAAGGGCAAATGAAACTCACGCATATAAATATTGTAAAATAGTTAATAAAGCATTTGCATGTATTCGCAGTTCAAAATATATTTCAAAAGCATTTACTAAAGCAGTTGTAAAAACAGCGCATGTATTCTCAGTCCAAAAATGTAAAGAGTAAAAAGGGCAAATGAAACTCACGCATATAAATATTGTAAAATAGTTAATAAAGCATTTGCATGTATTCGCAGTTCAAAATATATTTCAAAAGCATTTAATAAAGCAGTTGTAAAAACAGCGCATGTATTCTCAGCCCAAAAATATAAAGAGTAAAATGGGCAAATGAAACTCACGTATATAAATATTGTAAAATAGTTAATAAAGCATTTGCATGTATTCGCAGTTCAAAATATATTTCAAAAGCATTTAATAAATCAGTTGTAAAAACAGCGCATGTATTCTCAGTCCTAAAAATGTAAAGAGTAAAAGGGATCAAATGAAACTCACCTAATGTATTTTGTAGTAAAAATACATATGACAATACTGAACAATTGAACAATGCAGGGTTGGTCTCAGATTCACGAACCTATATCATTTGTATATATATTAAAACATATAGTCTAAATCGAATAGGTATTTATATATATAATTTATTAATTATATCATTTTTATATTATATATATATATATATATATATATATATATATATATATATATATATATATATATATATATATATATATATATATACATCTCATATATTCATTTTGTGTATAACGCTAATAATGTTGTTATGTTATATGTATTAAGTATATTTTTATATATGTATATATCATTCGTTTGTTAAAATAATAATTTTAGTAATACTATGATTATATTAATATTGATAAAAATAATAATAATCATAATACTTTATATTAATAAATAAGGTATTATTGTTAATAATTATATTAATACTAAATATAATGATATTTATAATAATAACTGTAAAATATTAATTTTTCAGTTAATGATACTTATAATAATGATTTTTAGTAATTACATATTAGTAATACTCATTATAATATAAATAATCATATTTATAATGATAATAATAATAATAATAATAATAATAATAATAATAATAATAATAATAATAATAATAATAATAATAATAATAATAATAATAATAATAATAATAATAATAATAATAATAATAATAATAATAATAATTATGATACTTATAGAGATATCTATAATACTGATAATAATTATAATACTAGTAATAATAATAATAATAATACTTAGATTAATAATAAACTGAATAAATTAATAATAATGATAATAACAATATTAATAATACTTAATGATATTACAAATAATAATAGCTATGATAATGATAATATTACTTATATTAATGATAATAATATTCATAATATTAATGATAGTAATAACAATAATTAGCATATCAATTACTAATAATAATAATAATAACAATAATAATAATAATAATAATAATAATAATAATAATAATAATAATAATAATAATAATAATAATAATAATAATAATAATAATAATAATGAAAATGAAAATTGAAGCTACCTTTAAAAGAAATTGGCCCAAAAACAAATCTGCCCCTTCAGGGGCTCGAACCCTCGACCACAGGCTCACTCGACACCCACTCTAACCATTCCTCCGTTCATTATTTTTCTGATTTAAAACACCTTCCAATATAATTAACCCGAAATTTAAATGTTCTTCTTCTTCCTTTCCAATTCAGTCGACTGACCCAGAATCACCATAAGTATAACACTAGATAATAGTTTTGATTTAGGATGTTATAATGAATTAGAAACAATTAATAAATATGAATTGCTGGATTAATAAAACAAAAAAAAAATTTATACAGCTCCTGCCATCGCTGTTTTGGTTTTAAAAAAAATATTGATTTCAAAATAGTGATCTTTTTAGACAAAGATTATAACACAAAGTAGGTTTCAAATCACACCTAAAAACTTTATAAATCAACAATTTAACCTTAATTGTAACAGACATCTCGAATTCGATCGAAAAACAAAGTTTGACTTTTTATTTAGAAAACTTTGACTTCAAAATTCTCACTTGATATTAGAGATTAAGATATGAAACTTTCCAGATAGTTGGATCACGAGATTCCTAACATAACTGCATTTTTCGTTTTTGAAATTGGATTCGAATTTGGGATATGGCTATAAAGTTGAAGAACAGAGTAAATGGACTGGTTTTCTTCAGTTCTTCTTTGATTCCCTCGATGCCTGCTGTTTAAATTGATTATGGATATTAAGAAGAAGGTAACTGATTGTGGTAAATCATATTACTGATCAATTAATTGATTTTGTAGTCCAAGTGCATCCCACAGATTATATTCGTCCGTACTTAAAAAAATATAAAAAATATAAAGTCGATAGCAATTGCTAACTAATTCTTGGATTATCCCCTTGATTGTATTATAATTTGTACGCGTTTAGGAATAGAAGGACAAGTTTTACACAGTTGGAAAGCTACATCAATAGATTCGATCCTAATTTTATGCAAATACTCTTTTATATAATTAATTGGTATTAGTAATAATTTTATTTATAAAAATACTGAAATAATAACATAATAATATAGATAATTATCATATTAATATTTAGGACAATAATACACATAGTTATAATAATGTTCTTAAATGATATTATTACTAGTAATATTAATACTTTGTATTATTGATATGTAATAATAATAGTAATAATAATAATAATAATAATAATATCAAGATATTACAGATCATAATAAAAGTAATTATAACAGTATCATGATAATGATTAAAATTTATAATCTTACTACTAATTATAATACTAATAATGATAACAATAATATTATTAATGATGATACAAATAATGATTATTAATGATAAGGGTAGTGATAATATCTGATGATAATACAAATAATATTTAAGATATACAAGTTATATATAACAAATTTCATATCTATATAATGTCTATAATATATCTAGTACTGATATTAGTTATTAATTTTTGTAGTCATAACAATGAACTAATATATCTCTATAATAATTATAGTTTATATTTAACCTTATTTTATTAAATATCAATATTGCATATTATTAATTATATGATATATAATATCATACATTGGATATTCATTAATCAAACATTATAATATAAGAATCATATTTTGGTAACAACTTAATAATTTTTGTATTAAATTAAATAATTAAATTCAAATGATTAAATTTTATTCTTATTATTTCAAGTTATTATATATTTTACTTTAGATTTTTATTTCAATTTAAATGATCTTTTTATATTATGTTAATCCATATTAATATATACTCTTATAATTATATTTACATATATGTACATACATATTTATTTATAACAATTGTTCGTGAATCATCGAGAGCAGTCGAAGGTCAATTGAATAAATGAACATCGTTCCAAAATTTTCTAGACTCCCCATTACATACTTTGCTTATCGTATCAAAATCATATAGAGATTAAGTTTAAATTTAGTCGTAAATTCCCGGGTCGTCACATGTACAAGGATCTCAATAAACATTTTTGGTGGCCGGGTATGAAATCCGATGTTGCTAAATATGTAGGAGAATGTTTGACGTGTTCTAAGGTCAAAGCTGAGCATCAGAAACCATCAGGTCTACTTCAACAACCCGAAATCCTGGAATGGAAATGGAAAAACATTACCATGGATTTCATCACTAAATTGCCAAGGACTGCAAGTGGTTTTGATACTATTTGGGTACTAGTTGATCGTCTCACCAAATCAGCACACTTCCTGCCAATAAGAGAAGATGAAAACATGGAGAAGTTAGCACGATTGTATTTGAAGGAAGTCGTCTCCAGACATGGAATACCAATCTCTATTATCTCTGATATGGATGGCAGATTTATTTCAAGATTCTGGCAGACATTACAGCAAGCATTAGGAACTCGTCTAGACATGAGTACTGCCTATCATCCACAAACTGATGGGCAGAGTAAAAGGACAATACAAACGCTTGAAGATATGCTACGGGCATGTGTTATTGATTTCGGAAACAGTTTGGATCGACACCTACCGTTAGCAGAATTTTCTTACAACAACAGCTACCATTCAAGCATTGAGATGGCGCCGTTTGAAGCACTTTATGGTAGAAAGTGCAGGTCTCTGATTTGTTGGAGTGAAGTGGGGGATAGATAGATTACGGGTCCGGAGATAATACAAGAAACTACCGAGAAGATCATCCAAATTCAACAACGGTTGAAAACCACCCAAAGTCGACAAAAGAGCTACGCTGACATTAAAAGAAAAGATATAGAATTTGAAATTGGACAGATGGTCATGCTTAAATTTGCACCTTGGAAAGGCGTTGTTCGATTTGGTAAACGGGGGAAATTAAATCCAAGGTATATTGGACCATTCAAGATTATTGATCGTGTCGGACCAGTTGCTTACCGACTTGAATTACCACAACAACTCGCGGCTGTACATAACACTTTCCACGCCTTAAATTTGAAGAAATGTTTTGCTAAAGAAGATCTCACTATTCATTTAGACAAAATCCAAATCAACGAAAAACTTCAATTCATCGAAGAACCCGTCGAAATAATGGATCGTGAGGTTAAAAGACTTAAGCAAAACAAGATACCAATTGTTAAAGTTTGATGGAATGCTCGTAGAGGACCTGAGTTCACCTGGGAACGAGAAGATCAGATGAAGAAGAAATACCTGCACTTATTTCCAGAAGATACGTCAACACCTCCAACTGCTTAAAATTTCAGGACGAAATTTATTTAACGGGTAGGTACTGTAGTGACCCGAAATTTTCCATGTTTATATATATTAAATGAAATTGTTATTTACATAATTAAGTGTTTCCAACATGTTAAGCAATCAAACTTGTTAAGACTTGATTAATTGAAATAGGTTTTATATAGACAATTGACCACCCAAGTTGACCGGTGATTCACGAACGTTAAAACTTGTAAAAACTATATGATGTCATATATATGGATATATATATATAGTTAACATGGTATTATGATAAGTAAACATATCATTAAGTATATTAACAATGAACTACATATGTAAAAACAAGACTACTAACTTAAGGATTTTGAAACGAGGCATATATGTAACGGTTATCGTTGTAACGACATTTAATTGTATATATATCATATTAAGATATATTAATACATCATAATATCATGATAAAGTAATAATTTAACATCTCTTTATATATAATAAACAATGGGTTAACAACATTTAACAAGATCGTTAACCTAAAGGTTTCAAAACAACACTTACATGTAACGACTAACGATGACTTAACGACTCAGTTAAAATGTATATACGTGTAGTGTTTTAATATGTATTCATACACTTTTGAAAGACTTTAAAACACTTATCAAAGTACTTCTACTTAACAAAAATACTTACAATTACATCCTCATTCATTTTCATCAACAATTCTACTCGTATGCACTCGTATTCGTACTCGTACAATACCCAGCTTCTAAATGTATTTACTATTGGTATATACACTCCAATGATCAGCTCTTAGCAGTGATGTGCGTAGAGGTGTATACAAAATAGTATTAATTTTACTACTAAATACTATTAAATACGATACAATTTTACACAAGTTATTTATTTATTTATAGAGTGGAAATACCTAAACCTTGCTACAACACTTATAGGCAGTGTACCTAATCGTACAGTAGTGTAGTTTTTAGTAAGTCCGGTTCGTCCACAGAGAACTTGCCAAGTTTAACGCTATATTTTTAACTTATAATTGTAAAAATACAAAAATATATATAAGTAGTATTATTATTATTTAAGTAGTATTATTATTATAAAAGGGGGTTTTTACCGTTTAATGACCGGTTTGTCGATTTTAAAACTTTAGTCGCAGTTAAAACCTAATGTAAAATATTAAATATATAAAAGACTTAATTTAAAGCGTAAAGTAAATAACAATAATGAAATTGCGATAAATAAAATGACGATAAATAAAATTGCGATAATTAAAAAGTACGATAATTAAAAGTGCAATTAAATACAATGACAGTAAATAAAAGTGCGATAATTAAAAGTGCAATTAAATATGAAATAAAGGAATTATGCTTATTTAAACTTCCATAATCATGATGTTTGACGTGTTGATTTTAGTTTTATTACCATGGGTTAATTGTCCTTTGTCCTGGATTATTCAATATGTCCATCTGGTTTTTGTCCATAACATTCCATCAGTCATAAATATAAAGTGCGAGTGTCCTCGTCAAATTATCCTTATATCCGAAGTCAAATATTCCAAATAATTAAGAACTTAAACTATAATTACACCAAGTGTCCTTGTATATAATTCACCCCTGTTTAAATAAGTCCATTAACTATTAATCTATTCCCGTGTCCAGTTAAATGAACGATTATTAGTACTTATAAATATCCCGCCCATCGTGTTCGATCGAGTGTATATGGTTATTTATAGGTACGTCCAATTGTAAATCTTTATATTAAATTAACAAACTATCATTTAATTAAACAAATATAAAGCCCATTAATAGCCCATAGTCTAATTTCCACAAGTGTCGTTCTTTTGTCCAAACCCAATTATGGTACAAAGCCCAATTACCCCGTCTTAATATTTTAGCCCAACATCACAATTACTTCGGCTTAAATAAGCATAATAATAACTTAGCTACGAGACATTAATTTAAAAAGGTTGAACATAACTTACAATGATTAAAAATAGCGTAGCGTTACACGGACAGAGTTTCGACTTATAACCTTAAAACATTTGCTAACATAACCTTATTATTATTAATCTTAAATTAAAATTAAAAATATAAATTATATATATATATATATATATATATACATATATATATATATATATATATATATATATATATATATATATATATATATATATATATATATATATATATATATTGTAAGAGATAGATTGATAAAAGTGTAATGAAATCGATCGAATGCGTTGCCTTTTATAGGCCCCATTTCTGTTTTGGTGTGCTCCACGATCTCGATGGAATTCTTCTTCACAGCTCCGCGATCGCGGAGTGTTGGATTCCAGCTCACCAACTTTGGCTCCTAGCTTGCCGACGGTTTATAAATATATATATAATATATATATAATTTTAAGAATTATTTATATATTATATTATATTTATGTGCATAGTTGACTTGTAATTTTAACTCCGTTGTGTCGTGCGTTGAAAGTTGGTTCATGTCCCGGTTCCGGATTTTCGAACGCCTTTTCGTATAATTTAATATCTTGTACTTTGCATTTTGTAACTTGTACTTTTGTAATTTCTAGACGTTTCTCATCAATAATTTGAACCACTTGGATTGTACTTTGTACTTTTTAGCTTTTTGGTCGTTTGCGTCTTCAATTCGTCGAATCTGTCTTTTGTCTTCACCTTTTATTATTTAAACGAATATCACTTGTAAATAGAACAATTACAACTAAAATCTTGTCTTTCTTGAGGGATAATGCTATGAAATATATGTTCGTTTTTAGCATTATCAATATTCCCATATTTGAGCGTTGCTTATCCTCAAGCAATATAGTCTTGAAATAAAAACATGCTTGAATCACTTCTTTATTCTTCACACTTTGTACATCAGTGATTTCAATACGGCGGTATGAACAATGATGGTAACGATGTGGTTTACAGTCCCACATGACTATAAAAATTTTGATCCTTTAAGGAAATTGGATTTTTATGAAAACATTTGATCTTTTGAAAATTCAATCTAGTTTTTACCCTAGATAAGTTTTCCGGAATAACCCTTCACCGGTGTTGCAAAATGTTTTTGTGGGTTTTGTGGGTTTCAGATTTGAAAATTTTAGCTCAAAACTTATGGTTTTGTGTCACTCACTTGCTAACCTTGTATTAGGAAAGCAACACGTCCAGTTTACTTGCTCCGTATATTACCTTTCGGTAAACTACTGTCCGGTTGTAAAGGATAGCGTTGAACAAGCAACTGTTAAGGCAATGTCCCGTGACATGCTTTTAATTATGGTCTATAATGTGTCGGATGCAATTACTATCCTTGGTAGGAGCAATAGTAAAGATCACCCTATAGTTTTTCGGTCTGGCACAAGGTCCTGTCTTTGACCATGCTATGCAACCACCGTTCTTACGGTTGACACCCGATTTGGTTCAGGTGACCTAATGAATTCCAGATGAATTCCTAGGATTTTACGTTCAATGGTAATGAATGCATTAAAAATGAGTTTTCAGAAAACAAATCAGTTTGCAATTTTTATCAAAATATTTTCTCGTTCAAGCTCGAGTTTAGATATCATCGAATTCCATGAGTTTGTAATTCTTAATCTTTAAAATTCAATCTCAGGGATTGAGTAATATCAGTCTTAAAAGCTGATTTTTGATCTTTTAAAGAGATTATCCTTTCTGGGGATCTGATTCATTAGTCTTATCAAGCTAATTTGCACGGCACCCTCCCCATTTTACGAGACAGATCCTCTCATGGTTAGGATAAGTCTGACCACTTGGCGACCCTGTTTGATGCTGAGGTCCGTGGATTTCCAGCTGATTTTTGAGAAAACTTTTCAAGGTTTTTCGTAGACTCTACAACTGGTCTGGATGATAACTTCCTGACCTAAATCAAGAAGCGCGTGTCTTTTTCGGAAGACTTTACTTCCTTTTAATGATGGAATTGATTCATCGTGTAGATCCATCTTTCTTTTCACTATATTACAATTTACCGGGTAAAACGGTTAATTTTGTCCAAAACAAAAGTATCTTCAATTATTTGTACAAAAATATGTGATATATGTTCTAAATATCTTGGTAAATTTTTCCCACACTTGGCTTTTATTTTCCTTTCTTTGCCTTTTTATTGTCCTCTATTCCATTTTAAATGAATTCTAACATTTTAAGTTGTTTCTCAATTTATGTCCTTTACGAGGTAACAATAATTTCGGTGTTAACACCTAGTTTTATCGTTCATAAATATGTATAAACATGATTTTGAATTCATTTATTTGAAAATTTTGAAAAAAATTTACTAGAATTGGGTAGTCAGTATATAAGACTAGGGCTGTTCTTTATTATCAGAGAGCACTAGATTCTAATACAACAACTGCGTTACTAGTATTTTTAATGGTAACCAAGTGTATAAGTCATAAATTTTAAAAATTTGAAAGAATTTAACCCTTTCCCACACTTAAGATCTTGCAATGCCCTCATTTGCAAGAAATCAGTAACAATTTAAATTATTGAGGGTGATTAGCGTAGAAAAATGATTAAATTTTACCAAAGTTTCCAAACATATTGGCGTTTGTTTGTTGAATCATAAATGGTGCATATCATTTGTTCATTCCTGTAGTTGTTATTTCACATATATTTTGCATCTTGTCGTCAAAATTAGTTGCTTTTGCTGAACTTAATGACAGTCTTTGAAAATGCGCTGTTTTACCCTGTTTTGTACATGAGATAAACTACAAGCATATATATACATATTTTTGAAGTTGGGTATATCACCCCACATTCAAAAATTAATAAAATCTAATAATAAAAGTTAGAAAATTATAAAAACTATTACAATACCAACATAAGTATTAAATGTAGCAACATTACGAATAATAAAATAAATAAAACTAAGGAAACTAGGGTTGATGCTAAAACTAGTAGGGGTTCCATTCATAGCCGTAAATGTTGTAGAATGCTTGAGCTGGGTCATATGTAGGGTATGGTGATCGGCTCTCTATAGTCCAGGAGGAAATATGGGCGTTGGAGTAGGAATGTAATTTCGACTTACATGTGTACAATGATTTATGATTTGGCTTTGATGATACTGCCAATCTTGAAATGCTCGTTGTCTAGCCATTTCATACTCATGTTGAGTCATAAACCTTTCTATTTCTGTCATCTGATTTCCCCCTCCCGCATTACCTTGTTGTTGACCTCTTTCTACCTGTGGATGATTCCCTTGATATGGTTGTGCAACATTATTTCTTTTCAATAAAACCTTTGCACCAGCATATACCCGCATATCAATCTGATCACGAGGAAGGGGTACTTGTACTAACTCCCTTCCCCGAGTAATATCCACACCGAGGTACTCGGCAATTAAAGTCACAAAAATACCACCTCCTATAATACTATTGTTTCGCATTCCCTTTATCATTTTCGACAAATAATAACCCACACAATAAGGAATATTTACAAAGCTCTGTGGGTCTCTAATACACATCAGATAAAATAAATCATTTTCAGTCACTTTATCTTTATTTCTACCCCTTTGTGTAATAGAGTTGGAAATGAATCTATGGATTACCCTAAGCTCAGCTCTATGTATATCAGTATAAGAATAATGACCTCCACGAAAATGATTATGGCTAGTCATTCTACTCCACAACTCATTCTTATCAAAATCATGATCAACCCTTCTATCATTAATTATTAACTGTCTACAATCATCAGTTAATAGTTCTTTAGGCGTATAAATACACAAAGCTTCAGCTATATCTAATAAAGACATACGGCGTATCACACCTCCTAATAAAAATCTAATAAAACTTTTATCCGTTAACCTAGTTACTTCATCATTTAGTTCAATAGTACTTACTAACTCAACGCACCATTCCTTATATACAGGTCTACGTATAGTGAATAGATTAATCCAATCATTGAAAGTAGAATTACCATACCTTTGTGTAAGTAATTCTCTTATTGGCTCGGCCAATCCTACTGTCTCTAATGGTGCCCAATCTATCACCCTGGACACTTCAACATCTTTGAGACAGAATGCTCAAGTTCCTCTGATATTTTGGATAGTCTATCCAAAATCTGTCAAATCGTAAGTTAGGGTGTAGATTTGCTTCAACTGCTCGTGACAATGGAATAAAAGGGTGCGGTTGATTTTGTTTGTATTGTTCACTGAGATCTTGATCCTCGTCACTTTCATTATAAGTATTCAAGTTTTGTGGTGCGGATGAAGATTCACCTCGTTCATTCTGCTAAACACATTAAACAAAAAGGAATTTGCGCATCCAAAAATGCATTGGTATTAGCAAAATAACAATTAAAAATAACTAACATGACATGTTTAATTAGAATCAAATTTATACACATTTTCATATTTTTATCAATTTTATACTTTTTCAAATAAACAAATATGAGAATGTATACAATGTTCATAAGTATGTAACTTCTAAAACATGTCAAAAAGAGTCATTATAACAATTAAACGAGTTCCAATTGGCATTCATATCAAATTAAGCAAGTTCATTCAATTTTTACTTAAAAAGTCAACAAATTGTCTCAAAAATCATGTTTGTAATCAAAGTTTGGATCATTTAACACATCAAACATGTTACACTACTTAATTTAGCATCAATTCATAACAAAAATCGGGCATAACTTGTTTATATCAAAAAGCCCCAATTTTACTCAAGAACACAAACCCTAGATTTCTAAAAATTTTGAAGTTTTTTGCTTCAAATCATGTTAAATAGCATCAATCTAGGTTATACATGCATAATATATCATCAATTTAACTCTAATTACACTAGAAATTAACAAAATCAAATTAGGTAAATTTAGTTCAAGAACACAAAAAAATCAAATTTAAGAGTGTTTGGATGTAGGAATTACCATTCTTCTTGAAAGGGATCTAGGTAGGAATCTCCACATCAATATATAGCAACAAATTTGATGAAAAACGGTGTAAAATGGAGATTTGTGTGTGTTTTTTCGCAGAAAAAAATGAATTGGGGATGGAGACTGGTTTGTCTCGACCAGTTTATCCTTTCTGTATTTTTGTTGCTCCGCGATCTCGAAGGTGGATACCTTCCTAGCTCCGCGATCTCGAAGTTTTTTTTTTATTATAAAAAATCTTAACTTATAAAAACAAATAAGTAATTAATTTTAAAAATTTGTTTCTTTTTAGGAATGAGGGCGTTTAAATACTTTGACCTAGTTCGTCCCTCGATAAAATTTTAAAAATTTGTCACGTCTTGAGCGCGGTTTTAAAAGTAAAGATTTTTGGGTTTTTTTAATGTTTTTGGCTTACTTTAATTCAATAAGATTAAAAATAATGATAATAAAAGTTCTCGTCCCTCCCTTGGGTAGAGCAATTTCGGTTCAACGACCTATTTTCAACTCACGGCGAATTTTAAAAATCAAATTTTTAACTTAGTGAAATAAAGTAAATTTTTATTTTTAAATTCACACCAAACTTAAATTTAAAATGCATAAAATTAAAAATTCATATTATTAAAATTAAAAATTCACACCAATTTTATATTATATTTTTGTTTTTATACATACAAACTTATATTAAAATTATTAATTTTTTAAAATATTTACAAACTTAATTATATTGATTTTAAAAAGTTTACAATAATAATTTAATATTAATTTTAAAAACAAAGTAAAAATACCATTAAAAATCTTTTTGGTCTTTTATCCCACTTTAATCAATCAAATATTATCAAAAATATACGCCCCTCTTTTTGGTAAAGTAATTTCGGCTATATTACCTAGTTTTACTCTTGGCGAATTTCTGAAATATTTTAGGTTGATTGATTAAAGATATTTATACCTTAAGAATAAACGGTAAATTTCGCAGTGATGTAATAAATTTTTGTATGATATCAATAATTTCGGTTACGCATACCTAATTTTATTGAATACCAATTTAATACTTTATAGCGAATGATTTTAGCTTTTATTATCAAAAGGTTAAAAGCAATAAATAAATAAAAAATGTACATACTTACCTGTGAGAAAGAATTCTCAGAGACCTGCTTTAGCTGACTCATAGGAGAGTCGTGTGATTTGGTTCTCCATAGCTACATAAGCATAACCTCGATTCTTCAATATCTTTTCTTCTAAACATATGAATGGTCCTTCTCTGCATAGAGTAACAAATTCGGTATTTGAATATGTTTGATTATTTGAACATTTACCTTCGTGTGACTATTTTCCGTATTTATAATATCTTTCAAGGTGTCGTGCTCTTCTTTTTGTTGCGGATTTTGATTTTCCTTTACCAAAATGTATCTTATGATGATCTTTTCTGAGTTCTTTCCTTACTTCATCACATCTGCTTCTTATTACTGACACCAAGTCACTCGGAAGTGTGTCATTATTACGTTTAGTAATCAAAGCGTGTAGCATTAGACCATGGTTCAAATCAAAGGAATTCTTCATCTCGTAAAACCTAAAAAAAATAAAAATTCAGAATGGGGGGAGAAGACTAGTTCTTTAGGGTCTGCTAGGGAAAGACCTTTCGGATTCCACTCTCGAAAACTACACGAAAACAGGATATCTAACTCTAACAGAAATATATATTACCCTAAAAAGATTCGAATCTTCTCACACTTAGTTAGCTGTGGTGTCGAAATTGTGATTAACTTCATCTTCAACTTCCATTGGATTATCTATGTAATGTTTAACTCTGTGACCATTAACCTTAAATTCAACCCCATTTGAATTTATTAACTCTACTGTTCCGTACGGGAAAACTCTTTTGACTATAAATGGTCCAGACCATCTTGATTTCAATTTTCCAGGAAATAGCTTGAATCGTGAATTGAAAAGAAGAACTTTGTCTCCTTCTTTAAATTCTTTTGAACTTCTGATTCTTTTATCATGCCATTTCTTCGTTCTTTCTTTATAGATTAACGAATTTTCATATGCTTCATGTCTTAATTCTTCTAATTCGTTTAGTTGACTTAACCGTAGACGTTTAGCTTCATGTAAATCAAGATTACATGTCTTCAAAGCCCAAAATGCTTTGTGTTCAATTTCTTCTGGAAGATGACATGCTTTTCCATAAACGAGTCTAAAAGGTGTGGTTCCAATTAGAGTTTTGTAGGCTTTTCTAAAAGCCCAGAGTGCATCCTCCAATTTTATGGACCATTCCTTTGGATTTGATCCTACGGTTTTCTCTAGAATACGTTTTAATGCTCGGTTAGTATTTTCAACTTGTCCACTTGTTTGTGGATGATAAGCAGTAGAGATTTTATGAGTTACTCCATATCTTTTGTGAACTTTCTCAAGTTGATTATTACAAAAATGAGTACCCCGATCACTTATTAAAGCTTTCGGTGTTCCGAACCTTGTAAAAAGATGTTTTAAAAAGTTGACTACAACTCGTGCATCGTTAGTTGGGAGAGCTTGTGCTTCCGCCCATTTAGATACATAATCAATGGCAACGAGAATGTAGAGATTATTATGAGATTTTGGAAATGGACCCATAAAGTCAATACCCCAAATGTCAAATACTTCACATACTTGAATGACATTTTGTGGCATTTCATCACGTTGACTTATTTTTCCGGCCCTTTGACAAGCATCACAGGATTTGCAAAGAAGGTGTGCGTCTTTGAATATTGTAGGCCAATAGAATCCATCATCGTAAACTTTTCTTGCTGTGAGTTGAGGCCCATAATGCCCTCCTGTTGGTCCTGTGTGACAATGGTTTAAGATTTGACTAGCTTCATCCCCGAATACACATCGGCGTATTATTCCATCGGGACAACTTTTAAACAAATGTGGATCTTCCCAGAAATAGTGTTTTTTATCACTAAAGAATTTCTTTCGTTTTTGGTACGATAATCCTTTTTCAAGGAATCCACATAATAAGTAGTTTGCATAGTCTGCAAACCATGGAATTTCACTATAATCTATCTTCAATAGATATTCATCAGAAAAGTTATCTTGTATGACCAATTCATTGAGAACTTCTAATTCAGGATTTTCAAGACGAGAAAGATGATCAGCGGCGAGATTTTCTGCTCCCTTTTTATCTCGGATTTCAATATCGAACTCTTGTAAGAGTAAGATCCAACAGATTAATCTTGGTTTAGCATCTTGTTTCGAAAATAGGTACCTAAGAGCAGAATGGTCGGTATAGACTATCGTTTTAGCTAGAACGAGATATGAACGAAATTTGTCAAAAGCAAAGACAATAGCAAGAAGTTCTTTTTCAGTAGTTGTGTAATTTGTTTGTGCTCCTTGTAATGTCTTACTAGCGTAATAAATAGGTTGAAATCGTTTTTCAATCCTTTGTCCGAAAACGGCTCCCATTGCAAAATCACTTGCATCGCACATTAGTTCAAATGGTAGATTCCAATTTGGAGTTATCATGATCGGAGCATTAGTGAGTTTTTCTTTAAGAATATTAAAAGATTTGATGCATTCATCTGAAAAGATGAATGGAGCATCTTTTCTAGGAGTTTATTCATAGGAGTGGCTATTTTAGAAAAATCTTTTATGAAACGTCGGTAAAAACCGGCATGCCCTAGAAAACTCCTAACTCCTCTAACATTGGTGGGATGTGGAAGTTTAGCAATTACATCTACTTTAGCTCTATCCACTTCAATTCCTTCCCTTGAAATTTTATGACCGAGGACGATGCCTTCTTTAACCATGAAATGGCATTTCTCCCAATTAAGTACTAGATTTGATTGTTCGCATCTAATAAGCATTCGTTCAAGATTAACTAGACATGTTTCAAAAGTATCACCGAAGACTGAAAAGTCATCCATGAAAACTTCCATGCATTCTTCTATCATGTCGTAAAAAATTGCCATCATGCACCTTTGAAAGGTTGCAGGGACATTGCAAAGTCCAAATGGCATGCGTTTGTAAGCAAAAGTACCATAAGGGCACGTGAACGTGGTTTTCTCTTGGTCCTCGGGTGCTAATAGAATTTGAAAATATCTGGAAAAACCATCAAGAAAACAATAGTAACTATTTCCGGCTAATCTTTCCAACATTTGATCAATGAAAGGTAAGGAAAAGTGATCTTTTCTGGTGGCATCATTTAATTTTCTATAATCAATACAAACAAGCCATCCTGTTACAGTCCTAGTAGGAATAAGCTCATTTTTCTCATTTGTGATGACAGTCATGCCACCCTTCTTAGGTACGCATTGAACTGGGCTTACCCATGGACTATCAGAGATTGGATAAATTAAACCTGCATCAAGCAGTTTAATAATTTCTTTCTTAACAACATCTTGCATATTAGGATTTAGTCTTCGTTGGCGTTGCACATACGTTTTATGACCTTCTTCCATAAGGATTTTATGTGTGCAATACGAAGGACTTATTCCTTTAATGTCATGAATCTTCTATGCAATAGATGGTTTATGAGCTTTTAGCACAGAAATGAGTTGAGATTTTTCATTTTCAGTAACAGAAGACGATATTATTACAGGTAATTCAGATTCACCATGTAAATAAGCATATTCCAAATGGTTTGGAAGTGGCTTTAACTCTAATGTCGGTGGTTCTTCTATCGATGATTTATATCGATATCTGTCTTCTTCTTTTAGCATTTGAATTTCTTCTGTTGTTGGTTCATATCCATTAACCATGAGTGTGGCTAACATTTCATCTTCATCAATCGGTTCAGTTCCTTCTCCTAAAGAACATTCTCATGTTCCTTGTAATTCTGGAAATTCTTCTAACAATTCTGCATGTGAATCTATAGTTTGAATATAATAACATGTATCATCTGCAGATTGCGGTTGTTGCATTGCTCTATCAACTAAAAAGGTAACACTCTCGTCCTCTATACTTAGGGTCAATTTCTTACCGAACACGTCTATTATTGCTTTAGCCGTGTTTAAGAATGGTCTTCCTAATATGAGAGGAACTCGAGAATCTTCTTCCATGTCCAGAATAACAAAATCTACTGGAAATACTAAAGTACCAACTTTAACTAGCATGTTTTCCATTATCCCTCTAGGATATTTTACTGATCAATCGGCTAGTTGTATGCTTATTCTTGTTGGTTTCAATTCTCCAAGGTCTAGTTTAGCGTATAGTGAATATGGCATTAAATTTATACTAGCACCTAAATCTGCCAATGCTTCTATTGAACTAAGACTACCCAGAAAACATGGAATTGTGAAACTTCCTGGATCAGATAATTTTTCTGGTATTTTATTCAATAGCACTGCAGAACAATTAGCATTCATAGTAACAGTCGAGAGTTCTTCCATTTTCTTTCTATTTGTGATTAGATCTTTTAAGAATTTAGCATATCTTGGCATTCCTGAAATTACATCAATGAAAGGAAGATTTACATTTATCTGTTTAAACATATCCAAGAATTTGGATTGCTCGGCTTCAAGTCTCTCTTTTCTCATTTTACTCGGGTAAGGAAGCGGTGGTTGGTATGGTTTAACATAAGGTTTAGCCTTAACTGTGTTATTTTCTTTAACCTTTTCAACTACCGGTTCTGTTTCCTTATCTTGATCAGGTTGTGGTTCTTGTGGAGTAGGAATAGAGTCATCAGAAATTATACGTATTTCAGGTGGTTTAAGTGTAATACCACTTTGGCTTTAGCTGTTTCATTCCGGGGGTTAGCATTTGTATCGCTAGGTAGACTTTTCGGTTTTCTTTCACCTATTAACCTTGCTAGGTTACTTACTTCTTGTTCCAAATTTTGAATAGAAGCTTGTTGATTTCTAAATGCTTGAGCATTTTGTTCATTGGTTTGTTTCTGAGATGTGAAAAACTGCGTTTGAGATTCAACTAGCTTTGACATCATGTCTTCTAAATTTGGCTTTTTATCATCGGTTTGTGGTGGTTTGTTTTGAAAATTAGGTCTTTGCTGATTGTAAGTATTGTTGGATACTTGTTGGTTGCTAGGACCTTGTTGGTTGTTGTATGGAACATTTCGGTTATAATTCTGATTTTGATTGTAGATTGGTCTTGGCGGTTGATAATTATTCTGATAATTATTTCCAGGCCTTTGGTTCATGTATGAAACATTCTCTCTTTGTTCCATTGTTTGTTCAATACTGAGACAATCTTTTGTCAAATGTGGTCCTCCACACTGCTCACAACTAATTCTTATTGAGTGGATATCTTTAGTCATCTTTTCCATTCGTCTCTTGACAGCATCTATCTTTGCAGAAATGGAATCAAAGTCATGGCTAGAATCGGCTCTAGCTGCTTTAGATGATCTAACGATATCTTTTTCTTGATGCCACTCATGTGAGTGGGAAGCAGTGTTAATTTTGTAAGCGTCAGTTGCGGTTTTCTTCATAATGGAACCACCAGCTGCTATATCTATGTCTTTTCTTGTAGTGATGTCACATCCTTGGTAGAATATTTGTACTATTTGACAAGTGTTTAAACCATGTTGCGGACATCCTCTCAATAACTTTCCAAATCTTGTCCACGCCTCATATAGAGTTTCATTTGGCTTTTGTGTGAACGTAACAATTTCTCCTTGAAGTCTCACGGCTTTAGATGCCGGAAAGAATTGTTTAAGAAATTTTTCAACTAAAACATCCGATGTATCAATCGCCCCTTCAGGTAATGATTCTAACCAATCTTTGGCTTCTCCCTTTAAAGTCCAGGGAAATAACATGAGATAGATCTGTTCATCCTCCACTTCTCTGATTTTAAATAAAGTACAGATCCTATTAAAGGTACGAAGATGTTCATTTGGATCTTCCTTCGGCGCACCACTAAATTGGCATTGATTAGTTACCATATGTAGGATTTGTCCTTTGATTTCATAATCTGGCGCATTGATGTCTGGTTGAGTAATTGCATGACCTTGGCCAGTGCGTTTAGCTCTCATTCGGTCTTCCATACTTAGAGGTTCTAGATTTTCCATGATTGAATTTGTTGAATCTGAATCACTAGAGGATTCTGATTTAATGGGTTGTTCCTCGACAATCTCTGTTTGAATAATTGGTGGTTCCGGAGGAAAGATTAATGGTTCAGGATCTCTGAATTGTCCCTGAATATCCTCCGGATTCTCAATTGTGAGGTCGGGTTCAAAAAATGAATTATCGGAAATTTGAATTGGAGTACTTGGTCGACTTGATGACGATTCTAAAGAAAAATCAACATCAACAATATTGGCTAGATGTCTTGATCGAGTTACAGGTGGTGAACGTATAAAAGGTGGTGAACGTATAAAAGGTAGTGAACGTTTTGCTCGGTGCATTCACTGAATATCCTATTAGTTATAAAAGATAAAAATTATATAAGTTATCAAATTAATAGACTTTTCTGCTTTTGCCCACGTTTCGAATAGCCAAAAGATGTAGCAGGAAGCCATAACCCTTTAAATCAGAAGCTCACAACTCAGCCACTAACAAATCCAACTATTACTACGAAGCAGAAAATTTGGATGTCAATCAATTTAACCACTTAAAATAATTTTTAGTTGAAATTTAAAGAAATTTTAGAGAAGAAATAGAAAAAATTCTAAGTCCTAAAAACTAGAGCGGCGAAAAATAAGAAAGAAAAAGAGTGCGTCGAAAAATAAAAGGTTGAAAAATAAAAATAAGAAAGTAGCGCGTCAAAACTTAAAAGGTACTAAAATTTTAAAACGGCGTCGCAAAATCCTAAAGCACCTAAATCTTAGTCTAAAGAAAAAGCACTTAAGGGATTTTACGGCAAAGCCTAAAAAAATCTAGAAATAAAAATAACTATGGCAAAAACTATATCTTAAAACTAGTTACGAGCGATAAAAATACAAATATTACGAATAAACGATTAAAAAGTTACGAAATATAAAAAGATATAAAAAGTGATAAAATTACTTATTTTTATAAAAATATTATTTTTATATTTATTATTTTATAAAAGTATTAATTTTATAAATTAATAAAACGAATTAAAACTTAAAATACAAAATTAATTAAAAACTTAAACTAAATTATTATAATAATTAACCTAATTAGGGTTTAAAAATAATAATAAATAAAAATACTCCATAATTAATGCGAAATTAGGTCAAACTAGACGTGTCAGAATAGGCTACGCGATCTCGTAGCTTTTCGCCTTGTCTCCTCCGAGATCGCGGAGCTCAATAGTACCGGACTCAGTATTAGGCTAAAATAATTCGGCCCAATTCGAATTTTAATTAAAAACAGTTTTGGGCTTCGTATTAATCTGGCCCAGTTCGATTTTTATTATTATTTTTTTCTATTTTATTATTTATATAAAATATTTATATAAATTGAATAAAAACTTATATTTAAAAACTAAAATGGAAATAAAAATACTTTATAATTTTATATATTTTGAACAAACTCTTAAAAATAGATATATTTTGTTTTTGTTTTTATAATTTTTTTATATAGCGTTTCGCTTCGGCAGATCCCCGGCAGCGGCGCCAAAAATACTTGATATGCGTAGAGGTGTATACAAAATAGTATTAATTTTACTACTAAATACTATTAAATACGATACAATTTTACACAAGTTATTTATTTATTTATAGAGTGGAAATACCTAAACCTTGCTACAACACTTATAGGCAGTGTACCTAATCGTACAGTAGAGTAGTTTTTAGTAAGTCCGGTTCATCCACAGTGAACTTGCCAAGTTTAATGCTATATTTTTAACTTATAATTGTAAAAATACAAAAATATATATAAGTAGTAGTATTATTATAAAAGGGGGTTTTTACCGTTTAATGACCGGTTTGTCGATTTTAAAACTTTAGTCGCAGTTAAAACCTAATGTAAAATATTAAATATATAAAAGACTTAATTTAAAGCGTAAAGTAAATAACAATAATGAAATTGCGATAAATAAAATGACGATAAATAAAATTGCAATAATTAAAAAGTACGATAATTAAAAGTGCAATTAAATACAATGACAGTAAATAAAAGTGCGATAATTAAAAGTGCAATTAAATATGAAATAAAGGAATTATGCTTATTTAAACTTCCATAATCATGATGTTTGACGTGTTGATTTTAGTTTTATTACCATGGGTTAATTGTCCTTTGTCCTGGATTATTCAATATGTCCATCTGGTTTTTGTCCATAACAGTCCATCAGTCATAAATATAAAGTGCTAGTGTCCTCGTCAAATTATCCTTATATCCGAAGTCAAATATTCCAACTAATTGGGGACTTAAACTATAATTACACCAAGTGTCCTTGTATATAATTCACCCATGTTTAAATAAGTCCATTAACTATTAATCCATTCCCGTGTCCGGTTAAATGAACGATTATTAGTACTTATAAATATCCCGCCCATCGTGTCCGATCGAGTGTATATGGTTATTTATAGGTACGTCCAATTGTAAATCTTTATATTAAATTAACAAACTATCATTTAATTAAACAAATATAAAGCCCATTAATAGCACATAGTCTAATTTCCACAAGTGTCGTTCTTTTGTCCAAACCCCAATTATAGTACAAAGCCCAATTACCCCGTCTTAATATTTTAGCCCAACATCACGATTACTTAGGCTTAAATAAGCATAATAATAACTTAGCTACGAGACATTAATTTAAAAAGGTTGAACATAACTTACAATGATTAAAAATAGCGTAGCTTTACACGGATAGAGTTTCGACTTATAACCTTAAAACATTCGCTAACATAACCTTATTATTATTAATCTTAAATTAAAATTAAAATTATAAATTTTATATATATATATATATATATATATATATATATATATATATATATATATATATATATATCGTAAGAGATAGATTGATAAAAGTGTAATGAAATCGAGCGAATGCGTTGCCTTTTATAGGCCCCATTTCTATTTTGGTGTGCTCCGTGATCTCGATGGAATTTTTTTCACAGCTCCGCGATCGCGGAGTGTTGGATTCCAGCTCACCAACTTTGGCTCCTAGCTTGCCGACGGTTTATAAATATATATATAGTATATATATAATTTTAAGAATTATTTATATATTATATTATATTTATGTGCATAGTTGACTTGTAATTTTAACTCCGTTGCATCGCACGTTGAAAGTTGGTTCATGTCCCGGTTCCGGATTTTCGAACGCCTTTTCGTATAATTTAATATCTTGTACTTTGCATTTTGTAACTTGTACTTTTGTAATTTCTAGACATTTCTCATCAATAATTTGAACCACTTGGATTGTACTTTGTACTTTTTAGCTTTTTGGTCATTTGCGTCTTCAATTCATCGAATCTGTCTTTTATCTTCACCTTTTTATTATTTAAACGAATATCACTTGTAAATAGAACAATTGCAACTGAAATCTTGTCTTTCTTGAGGGATAATGCTATGAAATATATGTTCATTTTTAGCATTATCAAGCAGCCCTTGTGAGTCACCTAACACATGTGGGAACCATCATTTGGCAACTAGCATGAAATATCTCATAAAATTACAAAAATATTAGTAATCATTCATGACTTATTTACAAGTAAACAAAATTACACATCCTTTATATCTAATCCATATACCAACGACCAAAAATACCTACAAACACTTTCATTCTTCAATTTTCTTCATCTAATTGATCTCTCTCAAGTTCTATCTTCAAGTTCTAAGTGTTCTTCATAAATTCTATAAGTTCTAGTTTCATAAAATTAAGAATACTTCCAAGTTTGCTAGCTTACTTCCAATCTTGTAAAGTGATCATCCAACCTCAAGAAATCTTTCTTATTTACAGTAAGATATCTTTCTAATACAAGGTAATACTCATATTCAAACTTTGATTCAATTTCTATAACTATAACAATCTTATTTCGAGTGGAAATCTTACTTGAACTTGTTTTCGTGTCATGATTCTGCTTCAAGAACTTTCAAGCCATCCAAGGATCCTTTGAAGCTAGATCTATTTTTCTCATTTCTAGTAGTTTTATCCACAAAACCTTATGTAGTAATGATGTTCATAACATCATTCGATTCATATATATAAAACTACGTTATTCGAAGGTTTAAACTTGAAATCACTAGAACATAGTTTAGTTAATTCTAAACTTGTTCGCAAACAAAAGTTAATCCTTCTAACTTGACTTTTAAAATCAACTAAACACATGTTATATATCTATATGATATGCTAACTTAATGATTTAAAACCTGAAAACACTAAAAAACCGGATATACGCCGTCGTAGTAACACCGCGGGCTGTTTTGGGTTAGTTAATTAAAAACTATGATAAACTTTGATTTAAAATTTGTCCTTCTGGGAAAATAATTTTTCTTATGAATATGAAACTATATCCAAAAATCATGGTTAAACTCAAAGTGGAAGTATGTTTTCCAAAATGGTCATCTAGACGTCGTTCTTTCGACTGAAATGACTACCTTTACAAAAATGACTTGTAACCTCTAATTCCGACTATAAACTTATACTTTTTATGTATAGATTCATAAACTTAAGTTCAATATGAAACCATAGCAATTGGATTCACTCAAAACGGATTTAAAACGAAGAAGTTATGGGTAAAACAAGATTGGCTATTTTTGCTTGTTGTAACTACGTGAAAATTGGTAACAAATCTATATTAATCTTATCCTAGCTAACTCATATAGTTTTATACATGTATTCTAATATATTATGTAATCTTGGGATACCATAGACACGTATGCAAATGTTTTGACATATCATATCGACCCATGTATATATGTTATTTGAAACAACCATATACACTCTATATGCAGTAATGTTGGAGTTAGCTATACAGGGTTGAGGTTGATTCTAAAAATATATATACTTTGAGTTGTGATCTAACCTGAGACGTGTAAACACTAGGTCGTGGATTAATTCAAGATAATATATATCGATTTATTTCTGTACATCTAATTATGGACAACTAGTTGTAGGTTACTAACGAGGACAGCTGACTTAATAAACTTAAAATAGTAAAACGTATTAAAAATGTTGTAAATATATTTTGAACATACTTTGATATATATGTACATATTTGTTATAGGTTCGTGAATCGACCAGTGGCCAAGTCTTACTTCCCGACGAAGTAAAAATCTGTGAAAGTGAGTTATAGTCCCACTTTTAAAATCTAATATTTTGGGATGAGAATACATGCAATTTTATAAATATTTTACGAAATAGACACAAGTAAATGAAACTACTTTATATGGGTGAATGATCGAAGCCGAATATGCCCCTTTTTAGCTTGGTAGCCTAAGAATTTGGGAACAGACCGCCAAATTGACGTGAATCCTAAAGATAGATCTATCGGGCCCAACAAGCCCCATTCTGGAATTTGGAATGCTTTAGTACTTCGATTTTATCATGTCCGATGAGTGTCCCGGAATGATGGGGATATTCTATATGCATCTTGTTAATGTCGGTTACCAGGTGTTCACCGTATGAATGATTTTTATCTCTATGTATGGGATGTATTGAAATATGAAATCTTGTGGTCTATTATTATGATTTGATAATATATAGGTTAAACCTATAACTCACCAACATTTTTGTTGACGTTTTAAGCATGTTTATTCTCAGGTGATTATTAAGAGCTTCCGCTGTTGCATACTAAAATAAGGACAAGATTTGGAGTCCATGCTTGTATGATATTATGTAAAAACTGCATTTAAGTAATTTATTTTTGATGTAATATATTGTTATTGTAAACCATTATGTAATGGTCATGTGTAAACGGTATATTTTAGATTATCATTATTTGATAATCTACGTAATGCTTTTTAAACCTTTATCGATAAAATAAAGGTTATGGTTGTTTTAAAAATGAATGCAGTCTTTGAAAAACGTCTCATATAGAGGTTAAAACCTCGCGACGAAATTAATTAATATGGAACGTTTATAATCAATATGAACGGGACATTTCAATAAGGTTGGGGTAGATAATCCCGAAACTCACGCTCTAATACTCGCTATGTTGTTGTTTGTACAGTTTGTGTTTGGTGTCATATGTCGAATGGGTCAAAATTACCACTTCTGTTGTATGATGGGTCATTGTAGCTAGTCGACGGTTGTAAACGTGTTAAGTTTTTGAAATGTTGGTTTATGTGTTTAATGACTCGGGTACATGTTGTGTTTAAATGTTATTTGTCAGAGTTTAAAATGGGTTAGGTGTCAAGATGGTTAAATAGGGGTCACAACTTTTGATCCCACTTGGATCGATTAGATCCAATTTGGATAATTAAGAAATTTCAGGCAGAACTTTTGATCCAACTTGGATCGGGTAGATCCCACTTGGGAATTTTAAAGTCTTTGGGCAGAATTTGGGATCCCATTGGGATCTCCAAAAAAATAAAAATTTAAAAAATGTCATTTTTCGGGAAATGAGTCGTGATCGTTTCAGCCTTGGTGATGCTCATACCTAGAAAGTGGCTGCCAACACCGAGTCTCACATACCTAAGCCATTACTAACCAAAACTATAAGCATACGAATATAACAAACTACAAAATCGTAAAAAAATACAACAATAAGTAGCATGGAACCGAACTAAAGGACTTAAATGTCCATTAAGAAGATTCCAAATTTTGTCATTTCAGCACCTTGAACCACTCTATCTTTTCGCTTTTGCAGTTTCTTGTTCTTAACTGGATGAGGCGGGATTTTACTAGAATTAATAGGGTTAACCATTATCGGTTCACTCTCGACCATTGTGACGCCCCGTACAAAACCATCGTGTACGATTCGTCAACAACAGGATCTTTACACGGTCAAGTACTACATGCTATTTGAAAACCAGTTTTGTATTCATAAAAAGATAGCGTTTACAAAAGATAACGTAACACAAAGGTCGTTACAAAGTCATTATTTGAAAATAACATAAACTACGAATGCAAAAGAAAAGTTCCATGATTGAGACATCTCTAAGATTATGCAGCGGAATTTTAGCACAGCAGGTCCTTAACAGCAAGTCTAAACACCAAGACAGCAAGTCTAAACAGAGGAAGCAACAAACCTCTAAGCACCTGAGAAAACATGCTTAAAAACGTCAACAATAATGTTGGTGAGCTATAGTTTAAGTTGTAACAGTAATGTAAGGTAGGCCACGAGATTTCAGTGTTCCAAAACAGTATGAAAAGTATATGTTTAACCGTGGGCACTTGGTAACTAACTTAAAGTTTATAACCCCCTAAAAGTACACTTGGCGAGTGCGTATGTTTATGAAGTATTAAACACCCGTTAAATACTAGCGCGACTAGTCCGAGTGGGGATGTCAAACCCTATGAATCCATATCTAAGATTCGCGTTCACCGGTTCAAAGACCAATGACTAAACGTTACCGAGCTAAGGGGAAAGTTTATGGCGTTGTATAACCCACACATATATAAAGTTTAAGTACTCGTGCCTAGTATGTAAAACATAAAAAGAGCATGTATTCTCAGTCCCAAAATAGTTAAAGTAAAAAGGGATGCTATAACTCACAGTGATAAGAGCGGTAAAGTCGATAATGAAAGTATGCAAGTAGTAAGGTGGTCCGAAAGGTCGTCAACCTAAGTGAAAGGTTGCTAGGTCAGTATGTTATCCTCATAAGTTCTAATAGTGCATAAAATAAGTTTAAGTGTCATCATCATCATCGTTCATCATCATAAAAGCTAAGTAAGTTTGACAAGAATAGAGATCGAAACAATAGGCTGACTTCGGTCAGCTGCTACGACCTTTACGTAAATCAAAAAGACGCGTAGTCAGTGGCTATGGCTCCGTATATGAGTCCCATAGTTTCTGACCAATTTGCAGAACCAAACACGTCTTCGTTTGACCGTGGTGACGGTTTAAGTGCGAGTAGGTCAGAAATTTCAGCACAACGTTAATAGGGTGTAATGACTTTCTGAAGGCCATAAATCCTAAACCGTAACTCGGATTAAGACGAGGTATAAACGGAAAATCATCTACTCAAACCGAACTAACTGATAATTAACTTTCCAGTAGCCCAGGTGGTCTGATCAGATTCCGAAAACAGCAAGGAAGGTGCTCCGGTGGGGTTCTTAGTGCTTGATGCTCATCACGGTTCTCATCCTTGATGCTTGTAGCTTCAAGTGTACAACTCGTTGATGGGTTAGCATCACCTTGACCAAGATTCTACCATCAACACACAATATGTTAAGACCAAGTAAGAACACAAATAATTTAAGAGTCTTAGATGGATGATGAACCAAGGTTACATCAAATCCTTAGTCTTAACACAATTACAAGTTACATATACAACTAAAGCTACAAACTTTACTTCAATCAAGCAAGTATGAACTTAATCTAAGTCAAATGAAGTGATGGAACCCTAAGCTAGAGAGCTTGGATCCCTTTCACTCAAGTTATAAGGTCACAAAGCTAGAAAGCTTGAACCTTTAGTGTTCTTGAAGAACTTGAAGCATAAAGCTTAGATCTTTAAGTTACATGAAGACCATAAACACAAGTTTTGATCTTTATAACAAAATAATGAGATCATAAGTTAAAAAACTTAGATCCATCAAAAGATATGAAGATTCAAGCTAGAAAGCTTGCATCTTGGTTGTTCTTGAAGATCTTGAAGCATAAAGCTTGGATCTTTAAGTTACATGAAGATTACAAACACAAGTTTGAATCTTTATAACAAAATAGCAAGATTAAAGTTAAAAAAATATAGATCTACAAAGTGGGTGAAGATTCAAAGCTAGAAAGCTTGAATCTTCCATGTTCTTGAAGGATTCAAATCCATGTTTGAATTACAAGATGTAATCAAGATCAAAAGCTAAAAAGCTAGACCCATGATGATGATGATGATGAATTCGTGATGATGAGAAGGAGAAGAAGAAGAGAAATTCAAAATACTTACACTTTTAGAGAGAGAAAGGCTAGAGAGAATTAGAGAGTGAGTGTGTGTGTGAATTACAAATGAAAGCAAGTGTAAAATAGATGGAATGAGGCTTGTATTTATAGGTGGTGAGGGGATGGTGGTGGTGTTGTGGCCGTGGGTATAGGTGGGGGGACAAGGGAGACAAAATTTTGCTTTTTGGTTAATGGTTGTCTAAAGTTGGTGCTTATGTTAGGATCCCATGCAACATTAAGGATAATACTTGACATAAATGCTAGCATGTTCCCTCTAATAAATGCGCATTTCTCTTATATATTAATGGGTCACTAGCTAATAATAATTGGGCTAATTAAATAGTCCACTAACTAGTGTAGGGTAGGCTAAGGCCCAACAAGGTAGAAAGTCCAACAAGACTAACTAGTAAGCATAAGTAAATTACTACGTGTAATTAAGCATCCATAAACCCAAGTAATTATTATTATGAAATAATAATTAAGATTTCGTAGTCATAATTTTCCGATTACAACAAAAGTTAAACGTGTACGCAGTACGCAGTTTGTTCGTAACGTCAAGTGACACTAACGGTCATAAAGGTTTCCGGTGAACAAATTAAGTATCCTACGTACTTAAAGGCACGTTTTAACACATAAATGAAAGTAAGCCATGTGTATAAATATTCCAGAGTATAAAGTAGCACAGTACGCATAAATACGCAGTTTTGCTAAAACACAAGGCACAAAAGCAAGTCGAAAAAGTTGGGTCGTTACATTACCCACCTGTTAATGGAAATTTCGTCCCGAAATTTAAGCAGAGGCAGGTGTTGAAGTCGGGAAGAGGTGAGGATACTTCTGCATCATTTGTTCCTCTCGTTCCCAGGTGAACTCGGGTCCACATTTGGCATTCCATCGGACTCAAACAATTGGAATCTTATTGTGCTTCAAAGTCTTAACCTCCCGGTCCATGATTTCGACAGGTTCTTCCACAAAGTGGAGTTTGTCATTAATCGTAAGTTCATCGAGAGGGATGACAAGTTCTGGTTCGGCAAGACATTTCTTCAGATTCGACACTTGAAAAGTAGGGTGAACTGCGCTCAACTGAGTCGGAAGATCCAAACGGTAAGCAACGGGTCCAACACGCTCCAAGATTTTAAAAGGACCAATATATTGTGGGTTTAACTTTCCGCGCTTTCCAAAACGGATTACACCTTTCCAAGGTGCGACCTTTAACATTACACGGTCACCCACGTTGAATTCAAATTCTTTACGTTTAAGGTCGGCATAACTCTTTTGGCGATCACAGGCCACCTTAAGTCTTGCTTGAATTTGGACAATCTTCTCGGTTGTTTCATGGACTACCTCGGGTCCGGTGATTTGCTTTTCGCCTACTTCGGCCCAACAAATAGGAGATCGGCACTTACGGCCATACAACACTTCAAAAGGTGCGGCATTAATACTCGAATGATAACTGTTGTTGTAAGAGAATTCAGCTAGCGGAAAATGTCTCTCCCAAGCTTTTCCGAAGTCAATAACACAGGCACGCAACATGTCCTCCAAAGTCTGAATCGTGCGTTCGCTCTGACCATCGATCTGCGGGTGATACGCGGTGCTCATGTCGAGACGAGTTCCCAAGGCTTCTTGCAAAGAACGCCAAAATCTTGAAGCAAAACGGGTATCGCGATCTGAGATAATTGATAAGGGCACACCATGACGGGATACAACCTCTTTGATGTATATTTGAGCGAGTCTCTGCATCGTATCTGTTTCCTTCATGGCTAAGAAGTGTGCAGATTTGGTAAGTCGGTCAACGATAACCCATATGGTATCATAACCGCCTACCGTCTTCGGTAGCTTTGTGATGAAGTCCATCGTTATCCTTTCCCACTTCCATTGCGGGATTTCCGGTTGTTGAAGTAATCCAGATGGCCTTTGATGTTCGGCCTTAACTTTCGAGCAAGTCAAACACTTACCAACGTAAGTTTCAACATCCTTCTTAAGATTAGGCCACCAATACTGTTCCTTGAGATCGTGGTACATTTTACCGGCTCCTGGATGAATTGAATATCTCGACTTGTGGGCTTCATCTAGTATAAGGCTCCGTAGATCTCCATAACTAGGTACCTAAATCCTTCCGGCAAAGCATCGGAGTCCTGTCTCCTTAACCTCGAATCGTGAAACGAGGATGTTCAAGTGTTATTGAGAAATATTCTCCTCTTTGAGAGCCTCTTCTTGAGCTACTCGGATCTGGCTATTGAGATTTGAATGAATGATGATGTTCAAGGCGCGGACATGAAGAGGTACCGTCCTCTCCTTCTGGCTCAGGGCATCAGCTACAACATTTGCCTTTCCAGGATGGTAACGAAGTTCATAATCATAGTCGTCCAGGGACTCGATCCATCATCGCTGCCTCATGTTGCCTCATGTGCTGGAGACTTTTGTGATCGGTGAAGATGGTACTTTTAGTTCCATAAAGATTGTGTCTCCACAATTTGAGCGCAAAGACAACGGATCCAAGCTCGAGGTCGTGAGTAGTGTAGTTTTGCTCGTGAATCTTTAGTTGATGAGAAGCATAGGCAATAACCTTCGATCTTTGCATCAGTACGCAACCAAAACCATTTTTCAAGGCATCACAATATACGACGAAATCATCACTGCCTTCAGGAAGAGATAAGATAGGTGCGGTGGTCAATTTCTGCTTCAAGTTTTGAAATGCTGATTCGTGTTCTTTTTCCCAAATGAACTTCTTCTCTTTGTGAGTCAGCGCGGTCAAAGGACGCGAAATCAGAGAGAAACCTTCAATAAATCTTCGGTAGTAACCGGCAAGACCTAGAAATTGGCGGATGTGAGTCGGAGTAGTGGGGGTTTCCCACTTGCTGATAGCTTCGATCTTCGCGGCATCAACTTTGATACCTTGATCACTGACAATATGACCCAGAAATTGGACTTCCTTCAACCAAAATTCACACTTGGAGAATTTGGCATAAAGTTGCCCTTGTCTCAAGAGTTCCAACACTAGTCGAAGATGTTGTTCATGTTCTTCTTTGCTTCGGGAGTAGATGAGGATATCTTCTATGAAAACGATAACGAACTTGTCCAGATATGGTTGCATACTCGATTCATGAGATCCATAAATATAGCAGGTGCGTTGGTTAAACCGAATGGCATCACTAGAAACTCATAGTGACCATAACGGGTTCTAAACGCAGTTTTCATCACATCACTCTCCTTCACCCTCAATTGGTGATAACCGGATCGCAAATCGATCTTGGAATAAACGCTGGATCCTTGCAGCTGATCGAAAAGATCGTCAATTCTGGGAAGGGGATACCGATTCTTAATCGTCAACTTATTCAGCTCACGATAATGGATACACATGCGGAAAGATTTGTCCTTCTTCTTCACGAATAAAACAGGTGCGCCCCAAGGCGATGAACTCGGTTGGATAAATCCACGGTCTAGCAATTCCTACAGTTGACTCTGTAACTCTTGCAGTTCGGAAGGTGCTAGTCGATAAGGTGCGCGAGCTACGGGTGCAGCTCCCGGCACTAGATCGATCTGGAACTCCACAGCTCTCGGTGGCGGTAATCCAGGAAATTCTTCCGGAAAGACATCAGGAAATTCGTTCACAACTCGTACATCATTCACACTCTTCACCTCGGCTTCTAACGTTTTCACATGTGCTAAAACAGCAAGACGTCCTTTCTTCATGATCTTTTGTGCTTTCATGCAACTAATGAGTTCAGCTTTGAACTACATCTCTCTCCATAAATAATCAGTGGCTCACCATCTCCGTGGGGTATACGAAGAGCTTTATCTCCATAGATAACGTCGGCCCTTACTTTGGTCAGCCATTCCATACCGACAATCACATCAAAACTTCCATTCCCAATTTGATGGGTATCAAGTCAATCTCGAAATCCACACCAGCTATGTTGATAATAGCTCCTCGGCCAATTTGGTCAACTTTCTCAAGTTTTCCATTGGCTACCTCAACAAGCATACTCTCCTTTAAAGGAACTAACGACCAATCTATCTTAGAACAAAAGTGACTACAAACATAGCTCCTATTGGCACCAGTATCAAATAGGACAGAAGCTAATAGATTGTTGATAGTGAATATACCTGTAACCAAGTCAGGGTTCTCACGGGCATCCCTTGCGTTTATATTGAAAGCTCTTTCACGCGCTGGTCCGCCGTCCTTTCTCTTGTGGGACATTCATTCCTGAAGTGGCCCTGTTATCTGCACTCATAGCACTGCCTTAGTCCAGTAGGGTTTGTCTTCACCTTTGGGGTGGGAATCTTGCAGTCCTTACCAATATGCCCGGTCCTTTTACACTTTTCACGGACCACATTACAGTACCCAGTATGGTGCTTGTAGCACCTCTTGCACTGCGGTAGAGTACCTTTGTAGTTGGGGTTCGAGCTAAGGGTCGGGTTGGGGTTCTTCCAGTCGTTGTTTCCCTTGAAACCCTCATGCCTCTTAGCTGGGTTTTGATCAAAGACCTTTCCCTTGTTTCCATCCCACTTACGCTTCTCATGACTAGTCCCCGATTCTGATTTCGCTTTCTCAGGTTCCTTGCGGGTGATCTGGTTCATCAGGGTGTGCGCCATGCGCATAGCTTCTGGGACATTGGGTGGCTTAGAAGAGGTGACATTTCCCTGAATGGACTTGGGAAGTCCCCACAAATATCGTTCCATTCTCTTAAACTCCGGGGTAACCATCGAGGGAGACATCAGCGCTAATTCCAGATACCTATGGTTGTAACCATCAAGATCGTTTCCCACAACCTTCAACTCCCAGAACTCAACCTCCATTTTCTGTATCTCTGTTCTGGGGCAGTACTCTTCGATCGTGGCTCCCTTAAATTCTTCCCAAGGATTAGCATAAGCCTCATCAATACCTTTGGCCTGAGCAAGTGTGTTCCACCAGGTTAGGGCGTCGTCCGACAGTGTACAGGAGGCATACTTGGTTTTGTTCATCTCTGAGCAGTTGCTTACAAGGAACACATCTTCTAGTTTCTCAAACCATCTAGTCAATCTAACCGGCCCCTCAGTACCACTAAAGTTGTGGGGCTTGCAGCTTTGAAACTCCTTATATGTACACCCGTTATGGATGGGCGGGTTAACTGGTGGAGCTTGTGGGTTGATTTCCGCAATAGCTGCGGCTACTCTTTCCGCAATTATTTCCTTAATTTATGCTGCTGTGGGCGCTGCTCTTCTGTTAGCAATTGCTCTTCTAAACAGAAATTTTGACTTAAGTCAAAATCCAGCATTTAATAAATAATAATATAGTATATGACAACCAACATGGAATCAACGCAACACATGTTAACTAAGTAATGCACTAGATACAGATACCACTGAAACATCATACAGTAACGTAATTAGAACACCGTACAAAAAGTAAACAACACTAAGTTCCATTCATTAATAATAAGTTGCATACATCCGCATAGGTTCGTACAATACATGAGTAAAACATGAAACTACAAACGAGATTACATAATGAAATCTACCACAATGTGTAATGACCCGCACTTTTTCGATCGTTCTATACTTATAAGATTAATATTTATATAAATTAAACCTTACCAACATGATAAGCAATCCAAATTGTTAAGATTTATGTTTTTGAAAAGAGTTTTACACAACGTTTAACCGTCTAGTTTGACCGATGATATCACGAACTATACAATATATGATAATTATACATACATATTTAACATGATCTCAGGATGTTTTAATATCTCATTTTGTATTAATAACAAAAAGTCATAAGTATATTTTGAAACTACTAACTTAAGTTTTCAAAACAATAACCATACGTAACGTTATTTGACATAAATACTGATGATTTATAATGTTTATACATATATCGTATAAGTAATGTATTTAATCATTTTTAAAGGGCTTTTATACATAAAACAATATAAGTATATTTACAAAAGATAGTTATATTTGAATTCTCGTTCCGTTTCCTCAATAATCCTATACGTATATCTAGGGTACTATACACAGCTTCTAGAAGTATTTACTATTGGTATATACCAATAGAAATCTTCAATTATTGGAATAATATGTCATTCATGACATAATAAATTTTAACTTATCTTAGATATTTTCACTAAAAACCAAATTTTCAAGCCTATAAATAAGCACCATTTCTAACTCATTTTTACACATTCATTTTCCAAATTTTACTTCCAATTTTCACACACACTTGCAAGAACTCTCTCAACTTTTATTTTACTACTTCTTTCCAGCAACTTTACATTTTAAACTTGAGGTAAAAACTCTACTTCAACTCTTTTTCAATTCATATATTTATAGCTATATATATAAGAGTTTATAAACTAGAACATAGTTTGAATGATTTCAAACTTGTTCGCAAACTAAATAGATCCTTCTAACTTAACTTTTAAAATACTTCAAGACCTGTAATATAACTTAAAAATATGCTAATTTAACAAGGTATAACTTGGTTTTTCAAAGAACACCTTAAAAACTGTTTTTATGACGTCGGGGTGCAACCGGGGGCTGTTTTGGGTTGGATAATTAAAAACCATCTTAAACTTTGAATTGGAGGTTTATTTTCTGGAAAAATGATTTTTACTATGAATATGATAACACATAAAAATTTCATGATTTAACTCAAAGTATAAGTATTTTTAGAAAAATAATCATTTAAGGTTGTTTACATGATGGAAAATGATTAACTTCATAAGTTTCACTAAAGTTTGACCTATGACCTGTGATTTTGAATACAAACTAAGGTATTTACAGTTCATAGTCTTAAAGAGGGACTAGATCCAAGGAAGTGGCAAGTTGAATCAACGAAAACGGAGTTGTAACGAAGAAACTATGACCAAAACGAGATCGGATATCTAAGACTAGTTTGGCTACGAAAATAATTGGAGAAAATTAAATAAATCACATCTTTTTAAAATAACATGATATTTTATATATATGTACTCATAATTTAATTTTATATGGTTCAGGATCACCCGTAAACAATACGAGAAGATTAATCATAAGATCCCATGATTGTACGCAACACGTCATTTGACAACACCGGTACTTTATGTACGCAACACGTCATTTGACAACACCGGTACCATGGGTCAAGATTAATCTCGACCAATACATATACGATGGGGGTTTTTATTTATTTCATTGGGGGTTTATTAAACACCTAAAAATGAACCATTAAAATTGAATTACTAACATCGGACTGCTAACTACGGACTAAGAAATTATTAAAACTATTAAAAGTATAAAAAGTATATATATGTGACGATTGTTTAAAATAGAAATATATTGATAAACTATATATGGATAGGTTTGTGATATCAATCGGAGACCAAGTCGAAATTACATATCTTCAAGACGAAAGTGAGTATATAGTCCCACTTTTAAACTCTAAATATTTCGGGATGAGAATACATGTATTTTATGTTTTACGTTATGGACACAAGTAACTGAAAAATATATTCTACGTTGAGTTGTACCACTGGCATACTTCCCTGTAGCTTGGTAACTAATATTTACAGCGGTATTGTAAACGCGAATCCTGTTGATAGATCTATCGGGCCTGACAACCCCAACCGGACTGGACGACCAGTATTCAACGGTTGCACAGTACTTCGTTTCGTGACTACACTTGGTACGGTGTAGTAAGATTTCATAATAAAGGGAATATGCGACGTGATTAAATGTTAAGTATGGTTACCAAGTGCTCAACCACTTAGAATATTTTTATTAAACTGTTTATATACGAAATCTTGTGGTCTATATATATATATTGCTGCCGGCATTAAACCTATATCTCACCAACTTTATGTTGACCTTTTAAAACATGTCTATTCTCAGGTGATTATTAAAGCTTCCGCTGCATTATGTTGAATTTGAGCAGGATCTTGCGTACGCATATTTGTGTCAAAAATAAAACTGCATACCCAAGGATTTGTGTTGTAAAATATGCTCGATATCGTGTTGTTATCATTATATGTAAAGTTTGTAAGTCGAAGATTATCGCTAAACGATAATCATCTTTTTATTGTCTAAAGCTTGTAACAAAAATAATGGTTATGGTTTGTAATGTATAATATATGCAGTTTCTCTTTTAAAAATGTCGCATATAGAGGTCAATACCTCGCAATGAAATCATACGTTATCTAACACGTTCTTATGGTTAAGGACGGGTTATGACATGTGGTATCAGAGCGGTGGTCTTAGCGAACCAGGTTTGCATTAGTGTGTCTAACTGATAAGTCGTTAGGATACATTAGTAAGTCTGGACTTTGACCGGGTCTGATTTAAAAACCATTGCTTATCATTGTTGGTTAAAATTTATATGTAAATATTATGTAGTACTAATGGGTTAGTTGTTGTGTGATAGATGTCGGGCTCAAAACTTGTCATCACGTTCAGCGACTCCGAACCAGAATCTTCAGATGGTGTTCCAGTCATTAACCTATCCGATGACAAAAATAATATCTTTGGGGAAGACTCACAAATTCCGGATGAACCGACTATAGAGAACCCGGAAAGTGAACCCGAGGAGGAAAGTGAACCCGAGGAGGAAAGTGAACCCGAGGAGGAAAGTGAACCTGAGGAGGAAAGTGAACCCGAGGAAGAAATACAGGAAATTACAAAAGACGAGTTCGAACTAGGAAAGAAACGAAAGGCTAATGAATTAGAAAATTCAAATCCCGAGTTTAGTAAGGATGATGTGGCACCAACTCCACTAGACACTACCACCCCTATTCCCGCTATTCCTATTCGTGCTGTCCCGGCATCCAGTTCTTCAGCCCCACAGCCAAAATATAGGCAGACAGCTAGGATAAGCGTTAGGCCATTCCTTGAACCTAAACGTCCTAGAAAATAGACCAAACGATGCGCTGCCGTATTAAACCATGGGATCATATAATGTTTTGTATAATATTATTAGTGTGGTTTGCTTAATGTTCGATATAAGATAAGCATATGTAAAATAGTGAAGTGTGAAATGCAATAATTTTCCATGGTTAAGTATTATTTAGATGGTAGTAATTGATTCTGTACTAAGCTATTAAGTATGGACATTAACGGGTAGGTACTACCCTAGATATAATTATAAAACGCTAATAAGAAGAAAAGGCTTTTATAATAATACCTGGTTCATATTATTAATAAGCTATAATGTACTGTAAATATACACTACATCTATAATATTCCATGTGAATAATTATTTTCTTTTCATTCTTATAGAAGAATATGGCGCGATTGAACCGAATGACGGAACAAGAAATCCAGGAACTCATCAATCAGCGAGTGAACGACAGAATGTTATGGGTCGAGGCTGCAAGAGGTGCTGCAGTTAACCCAAATCCTCGTGTAGGATGCACCTACAAGACGTTTCAAGCTTGCAAGCCCTCATCATTCAGTGGAACAGAAGGACCGATCGGTTTAACCCGGTGGATAGAAAAGATGGAGACTGTGTTTAAAATCAGTGGTTGTGTTGAAAAGGACATGACCAAGTATGCATCGTGCACTTTACAAGATAGTGCACTCACGTGGTGGAAAAATTTTGTGAAGGCTGTAGGAGGAGATGTAGCTTATGATACTCCATGGGAAGAATTCAAAACAATGTTAATCAACGAATATTGTCCAAGGAACGAGGTTAGGAAGTTGGAAGATGAATTACGAAGTCTGAAGGTTATTGGTACTGAAATCACCAACTACAATCAGCGATTCATGGAATTAGTTTTGCTATGTCCTGAATTGGTTCCAACCGAAGAACGGAAGATTGAAATGTACAAAGATGGTTTGCCCAAAAAGGTCAAGGCAAACGTTACAGCATCGAAACCTAAGACAATTCATGAAGCTATAACCATGGCAAACGAGTTAATGGATCAGGTCATCATGGATAAGAAAGCATCCAATACTGATGTGAAGGTATCAGGTAACAAAAGAAAGTGGAATGGAAATTATGATCGAGGTAACCAACAACAATCTTTTAAGAAACAAGAAACCATACAAGGTGCAGGTGGTGGTTCAAGCTTTGGTTACAAAGGACAAAATCCTTTATGCAACCGATGCCACAAACATCACTCTGGCTACTGTAATGTGGTATGCAACAAATGTAATCGAAAGGGTCATCTTGCTGAAGATTGTAGGGCTCTCGTTACAAATACAAATGGTACCAAGACTCCTGCCACCAATGCAAATAGAACTGCTTTGGCTACCATTACTTGTTATGGGTGTGGAAAACAAGGTCACTATAAGAGCCAGTGTCCGAATCCAGAGAAGAATAATGGATCTGCACGTGGAAGAGCATTTGTTATTAATGCTAGAGAGGCGTGTGAAGACCCGGAGCTTGTTACGGGTACGTTTACCATTAATAACTTATCCGCATCTATTATATTTGATACTGGTGCCGATAGAAGTTACGTGAGTAGAGGCTTTTACGCTAAATTGAATTGTTCATCATTACCTCTAGATGCTAAGTACATGATTGAGTTAGCTAATGGTAAACTAATTAAAGCCGATAAAATTTGCCGTGATTGTAAAATAAATTTAGCCGGAGAAACATTTAAAATTGACTTAATACCCGTAGAATTAGGAAGTTTTGATGTAATAGTCGGCATGGACTGGATGTCCAAAGTAGGAGCTGAAGTTGTGTGTGCCAAGAAGGCAATTCGCATTCCTTGTAAGGATAGAATGCCGGTGATGATTTATGGAGAGAAGGGTAACTCAAAGCTAAAACTCATTAGTTATTTGAAAGCTCAAAAGTGCTTGAAGAAAAGGTGCTATGCTATCTTAGCACATGTTAATAAAGTCGAAAAGAAAGAAAAAGAGAAGTGCATCAACGACGTGCCTGTGGCAAGAGATTTTCCTGAAGTTTTTCCGGAAGAGTTGCCGGGATTACCTCCATTTAGATCTGTAGAATTTCAAATAGATTTAGTACCAGGAGCCGCACCAGTGGCTCGTGCTCCATATAGACTTGCACCGTCCGAGTTAAAAGAACTTCAGAGTCAGTTAAAAGAATTACTGGATCATGGATTCATACGACCAAGTACTTCACCGTGGGGAGCTCCGATTCTATTTGTTAAAAAGAAAGATGGATCTTTTAGGATGTGTATAGATTATCGTGAATTAAATAAGTTAACTATCAAAAATCGGTATCCACTACCGAGAATTGACGACTTATTTGATCAACTCCAAGGATCATGTGTGTACTCAAAAATTGACTTAAGGTCGGGCTATCATCAATTACGTGTCAAAGAAGAAGATATACCGAAAACTGCTTTTCGGACACGTTATGGTCATTACGAATTTTTGGTTATGCCGTTTGGATTGACGAATGCGCCAGCTGTATTCATGGACCTCATGAATCGAGTTTGTAGTCCGTATTTAGATAAGTTTGTTATCGTTTTCATTGATGATATTCTTATCTATTCCAAGAGTGAGCAAGAGCATGAAGAGCATTTAAGGTTGATATTAGAGTTGTTGAGAAAAGAACAACTATATGCTAAATTTTCTAAGTGTGCTTTTTGGTTGAAAGAAGTTCAATTTCTTGGCCACGTTGTTAGTAGCAAAGGAATTCAGGTTGATCCAGCAAAAACTGAAGCCATTGAAAAATGGGAGACTCCTAAGACACCAACGCAGATACGTCAATTTTTGGGTTTAGCCGGTTATTATAGAAGGTTTATTCAAGATTTTTCCCGAATAGCTAAGCCGTTGACAGCGTTAACGCAAAAAGGGAAGAAATATGAATGGACTTCTGAGCAGGAGAGTGCATTTCAATTACTAAAGAAGAAGTTAACTACGGCGCCTATTTTATCGTTACCAGAAGGGAACGATGATTTTGAAATATATTGTGACGCTTCGCGACAAGGTTTTGGTTGCGTTCTTATGCAACGAAAGAAAGTTATTGCATACGCATCCCGACAATTGAAGATTCACGAGCGGAATTATACGACGCATGATCTAGAACTGGGAGCAGTCGTGTTTGCATTGAAGATATGGAGACACTACTTGTATGGGGTTAAATGCACTGTGTTTACTGATCATAAAAGCCTTCAACATATTTTTGATCAGAAACAGCTGAACATGAGACAACGTAGGTGGGTCGAGTTAATAAAAGACTATGATTGTGAAATTCGTTATCATCCCGGGAAGGCGAACGTGGTGGCCGATGCTTTAAGCAGAAAGGAACGAGAACCAATTCGAGTACGAGCGATGAACATAAAAATTCGCATGAATCTCAACTCACAAATCAAAGAAGTTCAACGAGAAGCACTTACTAAAGAAAATATAGGAAATGAAATAATGAAGAAGTATGAGAAGCAACTCGTTATGCGGGAAGATGGAATTCGATATTTTGCAAATCGTATTTGGGTACCGAAGTTGGGTGGATTAAGGAAGTTGATATTAAATGAGGCACATAAGACAAGATACTCGATACATCCTGGAGTTGGAAAGATGTACCAAGATCTTAAGACACATTATTGGTGGCCTAATTTAAAGACAGACGTTGCAACATATGTTGGGGAATGTTTAACTTGTTCCAAAGTCAAAGCTGAACACCAGAAGCCGTCAGGGTTACTTCAACAACCAGAAATCCCAGAATGGAAATGGGATGGTATTACCATGGATTTCATCACGAAGTTACCAAAGACTGCCTGGGGATACGACACCATTTGGGTGATTGTTGATCGTCTCACCAAGTCTGCACACTTCTTGCCTATAAAGGAAACGGATAGAATGGAGAAACTATTACGATTGTATATAAAGGAAGTTGTTTCAAGGCATGGAATACCTATTTCCATTATATCCGATCGTGATAGTAGATTTACATCAAAGTTCTGGCAATCACTACAGGAGGCCCTAGGAACTCGTTTGGATATGAGTACCGCGTATCATCCGCAAACTGACGGACAGAGTGAAAGAACGATTCAGACTCTTGAAGACATGCTCAGGGCATGTGTGATCGATTTTGGAAACGGATGGGATAAATATCTACCATTAGCAGAATTCTCGTATAATAATAGTTATCATGCGAGCATTAAAGCTGCGCCATTCGAAGCATTGTACGGAAGGAAGTGTAGATCTCCTATTTGTTGGAATGAAGTATGAGATCGACAATTAACTGGTCCCGAGATCATACACGAAACGACTGAGAAGATAGTACAAATCAAGGAGAGATTGAAAACAGCCCGTAGTCGCCAAAAGAGCTACGCCGATGTTCGAAGGAAACCATTAGAGTTTCAGATCGGTGACATGGTTATGTTAAAGGTGTCACCGTGGAAAGGTGTAATACGCTTCGGAAAAAGGGGTAAACTGAACCCAAGATATGTAGGCCCGTTCAAGATCATCGAACGCATTGGACCGGTAGCTTATCGACTCGAGTTACCGCAACAACTTGCCGGAGTACATAATACCTTTCACGTCTCAAACCTTAAGAAGTGTCTTGCAAAGGAAGACCTCACCATTCCTCTTGAAGAAATCCATGTCGACGAGAAACTACAATTCATCGAAGAACCAATCGAAATCATGGATCGTGAAGTTAAACGGCTCAAGCAGAGCAACATACCGATCGTTAAGGTTCGTTGGAATGCTCGAAGGGGTCCCGAGTTTACTTGGGAACGAGAGGATCAAATGAAACAAAAATATCCACACTTGTTTTCCGATGACGCAAAATAGGTACAATTTTAAAATTTCGGGACGAAATTTATTTAACGGGTAGGTACTGTAATGACTCGCACTTTTTCGATCGTTCTATACTTATAAGATTAATATTTATATAAATTAAACCTTACCAACATGATAAGCAATCCAAATTGTTAAGATTTATGTTTTTGAAAAGAGTTTTACACAACGTTTAACCGTCTAGTTTGACCGATGATATCAGGAACTATACAATATATGATAATTATACATACATATTTAACATGATCTCAGGATGTTTTAATATCTCATTTTGTATTAATAACAAAAAGTCATAAGTATATTTTGAAACTACTAACTTAAGTTTTCAAAACAATAGCCATACGTAACGTTATTTGACATAAATACTGATGATTTATAATGTTTATACATATATCGTATAAGTAATGTATTTAATCATTTTTAAAGGGCTTTTATACATAAAACAATATAAGTATATTTACAAAAGATAGTTATATTTGAATTCTCGTTCCGTTTCCTCAATAATCCTATACGTATATCTAGGGTACTATACACAGCTTCTAGAAGTATTTACTATTGGTATATACCAATAGAAATCTTCAATTATTGGAATAATATGTCATTCATGACATAATAAATTTTAACTTATCTTAGATATTTTCACTAAAAACCAAATTTTCAAGCCTATAAATAAGCACCATTTCTAACTCATTTTTACACATTCATTTTCCAAATTTTACTTCCAATTTTCACACACACTTGCAAGAACTCTCTCAACTTTTATTTTACTACTTCTTTCCAGCAACTTTACATTTTAAACTTGAGGTAAAAACTCTACTTCAACTCTTTTTCAATTCATATATTTATAGCTATATATATAAGAGTTTATAAACTAGAACATAGTTTGAATGATTTCAAACTTGTTCGCAAACTAAATAGATCCTTCTAACTTAACTTTTAATATACTTCAAGACCTGTAATATAACTTAAAAATATGCTAATTTAACAAGGTATAACTTGGTTTTTCAAAGAACACCTTAAAAACTGTTTTTATGACGTCGGGGTGCAACCGGGGGCTGTTTTGGGTTGGATAATTAAAAACCATCTTAAACTTTGAATTGGAGGTTTATTTTCTGGAAAAATGATTTTTACTATGAATATGATAACACATAAAAATTTCATGATTTAACTCAAAGTATAAGTATTTTTAGAAAAATAATCATTTAAGGTTGTTTACATGATGGAAAATGATTAACTTCATAAGTTTCACTAAAGTTTGACCTATGACCTGTGATTTTGAATACAAACTAAGGTATTTACAGTTCATAGTCTTAAAGAGGGACTAGATCCAAGGAAGTGGCAAGTTGAATCAACGAAAACGGAGTTGTAACGAAGAAACTATGACCAAAACGAGATCGGATATCTAAGACTAGTTTGGCTACGAAAATAATTGGAGAAAATTAAATAAATCACATCTTTTTAAAATAACATGATATTTTATATATATGTACTCATAATTTAATTTTATATGGTTCAGGATCACCCGTAAACAATACGAGAAGATTAATCATAAGATCCCATGATTGTACGCAACACGTCATTTGACAACACCGGTACTTTATGTACGCAACACGTCATTTGACAACACCGGTACCATGGGTCAAGATTAATCTCGACCAATACATATACGATGGGGGTTTTTATTTATTTCATTGGGGGTTTATTAAACACCTAAAAATGAACCATTAAAATTGAATTACTAACATCGGACTGCTAACTACGGACTAAGAAATTATTAAAACTATTAAAAGTATAAAAAGTATATATATGTGACGATTGTTTAAAATAGAAATATATTGATAAACTATATATGGATAGGTTTGTGATATCAATCGGAGACCAAGTCGAAATTACATATCTTCAAGACGAAAGTGAGTATATAGTCCCACTTTTAAACTCTAAATATTTCGGGATGAGAATACATGTATTTTATGTTTTACGTTATGGACACAAGTAACTGAAAAATATATTCTACGTTGAGTTGTACCACTGGCATACTTCCCTGTAGCTTGGTAACTAATATTTACAGCGGTATTGTAAACGCGAATCCTGTTGATAGATCTATCGGGCCTGACAACCCCAACCGGACTGGACGACCAGTATTCAACGGTTGCACAGTACTTCGTTTCGTGACTACACTTGGTACGGTGTAGTAAGATTTCATAATAAAGGGAATATGCGACGTGATTAAATGTTAAGTATGGTTACCAAGTGCTCAACCACTTAGAATATTTTTATTAAACTGTTTATATACGAAATCTTGTGGTCTATATATATATATATTGCTGCCGGCATTAAACCTATATCTCACCAACTTTATGTTGACCTTTTAAAACATGTCTATTCTCAGGTGATTATTAAAGCTTCCGCTGCATTATGTTGAATTTGAGCAGGATCTTGCGTACGCATATTTGTGTCAAAAATAAAACTGCATACCCAAGGATTTGTGTTGTAAAATATGCTCGAAATCGTGTTGTTATCATTATATGTAAAGTTTGTAAGTCGAAGATTATCGCTAAACGATAATCATCTTTTTATTGTCTAAAGCTTGTAACAAAAATAATGGTTATGGTTTGTAATGTATAATATATGCAGTTTCTCTTTTAAAAATGTCGCATATAGAGGTCAATACCTCGCAATGAAATCATACGTTATCTAACACGTTCTTATGGTTAAGGACGGGTTATGACACAATGCCCTATGGTGACGGTGGGTAAAGGATGTCCATTACGTGGGACATCTGGTCCTCGAGCTCAGTTACCCGAGCACGGAGGATCTCCACTTCCCTCGTCAGTTCCCCAACGGAGGGAGATGGTGGGGCAGGCGGTGCAGTCAGTACAGGTGGTGCAGGTGGTGCAGGTGGTGCAGGTGGTGCAGATGGTCCAGCGCCAGAAGTAGATGGTGCGCAACAGTAAGCCTTACGCACGAATGGATTGGCAGGATACGGCATAACCCGCTTGCGGGCGGTGACCCTAGTCCTCAGTCCATGTGCGCTAACGAACGACCTACCTCCGTTAACCCCTGGAATAACGGTACCATCGAAACGATGCCGCTTCTTCGGCGGGGTAGAGGGTGGCTGCACGGGTGCCTCTTCAGGGTCCTCGTCGGAATCCTTGTCACTGGAGTCATCAGAGGATGAGTCGTCGGATGATGAGTCATCGAAAATAGCTGGAGGTGGCTCTGCTCGGCCGATAGTCATAATCCGATATCTGAAAGGTGGAATAGGCACGACACGTCCATCAGGAAGGCGTCTACACCAATGGTTATGCTCATTGTGGAACGGAACATCCCCGTATTCCCCAGGAATTACAACACCACCGGAATGGTGATGTGGCTCTGAGGGTCCTGGGATGAGTGGAGCTGGAATCTCTGGTGGATCCTCGTGTATGTCTGAGATGATCACTGGGTCGAGTGCATGGCCACTGGCTCCAGAGGAAGAATTGCCAGAGTCACTAGAGTGTGTCGACGACGGGATCTGTGAATCGGCAACAATGGCAGGCGAGGTGGAGAGTGAGTCTGAGTCGCTCTCCAAAATGATAACGGGCGGGACATCCGACATCTGAACAGGGAAAAATGACTTTTTCATGTCAGTAAGTCGTAAAGCAAGCACATATTAGGCAAAATAACTACGACAGTCTAGATCACCTATAGCAGTAAATAGCATGGCAATAATAGCAAATCGTACAGAAGTATCATGCAATCGAGAGCAGATAATGTCATGCAGTAGTGAAAATCAAGTAGCAGTATACGTCATATAGCAGTAAAAGTAAGCAGCAGCATGCAGTAAGTTCTGCAGAAACAAGTAAACTAGCAAGTTGTAGATTAGTCCTATTAGTGAATCCTACTTGGTCCGGTCTAGACTCACTAATGCAACCTAATTCCCTACAACCAATGCTCTGATACCAAATGTGACGCCCCGTACAAAACCATCGTGTACGATTCGTCAACAACAGGATCTTTACATGGTCAAGTACTACATGCTATTTGAAAACCAGTTTTGCATTCATAAAAAGATAGAGTTTACAAAAGATAACGTGACACAAAGGTCGTTACAAAGTCATTATTTGAAAATAACATAAACAATGAATGCAAAAGAAAAGTTCCATGATTGAGACATCTCTAAGATTATGCAGCAGAATTTTAGCACAGCAGGTCCTTAACAGCAAGTCTAAACACCAAGACAGCAAGTCTAAACAGCGGAAGCAACAAACCTCTAAGCACCTGAGAAAACATGCTTAAAACATCAACAATAATGTTGGTGAGCTATAGTTTAAGTTGTAACAGTAATGTAAGGTAGGCCACGAGATTTCAGTGTTCCAAAACAGTATGAAAAGTATATGTTTAACCGTGGGCACTTGGTAACTAACTTAACGTTTATAACCCCCTAAAAGTACACTTGGCGAGTGCGTATGTTTACGAAGTATTAAACACACGTTAAATGCTAGCGCGACTAGCCCGAGTGAGGATGTCAAACCCTATGGATCCATATCTAAGATTCGCGTTCACCGGTTCAAAGACCAATGACTAAACGTTACCGAGCTAAGGGGAAAGTTTATGCCGTTGTATAACTCACACATATATAAAGTTTAAGTACTCGTGCCTAGTATGTAAAACGTAAAAAGCGCATGTATTCTCAGTTCCAAGATAGTTAAAGTAAAAAGGGATTCTATAACTCACAGTGATAAGAGCGGTAAAGTCGATAATGAAAGTATGCAAGTAGTAAGTCGGTCCAAAAGGTCGTCAACCTAAGTCAAAGGTTGCTAGGTCAGTATGTTATCCTCATAAGTTCTAATAGTGCATAAAATAAGTTTAAGTATCATCATCATCATCGTTCATCATCATAAAAGCTAAGTAAGTTTGACAAGAATAGAGATCGAAACAATAGGCTGACTTCGGTCAGCTGCTACGACCTCTACGTAAATCAAAAAGACGCGTAGTCAGTGGCTATGGCTCCGTATATGAGTCCCCTAGTTGTTTTCCAATTTCTAGAACCAAACTCGTCTTCATTTGACCGTGGTGACGGTTTAAGTGCGAGTAGGTCAGAAATTTTAGCACAATGTTAATAGGGTGTAATGACTTTCGGAAGGCCATAAATCCTAAACCGTAACTCGAATTAAGACGAGGTCTAAACGGAAAATCTTCTAATCGAACCGAACTAACTGAAAATTAACTTTCTAGCAGTCCAGGTGGTCTGATTAGATCCCGAAAACAGTAAGCAAGGTGCTCTGGTGGGGTTCTTAGTGCTTGATGCTCATCACGGTTCTCATCCTTGATGCTTGTAACTTCAAGTGTACAACTCGTTGATGGGTTAACATCACCTTGACCAAGATTCTACCATCAACACACAATATGTTAAGACCAAGTAAGAACACAACTCATTTAAGAGTCTTAGATGGATGATGAACCAAGGTTACATCAAATCCTTAGTCTTAACACAATTACAAGTTACATTTACAACTAAAGCTACAAACTTTACTTCAATCAAGAAAGTATGAACATAATCTAAGTCAAATGAAGTGATGGAACCCTAAGCTAGAGAGCTTGGATCCCTTTCACACAAGTTATAAGGTCACAAAGCTAGAAAGCTTGAACCTTTAGTGTTCTTGAAGAACTTGAAGCATAAAGTTTGGATCTTTAAGTTACATGAAGACCATAAACACAAGTTTTGATCTTTATAACAAAATAATGAGATCATAAGTTAGAAAACCTAGATCCATCAAAAGATATGAAGATTCAAGCTAGAAAGCTTGCATCTTAGTTGTTCTTGAAGATCTTGAAGCATAAAGCTTGGATCTTTAAGTTACATGAAGATTACAAACACAAGTTTGAATCTTTATAACAAAATAGCAAGATTAAAGTTAAAAAAATATAGATCTACAAAGTGGGTGAAGATTCAAAGCTAGAAAGCTTGAATCTTCCATGTTCTTGAAGGATTCAAATCCATGTTTGAATCTACAAGATGTAATCAAGATCAAAAGCTAAAAAGCTATACGCATGATGATGATGATGATGAATTCGTGATTATGAGAAGGAGAAGAAGAAGAGAAATTCAAAATACTTACACTTTTAGAGAGATAAAGGCTAGAGAGAGAATTAGAGAGTTAGTGTGTGTGAATTACAAATGAAAGCAAGTGTAAAATGGATGGAATGAGGCTTGTATTTATAGGTGGTGAGGGGATGGTGGTGGTGTTGTGGCAGTGGGTATGGGGGGGGACAAGGGAGACCAACTTTTGCTTTTTGGTTAATGGTTGTCTAAAGTTGGTGCTTATGTTAGGATCCCATGCAACATTAAGGATAATACTTGACATAAATGCTAGCATGTTCCCTCTAATAATTGGGCATTTGTCTTACATATTAATGGGTCACTAGCTAATAATAATTGGGCTAATTAAATAGTCCACTAACTAGTGTAGGGTGGGCTAAGGCCCAACAAGGTAGAAAGTATAACAAGACTAACTAGTAAGCATAATTAAATTACTACACGTAATTAAGCATCCATAAACCCAAGTAATTATTATTATGAAATAATAATTAAGATTTCGTAGTCATAATATTCCGTTTACGACAAAAGTTAAACGTGTACGCAGTACGCAATTTGTTCGTAACGTCAAGTGACACTAACGGTCATTAAGGTTTTCGGTGAACAAATTAAGTATCCTACATACTTAAAGGCACGTTTTAACACGTAAATGAAAGTAAGCCATGTGTATAAAGATTCCAGAGTATAAAGTAGCATAGTACACACAAATACGTAGTTTCGCTAAAACACAAGGCACAAAAGCAAGTCGAAAAAGTCGGGTCGTTACAACCATACAAGACATCATGTTATCAAAAGCCGCAAAAGCCTCGTCGGACATAAAAGGAATTTTTGGGCCCGCAATGCCATTTTTGTATCTACCTTATCTGCCATGAACAAACTTTGCATGGCATCATCGTAGTCCAAATCTTCGACATGATCAACGAGTTTCAAAGAACCCGAGGTAGAAGCAACGTTCCTTTTTGATCGCAAATTCACTTCTTCGAATTGATCCCTAGGAAAATTTCTATTTAAAACAATGCAGGACTTGCAATAACCATTACAGGAGAGGTCCCTACAATCACAATAACTCCTTTCACTACGCCCAATCAAAATCGATTGGGGCTATCTTCATTCAAAACATCTTCTCGGCTCGCCTTCAGAATTTCCTTCTTTTTTTCTTCTATTTCTTCAAGCGATCAAATCCTTCCGCAAAAGTAATATTGTCATGGTTAACTTCTACACAATCCGGAATAGTACCAACATGACCCGAGACCAGTCCAGGCCCAAAAACAGGCCCATTAATGCCATCTGGTAAACTCACTACAACGAGAGCTAAATTGGGCTCGCTTACAGCCCTGGACAAACAGGATCTTGACCCAAAGGAAAGCCTATCAATTGACCCAAATTGAATATTGGGTCCAACATTAGTATTATCAGGTCTAAAGGAAGAATCTGGTCCATTATTATGAACATGACTAGGAGCAGTAGGTACAGAAACAATGTATTGATTCATCCCTCTTGTCATGCGGCTTGGATCGCGAGGACGCGCTCCGATTCATGTGGGGGAGAGTTGTAAGACCCGAATTATTAGTGTACTGCAGTGTAAATATGGTACATAAAGTATGGAAATACAGTGCAGTTAAACAGAAGTCAGAATCCTGCCCAGAACCTTGTGCGCGCCGTGCAGGGTTAAGTGTGCACGCCGCGCACTAGCCCTGTGCACAGATTTCTGTTTTTAAATTAAAGTTTAATGAAGGGTATTGTCGTCTTTTCACATGAGGACGCATTTGGGGCTGTAAAGGCCAGATTAGTGGTGGTTGGAACACACTTAACTTTATCATCTACCACATCATCTCTCCAATTCAATTTCCTAGAGTGAGAAACCCTTAAGTGAGAGAAAGCTTAAATCAAGGAGGAAAAAGCTTGATTCGGGTTAAAGCTCAAGTATTAAAGTTGTTCATCTAACTTTTAACTACGTTTTGATTGTGGCGGTATGTCCTAACTTTGATTTCCTTACTTTAATTTATATAAGGGTTAGGGTTTGGGTTAGTGATGAACATAAAACCCATATTTGGTGATTTTGGGTGTTCTTGGGTAAGATTGAGTCATGAGGACTTAATAGTAACTAACCTAGGGTTTCAAAAGGTTAATTGGTGATTATGAGTCTTAAATGGATAGTTAATCACTAGCACACTTTGTTGTTCTTGTGATTGGGTGTATTTGGGTTGTGAATGACCCAAATGGGTGTGTTGACCTCGAAATGGGTCAAAAGAGTTTTGAATGACCTAGTGATGTATAGTTGGGTGATTTTATGCCATGGTCACTAGTTTTAGTGATTGTTGGTAGGTTTGGGCCTATGATTGGTATTATGAGAACAAAGGGTGAACACTTACACTAAGCGGTCTATTTGGGTGGGTTAAGAGTCCCATTTAGATAAGTGTTGATTGTATGTTAATATCATAGGTGATTTCGTTGACGGTTGAAGATCTTGTGGGCTTACCTTCGTTTTGGATACAAGGTGAGTGGAATGATTATATGCGTATGTATATAATGTATTTATTTGTATGCTATGGTATGAACCAAAGAGCCGGTAGTGCCATAGTATGTGCGATTGTGCTATGATGTGAACCAAAGAGTCGGTAGCGTCATAGTACGTGTGTTGTAGTGTGAACCAAAGAGCCGGTAGCACTACGGCACGAGTTGTTAGAGTGTGAACCAAAGAGCCGGTAGCACTTTAGCGGGAGTATGACTCGGGTTGTGATGTGAACCAAAGAGCCGGTAGCATCATAACCGATGCGTATGGTGTGAACCAAAGAGCCGTTAGCACCATGACGCGTGAATGGTTAACCATGGTTGTGTATTGTATTGTAGCATATTGTATTAGGTCGATTATATGTTATTGATTATGCTAGTTGTGGTTTTGGAGATTATTAGCTTCGTACTTGAGATGGTATGCTAATTGTATTGCTAGCATGTATGAGGTATGTGTGTAAGTGATTGCAAGTAGGTATATTATATATGTATATGTATAATTATTGCATTCACTAAGCTTTAGCTTACCCTCTCGTTGTTTACCTTTTTATAGGCTCTGGCGTGGACAAGGGTAAGGGTGTTCGTTTGGATTAGTGATCCCTCTTTGTTTGATAGAGGACGCTTTTGGACATATAGCTTTTGGAGTTTGACCGAGATTTGGGTAGTTTAACCCCAAACACCATGCTCAAAGTGTAGTTTGGAATTTAAACTAGTTTGGTAGAAACTTATATTTTGTACGAAACTCGTATTACGGCATATGTGGGCCCGGTTTTGTAAAACTTATTTTATTATCGAATCGTGTGAGTTTTAACTATTATAACATGTTGTGAAAAGCGTTTCGTCTAAATATGTCGGGAAGTGGGAGATCTTTAATTAAAATTTGACAAAACCGGACAGGAGGTGTTGGAGCTTGTGCGCGCCGCGCACCCTAGGATGTTGCGCGCCGCGCACCTATGCTGAATAAAAAAAAATATTTCGTGTATTCGGTTGGATATTGGGTTGGGTTGTTACACCACGAACCGATTGGTCGATTCAAGAAGCTTGCGATCAAAAGAGTGAAAAAGAATCTTTTAAGGCTAGAATGGTTGGAGATTTCCGATACACAAACATTACAATTAGAACCATTCTTGTCCTTGATATCGACCTCGACCGAACCATGGATATGTTTAGCACTTTTTGATTTGATAAATACGAAAAGAGAACTAACATTTTCAAGCGTAGACGATGTACTAACCACGGTAATCACCTCGCCAAAGAGTTTAGCCACTTTCAATGCGCTATCGTTTAACATAAGTGATCGGGATTCCCGAAACCTCGATCCACGCGGATCTGAAAAAAAGAATCGGCCTCCTCCAACAAAGGTCGAATCACAACAAAATCGTTCGAGTTAGAAGCTAGAATCTTCGCAAAACCTTCATGATCACCACACGACAACACACAACCAAACGGGCCAATCTTACAAATGTTATCGACATGGGCATTGGAAGCAATCAAAAAAGAAGACACTTTCATGTCTTCCAAAGGTAATGAATCAACAAGTAAAATAGATAAAGCAAGCATGTTAATAATCACCGGATTTTGTGCGATCTTACATCTAAGAACATGAGATAAAATGACCTTTTGACGATTACCATTAGAAACAGAAGATTGCCTCGGTTTACCAACGTATATAGGTTTACCGAATACTGGAGATCCATTGAACACTGTTATAGCTTTTGAAGCATCAGACGCAGCGACATCAGAGACGAAAGAATGATGACGGCCATGCCAAAACTTGACATAAGAGATGATCCCAATCTTGCCAAAGATCGACTCCACCATATGTCTATTAACAGAACTATCGACCCGACCAATAAAAACCGTATTGATTGCGGGGTCTGACAGTACACCAGAGGGACCTGGACCAGTACCAGGATCATCGCCGGACCCAATCTCACCCGTAACCCTAGGTCTAGAGGAATTGATGTATGAGTATAAATCAGACGGAAGAAAGTCACCAAAGGTAAATGTTTTAAAAATTATATATATTTCATGTTCCTCTCTGTTTTTATATAAACACATTCTTTTAAAGATTAAAGTCTCTCTTAAATATTAAACGAAGACACCCTAATGCCATTAAAAGACGGTGAACATTAAACAAAGACGTATGCATCCACAACATATGTCCATTTCAAAATCAATTTATGTGAACTAAATGCACTCTAAAATGAAATTACCCATCATTCAATCACCAAACAAAGACGAATCCAGAAATGATGATCGTCCTCTCAAGTTATCATCCATCAACGAAAAAATTAATCAAACACGCATTTAGAGGGAGTTACATATCATCATTCAATCACTATTCTTGTCTCCTTCAACGGCTAATTTAGCTATTAGTACGTAGAAACTTTGAATTTTTGAAAATAGTACTTGCTCCGTACTCAATATTACGGAGTAATAATTAATTATAATAATAATAACTTTGTTATAAACAAAAAAAAAAAAAAAAAAAAGATAAAAAAAACTTGGTACCATACTGTCTGCCACTGCCAATAACCTAAATCTTAGCTGTAAACACACATTCAACTTCAACAACAAAATTATTACTTTAAATAAAAAATAAAAAATTATTAAATAAAAAATCACTGCAAAATCATTCACACACAAATTGATTCATGATAACACTCTCTCTTCCTTCAATCCATCTCTATAATCCCACCTACATTTCTTTTGATAAATCCCCAATATGAAAACCCTAATTCTCATTTCAATTTTCACCACATTTTTACTACCACCAACCACCACCACCACCACCACCGTCAACCGCCGTACACTCCACCAACCATTTTTCCCACTAGACTCCCCCACCACACCTCCACCACCTTCCGACGTTCCATTCACACCTTCCACCACCGCATCTCCGCCGGAAAACAGTCCATTCTTCCCGGAACTTCAAGCTCCACCGCCGCCGCCACGATCAACTCCGTCAGCTTCATTTCCAGCTAACATTACCTCACTTGATCTTCCAAATTCTTCAAAATCAAAAGCGGTTTCCTCCAAGCTCATAACAACAGCTGTCACACTTGTGATTGCTGCTGTTGTTGTTATTGCAGTTGTTGCTTATTTGAAATTGAGGAATCAAAGGAGGTACGATCATGATGATTCTGCTGTTACTGATGATAAAACTCATACATCTGATAACAGTAGTAGTAGAAGAGTAGTTGTTATTAATCCTAATATTAATATTAATATAAATAATAATCGTAACAATAATAATAATAATAATGTTGCTAGTATACCTAAGTTAAATCGTCCATCACAAACTAGTGCTGAATTTTTATATTTAGGTACACTAGTTAATTCACAAAATCTGCTTAATAGTAATAGTAATAATAATGATACTTCGCGTTTGAATGTAATTGAAAAACGGAGTAATGTTGTTGTTGATGCGAACGAACGAAAAGTAGATTCACCTGATCTCCGCCCGTTGCCCCCGCTTGTGACGGTTGTCGGTGGTGTCGGTGGGCGGAGCCAGAGTAGTCTTAAGAACAGTAGTTTTCAAAATGGGGAAGTTGATTCTTCTAAAGATGAGGAATTTGAAGAGTTTTATTCGCCTCGAGGTTCGATTGGGACCCGATCCGGTTCTAGATCGGCTTTTTCTTCTGTCCCGGTGGAAACTTATGAATCTTCCACGGGGATAATTGGGTCGGGTTCTTCGTCTTGTTCATCGTCAAGTTCGGGTTCACCGGTTAGGTCTGTTTCGTTAAGTATTTCGCCTCCGGTTAGTTTGAGTCCGATATCACGGCCGAAGTCGCCAGATCTTTTTGCGATTCAGACTGCTCCTCCACCGCCATCCCGTGCAGCTCCTCCACCGCCACCGCCACCGCCGCCACCTCAGCCTCTAGTAATTCCGTTAGCGGATGTTAGATTAAGTAAAGATAGTGTCGAGTCTTCACCCCGAATATCAGAGATATCGAATACGTCAAGTGATCGATATTCGGTTTCACCTCCCATGACGAGGATTCCCCTACCACCACCAACGCCTCCACCGCCACCTAAGCATTGGGAATCTCAAAGTCCGAAAACTCCAACACCTCAAGTTCGGCCGCCAGTTTTAATTACACCTGCAAGGCCAGTACCTTTAATGAAAGATCAACCATTGGTTTCTCCGATTGAAATGTTGCCGGAAAATGAAGAAAATCTTGAAACCCCGAGACCGAAGTTAAAACCACTTCATTGGGATAAAGTAAGGGCAAGTTCTGATCGTGAGATGGTGTGGGATCAACTCAAATCGAGCTCGTTCAAGTAAGATACTCAATTGTTCAAAGATTTGATCTTTTAATTTTGAATTTGCTCTAACTTATAATTTATGTTTCGTAATTACAGGTTAAATGAAGAAATGATCGAGTCTTTATTTATCGTAAAAACACCAAATTCAAGTAACTCAAACGAAACACCTACCACAAGGCGTCCAATTCTGCCGTCACACACCAGCCATGAAAACCGAGTTCTTGATCCGAAAAAGTCGCAAAACATTGCAATTTTGCTTAGGGCACTTAATGTGACAATTGAAGAAGTTTGTGATGCACTTTTAGAAGGTAAATTGCCACACAAGACTTATTTCAGTTTTATTTATGTTGTTCCAACAATTTTAAAATTATACAGGCAATGCTGATAATCTTGGAACTGAACTACTCGAGAGTTTATTAAAAATGGCACCAACTAAAGAAGAGGAACAGAAGTTGATCGAGTATAATGATAATGACGATACTCCTGTAAAGCTTGGGCCCGCTGAGAAGTTTCTAAAAGCGGTCCTTGATGTACCGTTTGCATTTAAAAGAGTTGAGGCAATGCTTTACATATCTAATTTTGACGCCGAGGTTGAGTACCTGAAACGCTCATTTCAAACTCTTGAGGTACTTTTAGTTGCTATTACATAATTCTAATTGGTTGTTTATGATTTTTTTGTAAAATTGAATCGTTGTTTCTCATTATTGTTGACATTTTGTAAAGGCGAATATATAATTTTCAGGACTTTTTAGGAAGTACTCGGATGTTGACCGATTTTGACGAGTTTTGACCGATCTTCTAAAAGCAAATTTTGACGACTTTTTAAAAATGGCATCCGAGTTTGAATTTGACCGATTTTGACTGATTTTCCGAGTAATCACCAGTTTTGACCGATTTTCTGATTAATCCCGAATTTAGGCCTAGTTTGACCGAGTTTTGATAGAGTTTGACCGAGTACTTGCCCAGTATTCCCCGAGTTGAAAAACCGAGTACTCAGGCAATACTCAGTCGGGACGTTTTAGGAAGTACTCGGATGTTGACTAACTTTGACTTTGACAGATTTTAACCATTTTTGACTGATTTTCTGAGTAATCATGGGCTTTGACCGATTTCTGAGTAATCCCGAGTTTTGGCCTAGTTTGACCAAGTACTTGGCGAGTACTCCCTGAGTTAGAAAACCAAGTACTCGCCGAGTAATTTTGAGTTCCGCAACAAGGAAAATGGGCGAAAGTAATTAGTATAGTTTTGGTAACTTTACATGTTTATATATACCTGAAAAATTTAGGCCTTACAAACAGTTGTTTACAGGTAGCATGTGAAGAGCTTAGAAATAGTCGAATGTTCCTAAAACTTCTTGAGGCCGTTCTTAAAACTGGAAACCGCATGAATGTTGGAACAAACCGAGGGGATGCTCATGCATTCAAACTCGACACACTTCTCAAACTCATTGATGTTAAAGGCACCGATGGAAAAACGACCCTTTTACATTTTGTCGTTCAAGAAATTATCAAAAGTGAAGGGGCCCGTCTTTCAACAACCGAAACCAATCCCGACACTTCAACCTCAACTAGCAATAGTGACACCAAGTTTCGCAAACTTGGTCTTCAAGTAGTCGCTAGTATTAGTTCCGAACTCTCGAATGTCAAAAAAGCCGCATCCATGGATTCCGAGGTTCTTAATAGTGATGTCAGTAAATTGTCAAAGGGTATTTCAAACGTTACACAAGTTATTAAATTAAACGAAAGTCGAACAAAATTTACCGAGTCGATGAACAAGTTTATGAAGATGGCCGAAGAGGAACTTATTCGAATTCAAGCTCAAGAAAGCGTTGCGTTTTCGTTAGTTAAAGAAATAACTGAATATTTCCATGGAAATTCGGCTAAAGAAGAAGCGCACCCGTTTAGGATATTTATGGTTGTGAGAGATTTTTTAACGGTACTTGATCGTGTTTGCAAAGAGGTTGGTTCAATAAACGAGCGAATTGTGATCAGTTCGTCTTATAATAAGTTTCCAGTTCCTGTAAACCCAATGTTTCCGGTTCCAGTAAACCCAACGTTGCCTCCGGTTTTTAGTGGGTTTGGTCTGAAACGACAGTATAGTTCTTCGGACGATGAAAGTAATTCTTCATTCAGTTCTTCATTTCGACTGTAGGGATGGGCATTTTCGTGTTTGTAATGTTGTATTTGTATACACAAGTGTAGAAGTTTTTGAATATTTAATCGGTTATATATATAGATATATAAAATTATATAGATAATATATATATGATATACAGAGAAGATTTTGGAAGAATAAGCATATCTCTGTAAAAAAAAACAAGCTTCATATCTACTAGTTGTTCCTTGGAATTAGATTCTTTGCAACTACAATTCATGTGTAAAATATGCCATTTCTGAGGTCTCCACCAATGTTCATATATTTTGTATTCATCTCCATATTTATATTTACATAATTTGTTTATTGAAGTTAGAATTTTTTTTTAAAACCACAATTACTGTAGATAATACTCTCTCCGTCTCATATCTATTGTCCATTATTACATTTTGGGATGTTTCAAATTAACTGTCCACTTCCATAAATCAAAAAATAATGTGATAAAAATCTTTTGTGCTCATACTTTAGAGGTAAGACTGGAAATTGAATAAAAAGGTAAATATGACAGTTATTTTTTCTTAAACTGTGTGTTTTTTGTCTGGGGACAATAGATTTAGGGCGGAGGTAGTAGTCGTTAAGGTTATCAAAATCTTGAGTAGATATATCATAGAAAGGGTGTTGATACTTAACTAATGCATCAAATAGTGTAGAGTACAAACTCTTACTACAAAGAAACTTGGATGAATTTATCAAAATCTTATATCATCATTGTTTTGTTCATGAGTGATAGTATGATATTTTTATTTTATTTTTTATTTATTAATTAATTTTTATTTATTTATTTTTTGTTTGAAAAAAAGTGACATTTGTGGATGGTGCTTTTAGCATGAAAAATTGATATATATATATATATATATATATATATATATATATATATATATATATATATATATATATATATTGTGATCATGATATTGTACTAAAGGCAAAGGATATGCTGTCATATGCTTTGAAAGAGACGTTAAAATTGGTATCCTATGATGAATATGTTATCAGATTGGATCTTTATATAACGTTATAATCAGTAAAATAATCAGTAAAAGTTTTAATATATGATTTACTAAATTATGTCAGGTTTGTTATGAAAAATTCATGCATATATATATGTAGTGCACATGTAGGGGGCTCGAGAAGACAAAACAAGAGGAAAGAAGGACCACATGATGTATCCACCAGAAAGATTGAAAATCATAGATTGGAAGACATCTTACCATTTATGCATGTGACCCCATTATTCATAATGCATCATTGTCCAACTATGTTGTTATATGATACTTGGTTGACTCAATCATTGTTTAATTCATTTATTTAATACTACCTCCGTCTCATTCCAATAGGTCAGTATTTCATTTTGGACTGTCCCATTCTGATAGTCCCCTTCCATAAATAGAAAGGAAAGAAGATATTTCATTGGTGGATCTGAAGAGAGAAGATATTTCATTGGTGGAGAAATGAAGTTAATGGGATTTCCTAAAACGACGTGTTTTTTGTCTGTGGACTATTGGAATGAGACGGAGGGAGTATAAGAATAATAAAGTTTACAAGTAATGTTTGACTCTTGTCTTTTAATGAAGATGTAAAAGAAGCAAGACGGGGTTGAGATAGTCGGAACTTTAGAGCATCGTAGCAGTTATGACGGGGTCAAAACGATTGTTGACTTTTTTGTATATATTGCAAATTTCAAATATAAACAGTTCAAACGTGAATATGTAAAATTAAAGGCAAATATCTATGTAAAATATGTTGGGACAAACCGCCTTCGGAGCAGATTGCCAACGAATATATCTCGAAATACATGATTTCAAAAACAACAGTGACAAAATTGAAGCTACGAATCAAAAGATATGATGTTTCAAAAGATCTAAGAAGTTTTACACGTTTGACGTTTCCCACGTTCCAGCCTATTCGCAAGTCGCAAATAGGAGTCACAAATTGGAAAAAAGAATGCGATTTATGAATTGGCTAGTTTTTTTCGACCATGACCGAGAAAACAAGACCATTCGTAAATCATTTAGGGCATTCACAAAGCGCAAAAGATAATTTGCGACTTGCAAGGACTTTTTCACAATAAAGTTTCTTTTGGCCCTTGCATCTGTAACAACCACAATGGTATATGGTATTGTTGAAGTTTACTTGAACAATGACATTTCATGTCATCTTAAAAAAGGCATTTTGATGAATTTCTCGAAAAATAAGACCTATAAAACAAACAAAACCACTTAACTACCATCATGACAACGAAACACAAATACATAACCACCTAAATACACATCTATATAGAATCGTAACTTACAGCCACATAAGGAAACATGGATAAAAAACCATCTAAACACAGATCTAAATAGAATCTTAACATACAATAAGCACCCCTCATGGGGGCGTTCATGATCAAAAATTTCAGAGGCGTCTAACACATATAAACGGGTAAAAAAGTGAGTGTTCAAGCACTTCATGTGTCGGCCCACGCCTTGAAATCTCATCCCCATACATACTAGAGCTGACCTGTAGCAAGACCATCCAGCTACACGCAGGGGTCGTATATTTTCGTGCAAGACCATACATACTAGAGCAGCCCCGGTAAATAGAGCTGACCTGGTAGCAAGACGGCATTATTTGGGAATAGGATTCGAACAAGGGTTGTATGTTTTCGTGCACAGACCATCTAGCTACACGCAGGGGGACTCCTTTGTCATTTTGTACGAATCTTTATCTGAAGTAGCTCAAATAATTTCATAGTCCTCAATTTTCCCCTTCAACCTATTAAAAAAAAAAAAAAAAAAAAAAAGGTTTTTCAATATGGATATATACAAGTTTCACAAGAAGCAAAATCGTTACCAAAGGTGATTTCTAAAAATGTAGTTTTAATGTTGCAACAAAAAGAGAGGACACCAACGCCGGCGATGCAACTCCAGTTCCCTCCAGTGGATTTGAAGATTCAAATTTAAATACCTAAGTAGCTCCATTCATTTACACCCCAACTAGTTATACTTGATGTATACACATCACTCTTCTAGTAAAAAGCCCCTGTTTTTTCATCGGCACAAAAAGGAATTGAAAATTACGAAAATATTTTTCCCTGCAATTGTACCACGTCCTTACTAAATATATTTTCGGATAATTTCATGTTTAAGGACGGTGAATGTGAAGTAGAATGTGTTGGAAACCTGCACACAAACAAGTAAAACATGTTTTTTTATCTATACTTCCAAACTTTGTTCCATATCACTCATTCTTGCTAACTGTAGACCTTTTTTCTGTTTTTATTCAAGGACGACTATTAGGTTGCGTTCAAAAGCCAATTCAGAATTATCGAAATATTGATCGCGTATAGAGTTGCATAACTCGAAATTACTCTACGAGTACTCGGTTTTTGCAACTCGGGACCCGTTCAACCTCTTTCAAAAGTTAGGACTACTTGGAAAATCGGTCAAATTTTGGTCACAATCAGTCAAAGTCAAACTTTAGTCGATATCCGAGTATTGCAGAGTACTTCCCTAGTTACCGAGTACTACCTAAAAGATCCCTACCGAAGACTTCCCGAGTAGCGATTTTTAAGACCTTGATCGCATATTTAATAGCAAAAGAAACTAACCTCGACGATAAATCAAGGGATTGGCTTTTAGTCTCTAACAAACTATAAGACTTAACCTTATTTGCAAACAGACAAATCATTCTTGTAAAAGTTAATTTTCCATCTATATTCCATACTTCGTTTATAATGGCTTGTCCCTAGCTAACTACAACATTTTTGCTAATATGTCTACAAGAATGATTACTAGTTTGCAGTCAAAAACTTGTGCTGCGCGTATCCGGGATTTTATGTTCATAAATAAACCAAAGTTTTAGAGTAAAACAAACCTCACTAGATTTCAGCTCGGGCCTTTTAACGCGTGCAACAACTTCAACATTAATTAACGGTTTGATTACTTCAACATTAGTCAAGGGGTAAGATTACAATTGTTAAACCAGGATAACTACGAGCAGGGAGCTGGAACAAAAGAAGTGTTTACGGCATTTTCAAGTAAGACAAACACACAGAATTTCCAGAATAAAAAGATTCAATTGTTACGGAAAAGCAATTGGTCAAAATTAATAGTATTTCTAAGAAACTTAATTAGTAGCTGAAGCTATGTAGACGGACAAGTGTTACTACAGCTTGTAAAATGGGCAGGTAGGCAACGGTCATAACTACTTTAGGTCTAGACTGGTAATTTTTTGTACGGGTCGGGTACACCAAATCATTTTTGTCCATACATTCTACATTTGTATGGTTTATTAGCGTGTCAATTCGATTACCTATGCTATGTTCCTACAACAACAATCAAGTATAATTAAATAGAAAGATTCAACAGGTGTTATGCATTATAGATACACACCGGAAAACTAAACTTTATACAAAGCCTGTAGTTAGGGATATCTTTAGCCTGTTCATTGTACTAACCTTATACAAACCAAGGCAATTTCAAAGCCTCTAGTTAGGAAAATTTACCAAACTATTTCAGTATGTAAGATTATATTCCAGAAAACTATCTAATAAGATGACTCCATAAACAAGAACCCCACAAACCCCATAAGAAAACCATAAGTAATTGAACTAAAACATAAAATAACATCAGTGAATTTTGCAAAATATATATCTAGTTATAGAAAAAAAAAAAAAAAAAACAGAATTCATGCCATAATAAGTAGTAGATATATGAACGTTTATATATAAAACTCTACCAAATTCACACAATGCAGGTTTTCCCATCGGAATATTTTTGTGAATAATAAAACCAACAGTAGCAAACAGAAGTACAATATAAAAGTAAGAGAGATAATGGATGAATTCAACCAGTTATCACAGGATTCATAGCCATTGCTTATAGTTATAATCTTTATCAAATCTTCTGTCCCACATCATCCCAAGTTTCATCGATTAAGACAGGCTCAAACAGATAGATTGATTGACCAAAAACGATAGATGATAATGATCAACAGAAAAAATAAAGCCATGAATCACAAAGCTACGGGTATGAACATAAGTTGGGTTCTTGGAAAGTGTGAACTCGTGCAACAACAAAATTTAACCTGAACCACAAGTTCTCATAACTTAAAAGTATGCATTTGTGAACAAAAAAAAAAAGTCAATTCACAGCCCTGCAGATAAGTCAAGGCCGAAGGACCAAAGATGCACCAAAATCTATGAACATGAGGGAGCATGTCTTACAAACATTACCTTTTGTGAATAACCTTATCTAAAAAAAAGTACACAAAATTGCAATCTAGTTTCCCTTACATTTACTTGCATCTGAAGTCTAACCATTTTGACATCATCATCATCATCATTATCATTAACCAGAATTGACTTTTTAAGACTTCAGACGAACTAAGGTCGTAGCTACATTTTCCTCCAAGTGAGAAATTCTACATACACTCGTATCAAAATCTTTCATTATCAGTTCTTAATTGATGTTTCGTCAACTTTTTCAACAAACTGCATTCAAGTATCCAAAACATCATTTCAAAACGCTAAGGTAACTTGAAATCATCTTGTATATCAATCAAATAGATATTCATCTACAGCAAGCATAGAATCTTAAAACACGTTTCGTGTGAACCTACAATATGGTTTAACAAAAAAGCAACATTAAACTACATCAATCTAAGAGTCTAATTGCCAAGGCTATTTTACATAATACTCTCAAGTATATACTACTTATTTGGAAACAGTACATCATTGAGTAATAAATATATATCCTCCGAATTGTTCACCATACTTAACATCGTAACTAATCGACGCACATGGTATGACCAACAAATCATTTTTTAACATCATCATCAAAAGTTACTGTGGCATATATGCAGACCAGAACCATTAGGCTCGCTTAACAAATCATATAAGAGGACTTAGAAATTCAAAAAACTTACAGCCTAAATCATAACTTAACATACAGTTAGCTAAGATCAATACCTCAGAGGTACACCGCATATCATTGATTTGGAGCCCTAAATCAAATATAATGAGAATATTACTCGTAATAAAGAAACACGAATGAAAAATATAAAAAAAAAAACTAGGGTTTGTACGAACAGTTTTTTTTTAAATTTCATCAAATTCGAGCCCTAATTCAACAAAACGTGAGAACGATAGATCAAAAAGAGGGAAAAATTAAAAATTAGGGTTTAAACGATCAGGATTTTCGGAGGGAAAAAAAATTTGGACCATTTCGACATCCGAAGGGACGATAACGAGCCCTAGACTGCGAACTATAAAGCAACTGCAACTCATTCTTCTGGTCGGTGTGGGACTAGCATAGTTACATAAACCAACTAATCTTTTATTATATTACTTTATTTCAGTGATTTATTTATTATATATTTCTATGATTTATTTATTTATTTATTATTATTATATTATTATTGTAAAAAAAACACGGAAAATGTTCTATGTTCAGTTACGGAGTATATATGTGCAATCTATCCATGTATATCTATCTATCTATAGTTAATATTAAAATCCTACTACAATTATGATGTCATTAGGTTAATTTCTTTATTAAGAAAAAATCAAAAAAAAAAAAAAGTTTAAGCATTTGAGTGATTTCATTAATCTAAATAATTTTGAATTAAAATTAAATTTTATTAATTATTATTATTATTATTAAATCTAATTAATAATATTTTAATTATTAAAATTAAATAATTTTGAATTATTTTAATTAATTATTTTGAATTGAGTACGAGAATGTATAAAAGCTAAGCAGAAGGAAACCAATTCTAAATTTATATTTTAATTTGCACTTTTAAAATACAATGACAATCGATATTATCTCTTATGACTGGATGTGGATTGTTTAATATACATTTTAGATGTTTGATGGAATGTTCAGCTGACAAGTTTCTTAGTCCAACTCTGTGATTTCACGGGTCATTAAACTAAATAACTTTAACATTTACGTTCACTTAATACTTAAATTTAAACAAACTCGTGGTTTCACTGGTCATTTCACTAGTTATATCTTTGCAAATTACTCCACTAACATTCTATTTTATTTTTCGGAAAAATATTTAACTGGACAACTCGTTAAATTGGTTCAATGTCCTTATCAAAATTAATTTTTACAGTCTTGATTAGTTGCAATATAGATACATCTCCCAAAAGTTTTATTTGAAGATAGTCTTCTTATTTTTAAGTAAATGCCTGCCGTAAGATTTATGTATTGTCGTAAAGGGAAACACAATTACAAATGTACAAGACTAACCAAAGCAAATTACATTTTCTTATAAAAAGCTTATTATTATTATTACAATACATACATCTAAGATTTTATTTTAATTAGATAAAACCATTCATATTCATATATAGCATATGTGGATGTCTAAATAACATATATTTTATATGGATATGGATTCATTTGGTTCGTTTTGTTCTTACTCGAGCCAGATGCTGAAAAATTATAATGTCCGGTTCCTCAAAGGGATGGATCTGTTGTGATTTATGAGAGGGGATCGACTGGACGTTGGTACACACAAATTTGAGAGAAAATAACTCTATTACTCACAAGAATAGATTACAGAGTATTACAAAACTATAAAAAAAAAAAAAAAAAAAAAAAACTAGGAATTCTCACCACTATCTAAGATGTATTCACTCTTGATTATGACTACACTTTAACTCACACACACTAACTAGGTGTGATTACTCTTTTCTGAATTGATTTACAAATGAGGTTTTCACCCCTATTTATAAAGAAAGTTTGAGGAGGTGGAATGTGTGAACGCTAGTTGTCAAAGTTGACTAGCGGTAATAGTTTCCAACTTTGCTTCTTTCACATGAGTTGTCAAAGTTGACTAGCCGTCATAGTTTCCAACTTTGCTTCTTCCACATGAGTTGTCAAAGTTGACTAGCCGTCATAGTTTCCAACTTCGCTTCTTCTTCATGAGAAAACATCTAGATTACGGCTTCTAGATTGTAGGCTGGAAACCATCAATTCTCCCCCTCCAGCCGAATCCACGGACATTCCTGTTATGTCTCTGCATAACTCCAACTTCTCTCGAGTCACCACCTTTGTCAACATATCTGCAGGATTCTCCTTTGTATGGATCTTGACTAGTCTCAACAGTTGTCGATCAATTATCTCCCGTATCCAATGATGGCAAATATCAATATGTTTTGTACGGTAATGGTACATGGAGTTCTTGCTCAAATCTAGAGCACTCTGACTATCACAATGTACCTTGTACTCCTTTTACTTGATTTCAAATTCTTGTAGATAATGCTTTAACCACAACATTTCTTTTCCAGCTTCTGCGGCAGCACTATACTCTGCTTCAGTTGTGGATAATGCAATACACTTCTGTAGTCTTGACTGCCATGAAACAGCTCCCCATGCAAAAGTGTAAATGAATCCTGAAGTAGATTTTCTACTATCAGGATCTCTGTGACGACCCGGAAATTTCTGACCAAATTTAAACCTAACCTTTATATGTTTCCGACACGATAAGCAGAATTTGTAATGTTGAATCTCAAAAAGTTTGGAACTACATTCATGTAATCAATTACCCTTTGACCGTGTTTGACGATTCACGAACAATTATGTGTATATAGATATGTATATATAATATATAATAACTGAAAACATTAACAAAGTATTTGATATATATGATACTTTACATGAACGTATTTGTTTCGATATATTTATCGACAGAATTAAGAGATAATATCAAATGATTGAATTATCAGATACATTATGATATGATTACGGGCCAATGTTATGAGGTCCACTGTGATTTAAGAAATCTATTCTTTTTGACAATATTCGAAAAATGGTAAAGTGATCTATAAGTAAGAACGTGGAGTGTAAATAACTTAGATGTTGGATATCGACAAGTTAAGTAACTCGACATTTTTCATTAAGATGATTTCATACGTTTATTAAACCTTTGGATTTTATCCCATGCTTCACCAACAGACTGTAATTTAAAAACTTGAAACCTATTATGAATATATATAATTCTACTTTTCTAAAATGTTTTATGATATAACGATTTAAATTAATATTAAATATATTTATACGCGTATTATACGTACATAGTTTTATACTTTTACTATACTTTAACTTTACTTTTACTTTACTTTTACTTTACTTTTACTTTACTTTAACTTTAATAATTCACTTTAATAATTCACTTTAATAATTCATACTTTAATAATTCACTTTAATAATTCATACTTTAATAATTCACTTTAATAATTTAAAAATCTATTATAAATAGAATTCAATAGGTTTTATTATTTCATAGAAAGTTGAAAATATATTTCTCTAAACTCTCTCAATCGAATTACATATATATATTTACTTAGTATTATTTCAAGATATTATTAGAATACATAAAATACTACGACGGAGTTATATTCAGACGATTTCAAAATAAGTTTTCAAACGGGATAGAGCTAGGGAAATTATGGGTTATAGCTATGGAGGTTATGGATATTGTTCGAGGGTATTGCTCGTGAGGTCAACCTAACTTTTATCATTTTCGTTGCGTCTACGTACTTTCCTGCAATATTGAATCACAATATTGATACGTGAGCATTCATATCTTATCTTTTATATATTAATAGTGTATCCCTGACTAGTGCTCGAGTATATATGATTATGCATGTTTGTATGCTTAGTTTCGTCGTTAAATAGTTTATGATAAATTACGAATTTGATACATATGCTACTGAGATAAGGTATATGATATGCATGTCGTTGAAAAGCTAAAGAAAAATTAATAACTTTTCATTTAGAAATCGTGTGGGTTCGATGAACGGATTAAAAGATACGGTCAACTGAATTATTATTAATTTTAATATTATTATTAAAACGATTATTATAATTGTTATCAGTTGATGTTATTACTAAAATTATTTTTATTACTAAAAATTAATATTTTTATTGAAACTATCATTTTATTATTTTTATCATTATTATTATTATCAATATTATTTAATCAAATAAATATGCGTACAAAGATATTTTTACCACACGTAATATAATTACATTAATAATACATACCACTATATTTTTATGATATTAAGTGAATTTTATAAATTTTATTACTTGAGATATATAAAAGTATATTTTTATCACATATGAATTTAAATATAAATTTTTATTTATTAATAAATGACTTGTATTATTTAGTATTATAAGATCTGATAAATATATTTAAATATATAAAACGACTATATATAAGTTATATAATAAACATGTATAGATTTTGGAAGTCATTTTAGGTCAAGTTGACTTTTGTTGACTTTTGCATGTCGGTCTCGAGCATTAGGATTGTGATACACTACGACCTGACCTAAATTGTTAGACAGATATTGACCAACATATAAATATATATATATATACTTAATATAGGTTCATGAATCCGAGACAAACCCTGCACTTGTTCAGTGCCGTCATATACATAATTGCTACGAAATACAGTATTGTGAGTTTCATTTGCTCCCTTTTTATATATTTTTGGGCTGAGAATACATGCGCTGATTTATAAATGTTTTACGAAATAGGCACAAGTACTAAAACTAATTCTATATGGGTTTAAACCAGAAATATACCCTTAGCTTGGTAACATTAAACTACTTGTCTATGTACGGTAGGCGCGAATCCTAAAGATAGATCTATTGGGCCTGACAAACCCCATCCTGACTATGGGATGCTTTAGTACTTCGAGGTTATTTTAAACACACCTGATCTGGTGTACTTCAGAGGGTAAAACATGAACGTTAAGGCTTGTTACCGGGTGCCTACAACTTATAGAATACTTTTATACACTTGCGAGTGTACATATATTTATAAACGGAAATCTTGTGGTCTATTAATATATTGAAATGATTGATATGATAAACCTATGAACTCACCAACCTTTTGGTTGACACTTTTAAGCATGTTTATTCTCAGGTATTAAAGAAATCTTCCGCTGTGCATTAGCTCATTTTAAGGATATTACCTGGAGTCATTCATGACATACTTTGAAAGACGTTGCATTCGAGTCGATGAGTTCATCAAGATTAATATTAAGTCAATTATAGTTGGACGTAATATGAAATGGTATGCATGCCGTCAATTTTTGATGTAAAGAAAGTTTGTCTTTTAAAAACGAATGCAATGTTTGTAAAACGTATCATATAGAGGTCAAATACCTCGCGATGTAATCAACTATTGTGAATCGTTTATAATGTATATGAACGGACCCTTTCAGTTGGTATCAGAGCTGTGGTCTTAGCGAACCAGGTCTTGCATTAGTGTGTCTAACTGATAGTTGTTAAGATGCATTAGTGAGTCTGGACTTCGACCGTGTCTGCATGTCAAAAGTTTTGTTTATCATTTTTAGTCGGAAATCATCTACTTACCATCTTTAGGAAATTACCTGCTTATCATTCTTAGTCTAGACACGTCTTGCTGCATTGATTGCATGAATAGTGTATAGACAAAATTCATATCTTAGCGTATCTGCTAAATCATATCTTATCATATCTATTACCGTAAACTTTGCCTGGCATATTCCGTAAATTCCTCCGTAATCTATGAAATCTTTTGATATATATATATATATATATAGATATTCTATGTAGTTAGAATACCACCCGATAGCCGGAAAATCATTTCGTATCAAAAAAATCCTTTATCAAATCGTACGAAATGGAATTCGTCATCAGTTCAAGTTCCTCGGATTCCGAAATAGAATCCCACTCAAGCTCCGAAAGCAGTGTGACTGGAATGGATCAACCAATCAGCCATCATCTATTCTGGATGAATTGGGGATGGGTTCGTAGCCTCCTTAATCATTGGAGACAAGAAGAAGGCGATCCTTTCCATCCACCACATTGCCCTCTTGGCAATGAACCTGAAGCACTTACCGGCGAACCTGTCCGAAACACCATTTTCTCTCTCATTTCCAGAGTATCTCGTCATGATTATATACTACACCAAATTCTAGATCTTATTTATCCGCTCGTCCGAACCGACAATCACCCCGGTGTAATAGAAGAAGTCAACGAGCTTCGCGCTCGGGTAGTGGCTTTGGAGAATATGGTGCAAAGGTTACAAACACCAGCAGCAGCACCAGCAGCATAACCAGTACCACCATCAACAACATCAACAGTACCATTACCACCACCAACAACAACCGCATCACAAACCTCAACTTCACAATCTGTCCCACGAGCATCGACGTCATACGCCATGTAGATACCAAGAAATACCACAACGATGAAGTACTGATTCATAACTTCATTGGGAAAACATTCTACGACGATTATGTAATTTCTAAAGTTTAGAAATTATCTATCCTAGCCTTAACCATAAATCAAATGAGTTTAATTTAATATTAACTCATTAAATCTATATTATATCTGAAGAAATATACACATATATATTTCCATAAAGAATGTAATAAAATTCTTTTGTACAAAATATTAATTGTGAAATTTTTTTAACGGGTAGGTAATACCCGAGAGATATATAAATTCACAATTAATATGTTACATTCTTCGAATCTGATTCAGCAAATTATCCATTATACTCCCTACTTTCACAACAATATACATTCTTTTATAGAAATCAAAACAACCATACTCGTTCAAAATCTAATTACATATTCTGATTTTGAAATCTCAGAATTCGATTCAAGATATAACCGAAATCATCACTCTTATATTTCTACATCTTTTAAAACTATACTTTGACTTCAAAACTGTCCTAGAACCTCATTTCTATTCATGGAACTCACAAAAATATTTGTATCATTCAAAATCTTAGAACATCATATGTATATTAACAATTACAATATGTGTTCAAACACTTCGAAATTATTAAAGACATGCGAGATGATGATCCAACCACACATTACCCACTGCCATGCACCTGAAAAGCTCTCGAAACCAAAGTTATAGTTTAACACGTATCCGTGTCAGATCCTTTGATATTTATTACCAAATATAATTTTTCAATCTCTTTCCAAAATAGACAGTTTTGTCATAGCTTCAACAAATCACCTTCATTTGTTTATACGAATAAACCTTATTATAACAATTACCCATTCATCATTGTTACCGGAGAACCTTTCATATCTCGCCACATTAGCAGTAAACTTATCAAAAACTTCATTAACCTTCGACTTAAGCCTCTCCGAAAAGCCACTATACTTATTCATTAAAACCCCATCATGTACTCACCTACATCCTGTAACAATAATTATCACACCAACTACTGGGAATTAGCAATCAGTATTTTGAATTTCGCGACAATTTTACGTCAAAAGTTATATGTATACATATAACGTCTATCTCCTAGACTTACATACTTCGAATGTGAATTTTCTGAAAAACATCCCAAACTATGAACTAGTTCTCCGAAATTGGAAAAATGCTGATGAAGCAGCAAAAACTGTAAACGACTTTAACAGTCAAAAGTTTGATGATAAAGAATAGTATGGTGGTAAAGCTGAGAAAAAGAGAAGGTTTGAAACTGGAAAACGGATTGAGCAGACCATGAAGGAGGCTGTGGACAAATCACAAAGACTAAACCTGCCTTCAAAGGATCCAAATGATTCAGAGTCTACTGAAATAGTTAGCAAACACCTTACTTCTTATTCTAAACCTTCACAGACAAATCTTCTTCATCATCCATCTATGTTAAGAATTCTAAGATATTATCGTATCTTTTATTATAAATATCTTCGATATTCCTGAAGATATTTTCACAACTATTCTTATCCAAAATCTTCTATCTATTCGCAATATCTGCATTACAAAATAAAAAGAAACTGTGTTAGTTTCTAAATTCTGAAGAAAAAAAAATTCGAATTTAAAATAGGAATGTTTTTGAAGTAGTACTGGGAACTGAAGCATGAGTTAGTATAATATAATGACACTTGATCAATGTGATTATATTACAGTAAGTCATACTGAGTTTCTAATGGAACGTGATGATTCACAGAACATACTGTCATCATGTACTATTTACACGACTCTTACATTCTACCCAATTTCCAAACATATTAAGAACATATCATCTTGATAGCTCTATATTTTAGGATATTCTGGTAATTTGCCAAATCAAGATCGTGACATTACGATTTTCTTCTTGGAACATTAACTATGTTCATCCAAAAATTCATATCTACAAATTCTGGACCATTATCCGCTTGACTTAAGGTCGGGAAGAGAAAACGAAAGCATGAAGCTCCGAAATATAATGGAGAATATAAAGCCCGATAACAACCCCGAAATTACAAACCTTGTATATCAATGCATATAGCAATATAAAGATACGGGAGGATAAAAAACACAATAACCCCAAGGTAATGGTAGAAGAAAATAACTTCCTCCGGTGGTAGATGAAAAAGAAGAATGACAGATATGAAAGTTAAGAGTATATCAAGAATCAATACTGGATGAAGCATATTAACGAATGCTTTAAAGTATGAATTGGGGAGAAAGACTAGAAGGTGTGAGCTGTGGAAATAAAGAAACGAAGGGGCGGATTTATAGTAAAATATCAGACAGAGAAATCGAGACAGATTATCGCATTTAATCAAATAAGATCCTGATTTCCTTAATCGCCAAAGAACCAAATCTTATTGCAAAGATTTTCTTTAAATTCCATGAATTCCAGAAATCAATCATAACTACGTCATCGGTTAAAACGAATATACGTTTACTCATTTCACTCTCTTGCGATAGCTTCACTTATACTCTTCGCGTAATCAAATTGTTTTATCTATATTACTCAATGATGATAAAACTCTATTTATCAACTCATATTCGTCATGAAAACATTTTTAAAGTTAGCCATGACGACCTCGATCAAATTTCGGGACGAAATTTCTTTAACGGGTAGGTACTGTGACGACCCGGAAATTTCCGACCAAATTTAAACCTAACCTTTATATGTTTCTGACACGATAAGCAGAATTTGTAATGTTGAATCTCAAAAAGTTTGGAACTACATTCATGTAATCAATTACCCTTTGACCATGTTTGACGATTCACGAACAATTATGTGTATATAGATATGTATATATAATATATAATAACTGAAAACATTAACAAAGTATTTGATATATATGATACTTTACATGAACGTATTTGTTTCGATATATTTATCGACAGAATTAAGAGATAATATCAAATGATTGAATTATCAGATACATTATGATATGATTACGGGCCAATGTTATGAGGTCCACTGTGATTTAAGAAATCTATTCTTTTTGACAATATTCGAAAAATGGTAAAGTGATCTATAAGTAAGAACGTGGAGTGTAAATAACTTAGATGTTGGATATCGACAAGTTACACTTAACTCGACATTTTTCATTAAGATGATTTCATACGTTTATTAAACCTTTGGATTTTATCCCATGCTTCACCAACAGACTGTAATTTAAAAACTTGAAACCTATTATGAATATATATAATTCTACTTTTCTAAAATGTTTTATGATATAACGATTTAAATTAATATTAAATATATTTATACGCGTATTATACGTACATAGTTTTATACTTTTACTATACTTTAACTTTACCTTTACTTTACTTTTATTTTACTTTAACTTTAATAATTCACTTTAATAATTCACTTTAATAATTCATACTTTAATAATTCACTTTAATAATTCATACTTTAATAATTCACTTTAATAATTCATACTTTAATAATTCACTTTAATAATTTAAAAATCTATTATAAATAGAATTCAATAGGTTTTATTATTTCATAGAAAGTTGAAAATATATTTCTCTAAACTCTCTCAATCGAATTACATATATATATTTACTTAGTATTATTTCAAGATATTATTAGAATACATAAAATACTACGACGGAGTTATATTCAGAAGATTTCAAAATAAGTTTTCAAACGGGATAGAGCTAAGGAAATTATGGGTTATAGCTATGGAGGTTATGGATATTGTTCGAGGGTATTGCTCGTGAGGTCAACCTAACTTTTATCATTTTCGTTGCGTCTACGTACTTTCCTGCAATATTGAATCACAATATTGATACGTGAGCATTCATATCTTATCTTTTATATATTAATAGTGTATCCCTGACTAGTGCTCGAGTATATATGATTATGCATGTTTGTATGCTTAGTTTCGTCGTTAAATAGTTTATGATAAATTACAAATTTGATACATATGCTACTGAGATAAGGTATATGATATGCATGTCGTTGAAAAGCTAAAGAAAAATTAATAACTTTTCATTTAGAAATCGTGTGGGTTCGATGAACGGATTAAAAGATACGGTCAACTGAATTATTATTAATTTTAATATTATTATTAAAACGATTATTATAATTGTTATCAGTTGATGTTATTACTAAAATTATTTTTATTACTAAAAATTAATATTTTTATTGAAACTATCATTTTATTATTTTTATCATTATTATTATTATCAATATTATTTAATCAAATAAATATGCGTACAAAGATATTTTTACCACACGTAATATAATTACATTAATAATACATACCACTATATTTTTATGATATTAAGTGAATTTTATAAATTTTATTACTTGAGATATATAAAAGTATATTTTTATCACATATGAATTTAAATATAAATTTTTATTTATTAATAAATGACTTGTATTATTTAGTATTATAAGATCTGATAAATATATTTAAATATATAAAACGACTATATATAAGTTATATAATAAACATGTATAGATTTTGGAAGTCATTTTAGGTCAAGTTGACTTTTGTTGACTTTTGCATGTCGGTCTCGAGCATTAGGATTGTGATACACTACGACCTGACCTAAATTGTTAGACAGATATTGACCAACATATAAATATATATATACTTAATATAGGTTCATGAATCCGAGACAAACCCTGCACTTGTTCAGTGCCGTCATATACATAATTGCTACGAAATACAGTATTGTGAGTTTCATTTGCTCCCTTTTTATATATTTTTGGGCTGAGAATACATGCGCTGATTTATAAATGTTTTACGAAATAGGCACAAGTACTAAAACTAATTCTATGTGGGTTTAAACCAGAAATATACCCTTAGCTTGGTAACATTAAACTACTTGTCTATGTACGGTAGGCGCGAATCCTAAAGATAGATCTATTGGGCCTGACAAACCCCATCCTGACTATGGGATGCTTTAGTACTTCGAGGTTATTTTAAACACACCTGATCTGGTGTACTTCAGAGGGTAAAACATGAACGTTAAGGCTTGTTACCGGGTGCCTACAACTTATAGAATACTTTTATACACTTGCGAGTGTACATATATTTATAAACGGAAATCTTGTGGTCTATTAATATATTGAAATGATTGATATGATAAACCTATGAACTCACCAACCTTTTGGTTGACACTTTTAAGCATGTTTATTCTCAGGTATTAAAGAAATCTTCCGCTGTGCATTAGCTCATTTTAAGGATATTACCTGGAGTCATTCATGACATACTTTGAAAGACGTTGCATTCGAGTCGATGAGTTCATCAAGATTAATATTAAGTCAATTATAGTTGGATGTAATATGAAATGGTATGCATGCCGTCAATTTTTGATGTAAAGAAAGTTTGTCTTTTAAAAACGAATGCAATGTTTGTAAAACGTATCATATAGAGGTCAAATACCTCGCGATGTAATCAACTATTGTGAATCGTTTATAATGTATATGAACGGATCATTTCAATCTCCAGCCATATTTGCATCTGTATAGCCTTCCAAGATTGGATCAGCTCCCCCGTAACAAAGACATATCTTCGTTGTACCTTTAAGATATCTGAGAATCTATTTTACCGCATTCCAATGCTCTTTCCCGGGGTTAGAGAGAAAACAACTCATTGTTCCCACTGCGTGAGCAATATCAGGCCTCGTACACACCATTGCATACATCAAACTTCCAACCGCTGAAGAATATGGTACTGACGATATCTCCCCGATCTCTTCCTTGAATGAGGGACAAGAACTCTTGCTTAACTTGAAATGGTTGGGTAATGGAATGCTAACATGTTTGGCATTGTTCATATTGAATCGTGAAAGGACTCATTCAATATACTTCTCCTGAGATAGCCATAACCTTCTATTCTTCCTATCTTGGGTAATCTGTATTCCCAAAATTTGTTGAGCCTGTCCTAAGTCTTTCATGTCAAAAGACTTAGAGAGTTCCTTCTTCAGCTGGTTGATCTTCGTTGCATCTTTCCCTACGATCAAAATATCATCTACATATAGTAGAAGAGCAACGAAATCTCCTTCAGAAAGCTTCTGAATGTAGACACACTCATCTGCTGCAGTTTTCTTGTACCCTTGACTCACCATGAAATGTCCCGTTCATATTGATTATAAACGTTCCATTAATTGATTTCGTCGCGAGGTTTTGACCTCTATATGAGACGTTTTTCAAAGACTGCATTTATTTTTTAAACAACCATAACCTTTATTTTGTCTATAAAGATTTAAAAAGCATTACGTAGATTATCAAATAATGATAATCTAAAATATACCGTTTACACACGACCATTACATAATGGTTTACAATAAGAATATATTACATCAAAAATAAGTTTCTTGAATGCAGTTTTTACATAATATCATACAAGCATGGACTCCAAATCTTGTCCTTATTTTAATATGCAACAGCGGAAGCTCTTAATAATCACCTGAGAATAAACATGCTTAAAACGTCAACAAAAATGTTGGTGAGTTATAGGTTTAACCTATATATTATCAAATCATAATAATAGACCACAAGATTTCATATTTCAATATACATCCCATACATAGAGATAAAATTCATTCATATGGTGAACATCTGGTAACCGACATTAACAAGATGCATATAAGAATATCCCCTATCATTCCGGGAAATCCTTCGGACATGATAAAAACGAATTCGAAGTACTAAAGCATCCGATACTTTAGATGGGGTTCGTTAGGCCCAATAGATCTATCTTTAGGATTCGCGTCAATTAGTAGATCGGTTTACTAATTCTTAGGCTACCAAGCAAAAGGGGCATATTCGGCTTCGATCATTCACCCATATAATGTAGTTTCATTTACTTGTGTCTATTTCGTAAAACATTTATAAAACTGCGTGTATTCTCATCCCAAAATATTAGATTTTAAAAGTGGGACTATAACTCACTTTCACAGATTTTTACTTCGTCGGGAAGTAAGACTTGGCCACTGGTCGATTCACGAATCTATAACAAATATGTACATATATATCAAAGTATGTTCAAAATATATTTACAACACTTTTAATACATTTTGATGTTTTAAGTTTATTAAGTCAGATGTCCTCGTTAGTAACCTACAACTAGTTGTCCAAAGTTAGATGTACAGAAAAAAATTGATATATATTATCTTGAATCAATCCACGACCCAGTGTATACACGTCTCAGGCTAGATCACAACTCAAAGTATATATATTTTTGGAATCAACCTCAACCCTGTATAGCTAACTCCCACATTACTGCATATAGAGTGTCTATGGTTGTTCCAAATAATATATACACATGGGTCGATATGATATGTCAAAACATTTACATACGTGTCTATGGTATCCCAAGATTACATAATATATTAGAATACATGTATAATACAATATAAGTTAGCTAGGATATGATTAATATAGATTTGTTACCAATTTTCACGTAGCTACAACAAGAAAAAAAAAATCTAATCTTATTTTACCCATAACTTATTCGTTTTAAATCCGTTTTGAGTGAATCAAATTGCTATGGTTTCATATTGAACTCTATTTTATGAATCTAGACAGAAAAAATATAGGTTTATAGTCGAAAATATAAGTTACAAGTCGTTTTTGTAAAGGTAGTCATTTCAGTCGAAAGAACGACGTCTAGATGACCATTTTGGAAAACATACTTCCACTGTGAGTTTAACCATAATTTTTGGATATAGTTTCATGTTCATAATAAAAATTATTTTCCCAGAATAACAACTTTTAAATCAAAGTTTATCATAGTTTTTAATTAACTAACCCAAAACAGCCCGCGGTGTTACTACGACGGCGTATATCCGATTTTACGGTGTTTTTTGTGTTTTCAGGTTTTAAATCATTAAGTTAGCATATCATATAGATATAGAACATGTGTTAAGTTGATTTTAAAAGTCAAGTTAGAAGGATTAACTTTTGTTTACGAACAAGTTTAGAATTAACTAAACTATGTTCTAGTGATTACATGTTCAGATCTTCGAATAAGATAGTTTTATATGTATGAATCGAATGATGTTATGAACATAATTAATACCTCAAGTTTAGTAGGTAAAATTACTAGAAGTAACAAGAAATGATCTAGCTTCAAAGGATCTTGGATGGCTTGAAAGTTCTTGAAGTAGAATCATGACACGAAAACAAGTTCAAGTAAGATTTCCACTCGAAATAAGATTGTTATAGTTATAGAAATTGAATCAAAGTTTGAATATGAGTATTACCTTATATTAGAAAGTATCTTACTATAAATAAGAAAGATTTCTTGAGGTTGGATGATCACTCTACAAGATTGTAAGTAAGCTAGCAAACTTGGAAGTATTCTTGATTTTATGAAACTAGAACTTGTAGAATTTATGAAGAACACTTAGAACTTGAAGATAGAACTTGAGAGAGATCAATTAGATGAATAAAATTGAAGAATTAACGTGTTTTTAGGTGTTTTTGGTCGTTGTTATATGGATTAGATATAAAGGATGTGTAATTTTGTTTATATGTAAATAAGTCATGAATGATTACTCATATTTTTGTAATTTTATGAGATATTTCATGCTAGTTGCCAAATGATGGTTCCCACATGTGTTAGGTGACTCACATGGGCTGCTAAGAGCTGATCATTGGAGTGTATATACCAATAGTACATACATCTAAAAGCTGTGTATTGTACGAGTACGAATACGGGTGTATACGAGTAGAATTGTTGATGAAACTGAACGAGGATGTAATTGTAAGCATTTTTGTTAAGTAGAAGTATTTTAATAAGTGTCTTGAAGTCTTTAAAAAGTGTATGAATACATATTAAAACACTACATGTATATACATTTTAACTAAGTCGTTAAGTCATCGTTAGTCGTTACATGTAAATGTTGATTTGAAACCTTTAAGTTAACGATCTTGTTAAATGTTGTTAACCCATTGTTTATTAAATAAAATGAGATGTTAAATTATTACATTATCATGATATCATGATGTATTAATATATCTTAATATTATATATATACATTAAATGTCGTTACAACGATAATCGTTACATATATGTCTCGTTTCAAAATCATTAAGTTAGTAGTCTTGTTTTTACATATGTAGTTCATTGTTAATATACTTAATGATATGTTTACTTATCATAATATCATGTTAACTATATATATATATATATATATATATATATATATATATATATATATATATATATATATATCCATATATATGTCATCATATAGTTTTTACAAGTTTTAACGTTCGTGAATCACCGGTCAACTTGGATGGTCAAATGTCTATATGAAACCTATTTCAATTAATCAAGTCTTAACAAGTTTGATTGCTTAACATGTTGGAAACACTTAATCATGTAAATAAAAATTTCATTTAATATATATAAACATGGAAAAGTTCGGGTCACTACAGTACCTACCCGTTAAATAAATTTCGTCCCGAAATTTTAAACAGTTGGAGGTGTTGACGTATCTTCTGAAAATAAGTGCGGGTATTTCTTCTTCATCTGATCTTCTCGTTCCCAGCTAAACTCGGGTCCTCTATGAGCATTCCATCGAACCTTAACAATTGGTATCTTGTTTTGTTTAAGTCTTTTAACCTCACGATCCATTATTTCGACGGGTTCTTCGATGAATTGAAGTTTTTCGTTGATTTGGATTTCGTCTAACGGAATAGTGAGATATTATTTAGCAAAACATTTCTTAAAATGCGAAATGTGGAAAGTGTTATGTACAGCCGCGAGTTGTTGAGGTAACTCAAGTCGGTAAGCTACTGGTCCGACACGATCAATAATCTTGAATGGTCCAATATACCTTGGATTTAATTTACCTCGTTTACCAAATCGAACAACTCCTTTCCAAGGTGCAACCTTAAGCATGACCATCTCTCCAATTTCAAATTCTATATCTTTTCTTTTAATGTCGGCGTAGCTCTTTTGTCGACTTTGGGCGGTTTTCAACCGTTGTTGAATTTGGATGATCTTCTCGGTAGTTTCTTGTATTATCTCCGGACCCGTAATCTGTCTATCCCTCACTTCACTCCAACAAATTGGAGACCTGCACTTTCTACCATAAAGTGCTTCAAATGGCGCCATCTCAATGCTTGAATGGTAGCTGTTGTTGTAGGAAAATTTTGCTAACGGTAGATGTCGATCCCAACTGTTTCCGAAATCAATAACACATGCTCGTAGCATGTCTTCAAGCGTTTATATCGTCCTTTCGCTCTGCCCATCAGTTTGTGGATGATAGGCAGTGCTCATGTCTAGACGAGTTCCTAATGCTTGCTGTAATGTCTGCCAGAATCTTGAAATAAATCTGCCATCCCTATCAGAGATAATAGAGATTGGTATTCCATGTCTGGAGATGACTTCCTTCAAATACAGTCGTGCTAACTTCTCCATCTTGTCATCTTCTCTTATTGGCAGGAAGTGTGCTGATTTTGTGAGACGATCAACTATTACCTAAATAGTATCAAAACTACTTGCAGTCCTTGGCAATTTAGTGATGAAATCCATGGTAATGTTTTCCCATTTCCATTCTGGGATTTTGGGTTGTTGAAGTAGAGCTGATGGTTTCTGATGCTTAGCTTTGACCTTAGAACACGTCAAACATTCTCTTACGTATTTAGCAACATCGGCTTTCATACCCGGTCACCAAAAATATTTCTTGAGATCCTTGTACATCTTCCCCATTCCAAGATGTATTGAGTATCTGGTTTTATGAGCTTCTCTAAGTACCATTTCTCTCATATCTCCAAATTTTGGTACCCAAATCCTTTCAGCCCTATACCGGGTTCCGTCTTCCCGAATATTAAGATGCTTCTCCGATCCTTTGGGTATTTCATCCTTTAAATTTTCCTCTTTTAAAACTCCTTGTTGCGTCTCCTTTATTTGAATAGTAAGGTTATTGTGAATCATTATATTCATAGATTTTACTCGAATGGGTTCTCTGTCCTTCCTGCTCAAGGCGTCGGCTACCACATTTGCCTTCCCCGGGTGGTAACGAATCTCAAAGTCGTAATCATTCAACAATTCAATCCACCTATGCTGCCTCATATTCAGTTGTTTCTGATTAAATATGTGTTGAAGACTTTTATGGTCGGTATATATAATACTTTTGACCCCATATAAGTAGTGCCTCCAAGTCTTTAATGCAAAAACAACCGCGCCTAATTCCAAATCATGCGTCGTATAATTCTGTTCATGAATCTTCAATTGTCTAGACGCATAAGCAATTACTTTCGTTCGTTGCATTAATACACAACCGAGACCTTGCTTTGAGGCGTCACAATATATCACAAAATCATCATTCCCTTCAGGTAATGACAATATAGGTGCCGTAGTTAACTTTTTCTTTAACAATTGAAACGCTTTCTCTTATTCATCTTTCCATTCAAATTTCTTCCCTTTATGCGTTAATGCAGTCAAGGGTTTTGCTATTCTGGAAAAGTCTTGGATGAACCTTCTGTAGTAACCCGCTAGTCCTAAAAACTGGCGTATGTGTTTCGGAGTTTTTGGGGTTTTCCACTTTTCAACGGTTTCGATCTTTGCTGGATCCACCTGAATACCTTCTTTGTTCACTATGTGACCGAGGAATTTAACTTCTTCCAACCAAAATGCACACTTGAAAACTTAGCGTACAGTTTTTCTTTTCTCAGCAACTCTAGCACTTTTCTCAAATGTTCTTCGTGCTCTTGATCATTCTTCGAGTAAAGAAGTATGTCATCGATGAAAACAATGACAAACTTGTCAAGGGTTCATGAGGTCCATGAACACAGCTGGTGCGTTAGTCAATCCAAACGGCATAACCATAAACTCGTAATGACCGTAACGCGTCTTAAAAGCAGTCTTTGGAATATCATCCTCCTTCACCCGCATTTGATGATATCCAGAATGTAAATTGATCTTCGAATAAACAGGTGTAGTTGATCAAATAAGTCGTCAATTCTCGGTAGTGGGTAGCGGTTCTTGATGGTAAGTTTTTTCAACTCTCGATAGTCGATACACAACCTGAATGTACCATCTTTCTTCTTAACAAACAAAACAGGAGCTCCCCACGATGATGTGCTTGGTCGAATGAAACCATGCTCTAAAAGTTCTTGTAATTGGCTCTGAAGTTCCTTCATTTCGCTAAGTGCGAGTCTGTATGGAGCACGAGCTATTGGTGCAGCTCCCGGTACAAGGTCTATTTGAAATTCAATGGATCGGTGTGGAGGTAGTCCCGGTAATTCTTTCGGAAATACATCGGGAAATTCTTTTGCGACGGGAATATCATTGATGTTCTTTTCTTCGGAATTGACTTTCTCGACGTGTGCTAGCACAACATAGCAACCTTTTCTTATTAGTTTTTGTGCCTTCAGGTTACTAATAAGATTTAACTTCGTGTTGCTCTTTTCTCCGTACACCATTAAGGGTTTTCCTTTTTCTCGTATAATGCGAATTGCATTTTTGTAACAAACGATCTTTGCTTTCACTTCTCTCAACCAGTCCATACCGATTATCACATCAAAACTCCTTAACTCTACTGGTATCAAGTCAATCTTAAATGTTTCGCTAACTAGTTTAATTTCTCGATTCCGACATATATTATCTGCTGAAATTAATTTACCATTTGCTAATTCGAGTAAAAATTTACTATCCAAAGGCGCCAATGGGCAACTTAATTTAGCACAACATTCTCTACTCATATAGCTTCTATCCGCACCCGAATCAAATAAAACATAAGCAGATTTATCGTCAATAACAAACGTACCCGTAACAAGCTCCGGGTCTTCCTATGCTTCTGCCGCATTAATATTGAAAACTCTTCCACGGCCCTGCCCATTAGTATTCCCCTGATTCGGGCAATTTCTAATAATGTGGCCCAGTTTTCCACATTTATAACAAACAGCGTTGGTATTACTTGCTCCGACACTATTCGTTTCGGCATTACTTGTTCCGGCATTATTTGTTCCTTTAGTTCTGTTAAACTTTGGTCCGTAGACCTCACACTTTATCGCGCTATGACCATTTATTTTACACCTATTGCAAAATGTTGTGCAAAACCCCTGATGATTTTCTTCACACCTATGACATGGCTGTTTTTGGTTTTTGTTACCGTTGTTGTTATTGAGGTTGTTGTTGGGATTGTTATTGTTGTTGAAACGGTTGTTGTAGTTATTGTTGTTGTTGTTGGGATGTTTGTTGTAGTTATTGTTAAGATTGCGGTTATTGTTGTGATTGTTGTTGCGGTTGTTGGGATAGTTGTTGCGATTGTGGTTGTAATTGTTGTTGTTATTGTACTGGTGACTCTTGTCACCGTTTTCCTCCCACTTCCTCTTGAGTTATTTCGTGTTGGCTTCTTCGGCCGCCTGCTCTTTAATTCTTCCCTCAATCTGATTTATGAGTTTATGAGCCATTCGACTTGCCTTCTGTATAGAAGCGGGCTCGTGTGAACTCACATCTTCTTGAATCCTTACTGGTAACCCTTTTACAAACGCGTCGATCTTCTCTTCTTCATCTTTGAATGCTCCCGGACACAATAGGCACAACTCTGTGAATCGTCGTTCATATGTGGTAACGTCGAACCCTTGTGTTCGTAACTCTCTAAGTTCTGCCTTGAGTTTATTGACTTCGTTTCTAGGACGGTACTGCTCGTTCATCAATTGCTTGAATGCCGACCACGGTAGTGCGTAAACAGAATTTTGTCCTACCTGTTCAAGATAGGTGTTCCACCACGTTAACGCAGTACCTGTGAAGGTATGCGTAGCGTACTTAACTTTGTCCTCTTCAGTACACTTACTTATGGCAAACACCGATTCGACTTTCTCGGTCCACTGTTTCAATCCAATTGGTCCTTCGGTTCCATCAAATTCCAAAGGTTTGCAAGCAGTGAATTCTTTGTAGGTGCATTCTACACGATTTCTTGCGCTGTTAGCTGCATTGCTAGATTCAGCGTTATTGTTGGTATGTAGCGCAGCCTGTACTGCGGCTATGTTTGCAGCAAGAAAGGTACGAAATTCCTCTTCGTTCATATTCAAGGTGTGTGGAGTAGTCGGTGCCATTTCCTTCAAAATAGACAACTGAATCGAGTTAATCATACAGAATATTAAGAGTAGTCAATAGTATTTCGTAGCATAATATGAACTCATTTATAAAAGCTTTTTCTTCATATTAGCGTTTTATAAGTTTAAATTCGGGTACTACCTACCCGTTAAGTTCATACTTAGTAGCTAATATACAATTCAACTACTGCAATTCCATATGAAAAACTGATTATAATAATATATCACATATAAATATTCTTCAAACTTACAACTTCGCTATATTACATATAACATGAAATATAGTACACTTTGATACATGACAGTTTTGAAGATAAATCTAGTTAATACACAAGTTGTTCAGCAAAGGAAATAAAGACACGTAATTCATAAGTCCAGAAACAAGTTATGCATTCTGGTTTTACTAAGAAGACTTCCCATCCTTGGTCTTGTGGAAAATAACCGTTATGACCATTGACTAGGCAGCATCTTGTAATGTCGTCAAAAGGACGAGGGTTTCGTAATGTCCAATAGCCCCGTAATAATCTAAAAACCTTGTTTCTCACCCTAACTACTGAATCCCTCACTTGTGGGAAAGTTTTATTTAAAAGCTGTAATCCGATGTTCTTTTTCTCAGTTTAGTAAGAAGCGAACATCACTAACCCGTAAGCATAACATGCTTCTTTATGTTGCATGTTAGAAGCTCTTTCTAATTCACGAAATCCTATGTTGGGATATGTTGAGTCAAAATAGGTTCTTAACCCGTAGCGTAAAATTGCATTTGGGTTCCCCGCATTTAATGCTTTAAAGAAAACACGGCGTAACTTATGGTCTCCCCAATGTGATATACCCGCCTATCAAAGGAAAGCCTTTTATAAACTAAGGCATTTCCGGAAAGTCTTTCAAATGTTTGACAAGTTAATTTCGCCATAACTAAATGTGATGATGAATTCTGACCGACTCTAGACAAGATTTCCTCAATCATATCCTCTGGTAGGTCTTCTAAAATATTCGGTCGTCTACCCTTAACGTCCATTTTGTTTTTATACTGTAAAATAGACAAGGATTATATTCGTAAAAGATAATTAACAAACAATACAAGCAATTTTTACATAGAACATAAAAGTACAAGCACAGTGCAATACATATAATACACAACATGATTACAACCCTCTAATCTGAATCACTGGTTTCTTCTTCTTCGGACTTGGTTCGTTTTCCTATTTTTCTAGGAATATTGATGTTCCTCTAATACGAGCCGTCTGAAATGTCCCGTTCTTATTGATTAAAAACGTTCCTTATTAATTGATTACGTTGCGAGGTTTTGACCTCTATATGAGATGTTTTTCAAAGACTGCATTCATTTTTAAAACAAACCATAACCTTTATTTCATAAATAATGGTTTAAAAAGCTTTACGTAGATTATCAAATAATGATAATCTAAAATATCCTGTTTACACACGACCATTACGTAATGGTTTACAATACAAATATGTTACATCGAAATCAGTTTCTTGAATGCAGTTTTTACACAATATCATACAAACATGGACTCCAAATCTTGTCCCTATTTTAGTATGCAACAGCGGAAGCTCTTAATATTCACCTGAGAATAAACATGCTTTAAACGTCAACAAAAATGTTGGTGAGTTATAGGTTTAACCTATATATATCAAATCGTAACAATAGACCACAAGATTTCATATTTCAATATACATCCCATACATAGAGATAAAAATCATTCATATGGTGAACACCTGGTAACCGACATTAACAAGATGCATATATAAGAATATCCCCATCATTCCAGGACACCCTTCGGATATGATATAAATTTTGAAGTACTAAAGCATCCGGTACTTTGGATGAGGTTTGTTAGGCCCAATAGATCTATCTTTAGGATTCACGTCAATTAGGGTGTCTGTTCCCTAATTCTTAGATTACCAGACTTAATAAAAAGGGGCATATTCGATTTCGATAATTCAACCATAGAATGTAGTTTCACGTACTTGTGTCTATTTTGTAAATCATTTATAAAACCTGCATGATTTCTCATCCTAAAAATGTTAGAATTTAAAAGTGGAACTATAACTCACTTTCACAGATTTTTACTTCGTCGGGAAGTAAGACTTAGCCACTGTTGATTCACGAACCTATAACAATATATACATATATATTAAAGTATGTTCAAAATATATTTACAACACTTTTAATATATTTTGATGTTTTAAGTTTATTAAGTCAGCTGTCCTCGTTAGTAACCTACAACTAGTTGTCCACAGTTATATGTACAGAAATAAATCGATAAATATTATCTTGAATCAATCCACGACCCAGTGTATACGTATCTCAATATTGATCACAACTCAAACTATATATATTTTGGAATCAACCTCAACCCTGTATAGCTAACTCCAACATTCACATATAGAGTGTCTATGGTTGTTCCGAAATATATATAGATGTGTCGACATGATAGGTCGAAACATTGTATACGTGTCTATGGTATCTCAAGATTACATAATATACAATACAAGTTGATTAAGTTATGGTTGGAATAGATTTGTTACCAATTTTCACGTAGCTAAAATGAGAAAAATTATCCAATCTTGTTTTACCCATAATTTCTTCATTTTAAATCCGTTTTGAGTGAATCAAATTGCTATGGTTTCATATTGAACTCTATTTTATGAATATAAACAGAAAAAGTATAGGTTTATAGTCGGAAAAATAAGTTACAAGTCGTTTTTGTAAAGGTAGTCATTTCAGTCGAAAGAACGACGTCTAGATGACCATTTTAGAAAACATACTTCCACTTTGAGTTTAACCATAATTTTTGGATATAGTTTCATGTTCATAATAAAAATCATTTTCTCAGAATAACAACTTTTAAATCAAAGTTTATCATAGTTTTTAATTAACTAACCCAAAATAGCCCGCGGTGTTACTACGACGGCGTAAATCCGGTTTTACGGTGTTTTTCGTGTTTCCAGGTTTTAAATCATTAAGTTAGCATATCATATAGATATAGAACATGTGTTTAGTTAATTTTAAAAGTCAAGTTAGAAGGATTAACTTTTATTTGCGAACAAGTTTAGAATTAACTAAACTATGTTCTAGTGATTACGAGTTTAAACCTTCGAATAAGATAGTTTTATATATATGAATCGAATGATGTTATGAACATCATTACTACCTCAAGTTTAGTAGGTAATCCTACTGGAAGTGACAAGAAATGATCTAGCTTCAAAGGATCTTGGATGGCTTGAAAGTTCTTGAAGTAGGATCATGACACAAAAACAAGTTCAAGTAAGATTTTTACTCGAATTAAGATAGTTTATAGTTATAGAAATTGAATCAAAGTTTGAATATGAATATTACCTTGAATAAGAAAGATAACCTACTGTATATAACAAAGGTTTCTTGATCTTAGATGATTACTTGGAATGGATTAGAAAGCTTGGAAGTAAATTAGTAAACTTGAAGGGATTTTTGAAGTGTTCTTGAAGTGTTCTTCCTATGATGATTATAGCTTGGTTCTTGAAGTGATTTTTGATGAAGATGATGATTAACTACTGGAAAAATACGTTCATAATAGTGTGTGTGTGTGTTGAGAGAGAATTAGAAAGAGAATTGGAAGTGAAATGGAGTGAATGATGAGTGGTAATTGGTGAGTGGTGAGTGGGGTTAAAAGGAGTTCTAGTTAGTTGACTAGCTCATGGTAGAAGTTAAAATTGATTAGTCATACATGACATAATCAAGAGTGGAATCCCATGCTAGTTCCTATTGGTATATACCCATAGTAAGTACGTTTTGAAGCTGTGTATAATACGGGTAAGAATACGACTAGAATTCTTGATGAAAGAAAAGAATGGGAAAGTAACTGTAACCATTTTCGTTAAGTATGAGTGTTTTCATATATGTCTTGAAGTCTTCCAAAAGTATTTTAATACATCTAAATACACTACATGTATATACATTTTAACTGAGTCGTTAAGTCATCGTTAGTCGTTACATGTAAGTGTTGTTTTGAAACCTTTAAGTTAACGATCTCAATTAATGTTGTTAACCCATTGTTTATTATATCTAATGAGATGTTAAATTATTATATTATCATGATATTATGATATATTAATATATCTTAATATGATATATATACATTTAAATGTCGTTACAACGATAATCGTTACATATATGTCTCGTTTCGAAATCCTTAAGTTAGTAGTCTTGTTTATATGTATATAACTCATTGTTAATATACTTATGGAGATACTTACTTATAATAATCTCATGTTAACCATATGTATATCCATATATATATCGTCATGTCGTTTTTACAAGTTTTAACGTTCGTGAATCGCCGGTCAACTTGGGTGGTCAATTGTCTATATGAAACATATTTCAATTAATCAAGTCTTAATAAGTTTGATTGCTTAATATGTTGGAAACATTTAATCATGTAAATATCAATCTCAATTAATATATATAAACATGGAAAAGTTCGGGTCACTACAGTACCTACCCGTTAAATAAATTTCGTCCCGAAATTTTAAGCTGTTGAAGGTGTTGACGAATCTTCTGGAAATAGATGCGGGTATTTCTTCTTAATCTGATCTTCACGCTCCCAGGTGAACTCGGGTAATCTACAAGCATTCCATCGAACCTTAACAATTGGTATCTTGTTTTGCATAAGTCTTTTAACCTCACGATCCATTATTTCAATGGGTTCTTCGATGAATTGAAGTTTTTCGTTGATTTGGATTTCATCTAACGGAATAGTGAGATCTTCTTTAGTAAAACATTTCTTCAAATTCAAGACGTGGAAAGTGTTATGTACAGCCGCGAGTTGTTGAGGTAACTCAAGTCGGTAAGCTACTGGTCCGACACGATCAATAATCTTGAATGGTCCAATATACCTTGGATTTAATTTCCCTCGTTTACCAAATCGAACAACGCCTTTCCAAGGTGTAACTTTAAGCATGACCATCTCTCCAATTTCAAATTCTATATCTTTTCTTTTAATGTCAGCGTAGCTCTTTTGTCGACTTTGGGCGGTTTTCAACCGTTGTTGAATTTGGATGATCTTCTCGGTAGTTTCTTGTATAATCTCCGGACCCGTAATTTGTCTATCCCCCACTTCACTCCAACAAATCGGAGACCTGCACTTTCTACCATAAAGTGCTTCAAACGGCGCCATCTCAATGCTTGAATGGTAGCTGTTGTTGTAGGAAAATTCTGCTAACGGTAGATGTCGATCCCAACTGTTTCCGAAATCAACAACACATGCTCGTAGCATGTCTTCAAGCGTTTGTATCGTCCTTTCGCTTTGCCCATCAGTTTGTGGATGATAGGCAGTACTCATGTCTAGACGAGTTCGTAATGCTTGCTGTAATGTCTGCCAGAATCTTGAAATAAATCTACCATCCCTATCAGAGATAATAGAGATTGGTATTCCATGTCTGGAGACGACTTCCTTCAAATACAGTCGTGCTAACTTCTCCATCTTGTCATCTTCTCTTATTGGCAGGAAGTGTGCTGATTTGGTGAGACGATCAACTATTACCCAAATAGTATCAAAACCACTTGCAGTCCTTGGCAATTTAGTGATAAAATCCATGGTAATATTTTCCCATTTCCATTCCGGGATTTCGGGTTGTTGAAGTAGACCTGATGGTTTCTGATGCTCAGCTTTAACCTTAGAACACATCAAACATTCTCCTACATATTTAGCAACATCGGCTTTCATACCCGGCCACCAAAAATGTTTCTTGAGATCCTTGTACATCTTCCCCATTCCAGGATGTATTGAGTATCTGGTTTTATGAGCTTCTCTAAGTACCATTTCTCTCATATCTCCAAATTTTGGTACCCAAATCCTTTCAGCCCAATACCGGGTTCCGTCTTCCCGAATATTAAGATGCTTCTCCGATCCCTTGGGTATTTCATCCTTTAAATTTCCCCTTTTTAAAACTCCTTGTTGCGCCTCCTTTATTTGAGTAGTAAGGTTATTATGAATCATTATATTCATAGATTTTACTCGAATGGGTTCTCTGTCCTTCCTGCTCAAGGCATCGGCTACCACATTTGCCTTTCCCGGGTGGTAACGAATCTCATAGTCGTAATCATTCAACAATTCAATCCACCTACGCTGCCTCATATTCAGTTGTTTCTGATTAAATATGTGTTGAAGACTTTTGTGGTCGGTATATATAATACTTTTGACCCCATATAAGTAGTGCCTCCAAGTCTTTAATGCAAAAACAACCGCGCCTAATTCCAAATCATGCGTCGTATAATTTTGTTCGTGAATCTTCAATTGTCTAGACGCATAAGCAATCACCTTCGTTCGTTGCATTAATACACAACCGAGACCTTGCTTTGATGCGTCACAATAAATCACAAAATCATCATTCCCTTCAGGCAATGACAATATAGGTGCCGTAGTTAGCTTTTTCTTCAATAACTGAAACGCTTTCTCTTGTTCATCATTCCATTCAAATTTCTTCCCTTTATGCATTAATGCAGTCAAGGGTTTTGCTATTCTGGAAAAGTCTTGGATGAACCTTCTGTAGTAACCAGCTAGTCCTAAAAACCGGCGTATGTGTTTCAGAGTTTTCGGGGTTTCCCACTTTTCAACAGTTTCTATCTTTGCTGGATCCACCTTAATACCTTCTTTGTTCACTATGTGACCGAGGAATTTAACTTCTTCCAACCAAAATGCACACTTTGAAAACTTAGCGTACAATTCTTCCTTCCTCAATACTTCTAACACCTTTCTCAAATGTTCACCGTGTTCTTGGTCATTCTTTGAGTAAATAAGTATGTCATAAATGAAAATAATGACAAACTTGTCAAGGTATGGTCCACACACTCGGTTCATAAGGTCCATGAACATAGCTGGTGCATTAGTTAAACCAAATGGCATGACCATAAACTCGTAATGACCGTAACGTGTTCTGAAAGCAGTCTTTGGAATATCATCTTCTTTAACCCGCATTTGATGATACCCGGAACGTAAGTCAATCTTTGAATAAACAGAAGAGCCTTGTAGTTGATCAAATAAGTCGTCGATTCTCGGTAGTGGGTAGCGGTTCTTGATGGTAAGTTTGTTCAACTCTCGGTAGTCGATACACAACCTGAATGTACCATCTTTCTTCTTGACAAACAAAACAGGAGCTCCCCACGGTGATGTGCTTGGTCGAATAAAACCACGCTCTAAAAGTTCTTGTAATTGGCTTTGCAGTTCTTTCATCTCACTGGGTGCGAGTCTGTAAGGAGCACGAGCTATTGGTGCAGCTCCTGGTACAAGATCTATTTGAAATTTAACGGATCGATGTGGGGGTAATCCCGGTAATTCTTTCGGAAATACATCGGGAAATTCTTTTGCAATGGGAACATCATTGATGCTCTTTTCTTCAGTTTGTACTTTCTTGACGTGTGCTAGAACAGCATAGCAACCTTTTCTTATTAGTTTTTGTGCCTTCAAATTACGAATAAGATGTAGCTTCGTGTTGCCCTTTTCTCCGTACACCATTAAGGGTTTTTCTTTTTCTCGTATAATGTGAATTGCATTTTTGTAACAAACGATCTCTGCTTTCACTTCTTTCAACCAGTCCATACCGATTATCACATCAAAACTCCCTAACTCTACTGGTATCAAGTCAATCTTAAATGTTTCGCTAACCAGTTTAATTTCTCGATTCCGACATATATTATCTACTGAAATTAATTTACCATTTGCTAATTCGAGTAAAAATTTACTATCCAAAGGCGTCAATGGACAACTTAATTTAGCACAAAAATCTCTACTCATATAGCTTCTATCCGCACCTGAATAAAATAAAACGTAAGCAGATTTATTGTCAATAAGAAACGTACCCGTAACAAGCTCCGGGTCTTCTTGTGCCTCTGCCGCATTAATATTGAAAACTCTTCTACGGCCTTGTCCATTCATGTTCTCCTGGTTCGGGCAATTTCTAATAATGTGGCCCGGTTTTTCACATTTATAACAAACTACATTGGCATAACTTGCTCCGACACTACTTGCTCTGCCATTACTCGTTCCGACACCATTTGTTCCTTTCGTTCTATTAACCCCTGGTCCGTAGACCTCACACTTTGTCGCGCTATGACCATTTCTTTTACACTTGTTGCAAAATTTGGTGCAGAACCCCGAGTGATACTTTTCACACCTTTGGCATAGCTGCTTCTGATTGTTGTTGTTGTTGCGGTTATTATTGTTATTGGGATGATTGTTGTAGCTGCTGTTGCTGTTGTTGTTGTTGTTGTTGTTGTTGGGCCATTTGTTGTAGTTGCGATTGATGTTGCGATTGTTGAGATAATTGTTGCGATTATTGTTGTAATTGCTGTTGTTGTATTGGTGATTCTTATCATCGTTTTCCTCCCACTTTCTTTTGACTTGCTTCACATTGGCCTCTTCAGCAGTTTGTTCTTTAATTCTTTCTTCAATCTGGTTCGCTAGTTTGTAAGCCATTCTACATGCCTGTTGTATGGAGGCGGGCTCGTGTGAACTTATATCTTCTTGGATTCTTTCCGGTAATCCTTTCACAAACGCGTCGATCTTCTCTTCCTCATCTTCGAATGCTCCCGGACACAATAGGCACAATTCTGTGAATCGTCTTTCGTACGTGGTAATATCAAATCCTTGGGTTTGTAACCCTCTAAGTTCTGTCTTGAGCTTATTGACCTCGGTTCTGGGACGGTACTTCTCGTTCATCAAGTGCTTAAATGCTGACCACGGTAGTGCGTACGCATCATCTTGTCCCACTTGCTCTAGATAGGTATTCCACCATGTTAACGCAAAACCTGTGAAGGTATGCGTAGCGTACTTTACTTTGTCCTCTTCAGTACACTTACTTATGGCAAACACCGATTCGACCTTCTCGGTCCACCGTTTCAATCCGATCGGTCCTTCGGTTCCATCAAATTCCAAAGGTTTGCAGGCAGTGAATTCTTTGTAGGTGCATCCTACACGATTTCCTGTACTGCTAGATCCAAGGTTATTGTTGGTATGTAGCGCAGCCTGTACTGCGGCTATGTTTGAAGCTAGAAAAGTACGGAATTCCTCTTCATTCATATTCACGGTGTGTCGAGTAGTCGGTGCCATTTCCTTCAAAATAGTCAAATGGAACAAGTTAATCATACAGAATATTAAGAGTAGTTAATAGTATTTCGCAGCATAATATGAACTCATTTATAAAAGTTTTTTCTTCATATTAGCGTTTTATAAGTTTAAATTCGGGTAGTACCTACCCGTTAAGTTCATACTTAGTAGCTAATATACAATTCAACTACTACAATTCTATATGAAAAACTGATTATAATAATATTTCGCGTTCAAACTTTTACACAATATTTTACAAACTTACAATACCGCTTATTTTACATATAGCATGAAATATAGCACACAATAAATTTGATACAAGATGGTTGTGAAGATAATTCTAGCTAGTACACAAGTTGTTCAGCAAAGGCAATAAAGACACGTAATTCATACGTCTAGAAACAAGTCATGCATTCTGGTTTTACTACGATTACTTCCCATCCTTGGTCTTGCGGAACATAACCGTTATGGTCGTTGATAAGACAGCGTGTTGTAACGTCGTCAAAGGGACGAGGGTTACGTAATGTCCAACAGTCCCGTAACAATCTAAAAACCTCATTTCTTACCCCAATTACCGACTCCGTCACTTGTGGGAACGTTTTGTTTAATAGTTGTAGGCTGATGTTCTTGTTCTCACTTTGGTGAGAAGCGAACATTACTAATCCGTAAGCATAACATACTTCTTTATGTTGCATGTTAGCCGCTTTTTCTAAATCACGAAGTCCAATATTCGGATATATTGAGTCAAAATAATTTCTTAACCCATTGCGTAAAATAGCATTTGGGTTCCCCGCAATATATGCGTCAAAGTAAACACATCGTAACTTATGGATTTCCCAATGTGATATCCCCCATCTTTCGAACGAAAGCCTTTTATAAACCAAGGCATTCTTGGAACGTTCTTCGAATGTCTTACAAACTGATCTCGCCTTAAATAGTTGTGCCAAAGAATTCTGACCGACTCTAGACAAGATTTCATCAATCATGTCTCCGGGTAGATCTCTTAAAATATTGGGTTGTCTATCCATTTTGTGTTTTTATACTGTAAAATAGACAAGAGTTAGATTCATAAAAAAAATACTTATTAATACAAGCAATTTTTACATATATCATAAAGCATAAGCACACTATATTACATATATTACACCACACGAATACAACTATCTTATTCCGACTCGCTTGTTTCTTCTTCTTCGGTTTTGGTTCGTTTTGCCAAGTTTCTAGGGATATATGATGTTCCCCTAATACGAGCCGTCGTTTTCCACATTGGTTTAGAAAAACCTGGTGGTTTAGAGGTTCCCGGGTCATTGTTACAACTTAAGGACTTCGGGGGTTGACGATACATATAAAGTTCATCGGGGTTGGAATTAGATTTCTCTATTTTTATGCCCTTTCCCTTATTATTTTCTTTTGCCTTTTTAAATTCAGTTGGGGTAATTTCTATAACATCATCGGAATTCTCGTCAGAATCCGATTCATCGGAGAATTGGTAATCCTCCCAATATTTTGCTTCTTTAGCGGAAACACCATTGACCATAATTAACCTTGGTCGGTTGGTTGATGATTTTCTTTTACTTAACTGTTTTATTATTTCCCCCACCGGTTCTATTTCTTCATCCGGTTCCGATTCTTCTTCCGGTTCCGATTCTTCTCCTGGTTCCGACTCTTCTTCTGGTTCCTCTTCGGGAACTTGTGAATCAGTCCACGAATCATTCCAATTTACATTTGACTCTTCATTATTATTAGGTGAGTCAATGGGACTTGTTCTAGAGGTAGACATCTATCACATAATATCAAACGCGTTAAGAGATTAATATATCACATAATATTCATATGTTAAAAATATATAGTTTCCAACAAAATTTGTTAAGCAATCATTTTTCAAGTAAACACGGTCGAAGTCCAGACTCACTAATGCATCCTAACAAACTCGATAAGACACACTAATGCAAAATTCTGGTTCTCTAAGACCAACGCTCGGATACCAACTGAAATGTCCCGTTCTTATTGATTAAAAACATTCCATATTAATTGATTTCGTTGCGAGGTTTTGACCTCTATATGAGACGTTTTTCAAAGACTGCATTCATTTTTAAAACAAACCATAACCTTTATTTCATAAATAAAGGTTTAAAAAGCTTTACGTAGATTATCAAATAATGATAATCTAAAATATCCTGTTTACACACGACCATTACATAATGGTTTACAATACAAATATGTTACATCGAAATCAGTTTCTTGAATGTAGTTTTTACACAATATCATACAAACATGGACTCCAAATCTTGTCCTTATTTTAGTATGCAACAGCGGAAGCTCTTAATATTCACTTGAGAATAAACATGCTTTAAACGTCAACAAAAATGTTGGTGAGTTATAGGTTTAACCTATATATATCAAATCGTAACAATAGACCACAAGATTTCATATATCAATATACATCCCATACATAGAGATAAAAATCATTCATATGGTGAACACCTGGTAACCGACATTAACAAGATGCATATATAAGAATATCCCCATCATTCCGGGACACCCTTCGGATATGATATAAATTTCGAAGTACTAAAGCATCCGGTACTTTGGATGGGGTTTGTTAGGCCCAATAGATCTATCTTTAGGATTCGCGTCAATTAGGGTGTCTGTTCCCTAATTCTTAGATTACCAGACTTAATAAAAAGGGGCATATTCGATTTCGATAATTCAACCATAGAATGTAGTTTCACGTACTTGTGTCTATTTTGTAAATCATTTATAAAACCTGCATGTATTCTCATCCCAAAAATGTTAGAATTTAAAAGTGGGACTATAACTCACTTTCACAGATTTTTACTTCGTCGGGAAGTAAGACTTGGCCACTGTTGATTCACGAACCTATAACAATATATACATATATATTAAAGTATGTTCAAAATATATTTACAACACTTTTAATATATTTTGATGTTTTAAGTTTATTAAGTCAGCTGTCCTCGTTAGTAACCTACAACTAGTTGTCCACAGTTAGATGTACAGAAATAAATCAATAAATATTATCTTGAATCAATCCACGACCTAGTGTATACGTATCTCAGTATTGATCACAACTCAAACTATATATATTTTGGAATCAACCTCAACCCTGTATAGCTAACTCCAACATTCACATATAGAGTGTCTATGGTTGTTCCGAAATATATATAGATGTGTCGACATGATAGGTTGAAACATTGTATACGTGTCTATGGTATCTCAAGATTACATAATATACAATACAAGTTGATTAAGTTATGGTTGGAATAGATTTGTTACCAATTTTCACGTAGCTAAAATGAGAAAAATTATCCAATCTTGTTTTACCCATAACTTCTTCATTTTAAATCCGTTTTGAGTGAATAAAATTGCTATGGTTTCATATTGAACTCTATTTTATGAATCTAAACAGAAAAAGTATAGGTTTATAGTCGGAAAAATAAGTTACAAGTCGTTTTTGTAAAGGTAGTCATTTCAGTCGAAAGAACGACGTCTAGATGACCATTTTAGAAAACATACTTCCACTTTGAGTTTAACCATAATTTTTGGATATAGTTTCATGTTCATAAGAAAAATCATTTTCTCAGAATAACAACTTTTAAATCAAAGTTTATCATAGTTTTTAATTAACTAACCCAAAACAGCCCGCGGTGTTACTACGACGGCGTAAATCCGGTTTTACGGTGTTTTTCGTGTTTCCAGGTTTTAAATCATTAAGTTAGCATATCATATAGATATAGAACATGTGTTTAGTTAATTTTAAAAGTCAAGTTAGAAGGATTAACTTTTATTTGCGAACAAGTTTAGAATTAACTAAACTATGTTCTAGTGATTACGAGTTTAAACCTTCGAATAAGATAGTTTTATATATATGAATCGAATGATGTTATGAACATCATTACTACCTCAAGTTTAGTAGGTAAACTTACTGGAAGTGACAAGAAATGATCTAGCTTCAAAGGATCTTGGATGGCTTGAAAGTTCTTGAAGTAGGATCATGACACAAAAACAAGTTCAAGTAAGATTTTTACTCGAATTAAGATAGTTTATAGTTATAGAAATTGAATCAAAGTTTGAATATGAATATTACCTTGAATAAGAAAGATAACCTACTGTATATAACAAAGGTTTCTTGATCTTAGATGATTACTTGGAATGGATTAGAAAGCTTGGAAGTAAATTAGTAAACTTGAAGGGATTTTTGAAGTGTTCTTGAAGTGTTTTTCCTATGATGATTATAGCTTGGTTCTTGAAGTGATTTTTGATGAAGATGATGATTAACTACTGGAAAAATACATTCATAATAGTGTGTGTGTGTGTTGAGAGAGAATTAGAAATAGAATTGGAAGTGAAATGGAGTGAATGATGAGTGGTAATTGGTGAGTGGTGAGTGGGGTTAAAAGGAGTTCTAGTTAGTTGACTAGCTCATGGTAGAAGTTAAAATTGATTAGTCATACATGACATAATCAATAGTGGAATCCCATGCTAGTTCCTATTGGTATATACCCATAGTAAGTACGTTTTGAAGCTGTGTATAATACGGGTAAGAATACGACTAGAATTCTTGATGAAAGAAAAGAATGGGAAAGTAACTGTAACCATTTTCGTGAAGTATGAGTGTTTTGATATATGTCTTGAAGTATTCCAAAAGTATTTTAATACATCTAAATACACTACATGTATATACATTTTAACTGAGTCGTTAAGTCATCGTTAGTCGTTACATGTAAGTGTTGTTTTGAAACCTTTAAGTTAACGATCTCAATTAATGTTGTTAACCCATTGTTTATTATATCTAATGAGATGTTAAATTATTATATTATCATGATACTATGATATATTAATATATCTTAATATGATATATATACATTTAAATGTCGTTACAACGATAATCGTTACATATATGTCTCGTTTCGAAATCCTTAAGTTAGTAGTCTTGTTTATATGTATATAACTCATTGTTAATATACTTATGGAGATACTTACTTATAATGATCTCATGTTAACCATATGTATATCCATATATATATCGTCATGTCGTTTTTACAAGTTTAACGTTCGTGAATCGCCGGTCAACTTGGGTGGTCAATTGTCTATATGAAACATATTTCAATTAATCAAGTCTTAACAAGTTTGATTGTTTAACATGTTGGAAACATTTAATCATGTAAATATCAATCTCAATTAATATATATTAACATGGAAAAGTTCGGGTCACTACACCGTCGTTTTCCATAATGGTTTAGAAAAACCTGGTGGTTTAGAGGTTCCCGGGTCATTGTTACATTTTAGGAAATACGGATGTTGTCGATACATATAAAGTTCATCGGGGTTGGAATCGGGTTTCTCTATTTTTATACCTTTTCCCTTATTATTTTCTTTCTCTTTATTAAATTGGGTCGAGGTAATTTCTATAACATCATCGGAATCCTCATCGGGATCCGATTCATCGGAAAATTGGTAATCCTCCCAATATTTTGCTTCCTCGGCGGAAACACCATTGACCATTATTAACTTTGATCCGTTGGTTGAAGATTTTCTTTTATTTAATCGATTTACTATATGTATCAATATTTCTTCCTCCGGAACCTCTTCTTCTTCTGGTTCCTCCTCTTCCGATTCCTCCTCTTCTGGTTCCTCTTCTTCCGGTTCCTCCTCTTCCGATTCCTCTTCTTCCGGTTCCTCTTCGGGAATTTGTGAATCTTCCCAAAATATATTTGATTCTTCATTATTATTAGGTGAATCAATGGGATTTGTACTAGAGGTAGACATCTATCACACAATATCAAACATGTTAAGAGATTAATATATCACATAATATTTACATGTTAATAATATATAGTTTGCAACAACAAAAATGTTAATCAATCGTTTTTGAAGAAAAATACGGTCGAAGTCCAGACTCATTAATGCATCCTAACAAACTCGGTAAGACACACTAATGCAATTTTCTTGTTCTCTAAGACCAACTTTCGGATACCAACTGAAATGTCCCGTTCATATTGATTATAAACGTTCCATATTAATTGATTTCGTCGCGAGGTTTTGACCTCTATATGAGACGTTTTTCAAAGACTGCATTCATTTTTAAAACAACCATAACCTTTATTTTATCTATAAAGGTTTAAAAAGCATTACGTAGATTATCAAATAATGATAATCTAAAATATACCGTTTACACACGACCATTACATAATGGTTTACAATAAGAATATATTACATCAAAAATAAGTTTCTTGAATGCAGTTTTTACATAATATCATACAAGCATGGACTCGAAATCTTGTCCTTATTTTAGTATGTAACAGCGGAAGCTCTTAATAATCACCTGAGAATAAACATGTTTAAAACGTCAACAAAAATGTTGGTGAGTTATAGGTTTAACCTATATATTATCAAATCATAATAATAGACCACAAGATTTCATATTTCAATATACATCCCATACATAGAGATAAAATTCATTCATATAGTGAACACCTGATAACCGACATTAACAAGATGCATATAAGAATATCCCCTATCATTCCGGGAAATCCTTCAGACATGATAAAAACGAATTCGAAGTACTAAAGCATCCGATACTTTAGATGGGGTTCGTTAGGCCCAATAGATCTATCTTTAGGATTCGCGTCAATTAGTAGATCGGTTTACTAATTCTTAGGCTACCAAGAAAAAGGGGCATATTCGGTTTCGATCATTCACCCATATAATGTAGTTTCATTTACTTGTGTCTATTTCGTAAAACATTTATAAAACTGCATGTATTCTCATCCCAAAATATTAGATTTTAAAAGTGGGACTATAACTCACTTTCACAGATTTTTACTTCGTCGGGAAGTAAGACTTGGCCACTGGTCGATTCACGTACCTATAACAAATATGTACATATATATCAAAGTATGTTCAAAATATATTTACAACACTTTTAATACATTTTGATGTTTTAAGTTTATTAAGTCAGCTGTCCTCGTTAGTAACCTACAACTAGTTGTCCAAAGTTAGATGTACAGAAAAAAATTGATATATATTATCTTGAATCAATCCACGACCCAGTGTATACACATCTCAGGCTAGATCACAACTCAAAGTATATATATTTTTGGAATCAACCTCAACCCTGTATAGCTAACTCCCACATTACTGCATATAGAGTGTCTATGGTTGTTCCAAATAATATATACACATGGGTCGATATGATATGTCAAAACATTTGCATACGTGTCTATGGTATCCCAAGATTACATAATATATTAGAATACATGTATAATACAATATAAGTTAGCTAGGATATGATTAATATAGATTTGTTACCAATTTTCACGTAGCTATAACAAGAAAAAATATCCAATCTTATTTTACCCATAACTTATTCGTTTTAAATCCGTTTTTAGTGAATCAAATTGCTATGGTTTCATATTGAACTTTATTTTATGAATATAGACAGAAAAAGTATAGGTTTATGGTCAGAAATATAAGTTACAAGTCGTTTTTGTAAAGGTAGTCATTTCAGTCGAAAGAACGACATCTAGATGACCATTTTGGAAATCATACTTCCACTTTGAGTTTAACCATAATTTTTGGATATAGTTTCATGTTCATAAGAAAAATTATTTTCCTAGAATAACAACTTTTAAATCAAAGTTTATCATAGTTTTTAATTAACTAACCCAAAACAGCCCGCAGTGTTACTACGACGGCGTATATCCGGTTTTACGGTGTTTTTCGTGTTTTTAGGTTTTATATCATTAAGTTAGAATATCATATAGATATAGAACATGTGTTAATTTGATTTTAAAAGTCAAGTTAGAAGGATTAACTTTTATTTACGAACAAGTTTAGAATTAACTAAACTATGTTCTAGTGATTACATGTTCAGATCTTCGAATAAGATAGTTTTATATGTATGAATCGAATGATGTTATGAACATCATTACTTCCTCAAGTTTAGTAGGTAAACCTACTGGAAGTGACAAGAAATGATCTAGCTTCAAAGGATCTTGGATGGCTTGAAAGTTCTTGAAGTAGAATCATGACACGAAAACAAGTTCAAGTAAGATTTCCACTCGAAATAAGATTGTTATAGTTATAGAAATTGAATCAAAGTTTGAATATGAGTATTACATTGTATTAGAAAGATATCTTACTGTAAATAAGAAAGATTTCTTGAGGTTGTATGATCACTCTACAAGATTGGAAGTAAGCTAGCAAACTTGGAAGTATTCTTGATTTTATGAAACTAGAACTTGTAGAATTTATGAAGAACACTTAGAACTTGAAGATAGAACTTGAGAGAGATCAATTAGATGAAGAAAATTGAAGAATGAAAGTGTTTGTAGATGTTTTTGGCCGTTGGTATATGGATTAGATATAAAGGATGTGTAATTTTGTTTATATGTAAATAAGTCATGAATGATTACTCATATTTTTGTAATTTTATGAGATATTTCATGCTAGTTGCCAAATGATGGTTCCCACATATGTTAGGTGACTCACATGGGCTGCTAAGAGCTGATCATCGGAGTGTATATATCAATAGTACATACATCTAAAAGCTGTGTATTGTACGAGTACGAATACGGGTGTATACGAGTAGAATTGTTGATGAAACTGAACGAGGATGTACTTGTAAGCATTTTTGTTAAGTAGAAGTATTTTGATAAGTGTCTTGAAGTCTTTCAAAAGTGTATGAATACATATTAAAACACTACATGTATATACATTTTAACTGAGTCGTTAAGTCATCGTTAGTCGTTACATGTAAATGTTGATTTGAAACCTTTAAGTTAACGATCTTGTTAAATGTTGTTAACCCATTGTTTATTAAATCAAATGAGATGTTAAATTATTACATTATCATGATATCATGATGTATTAATATATCTTAATATGATATATATACATTAAATATCGTTACAACAATAATCGTTACATATATGTCTCGTTTCAAAATCATTAAGTTAGTAGTCTTGTTTTTACATATGTAGTTCATTGTTAATATACTTAATGATATGTTTACTTATCATAATATCATGTTAACTATATATATATATATATATATATATATATATATATATATATATATATATATATTGATGTTAAAGCTAAGGGGTATAAAATACTATTAAATTTTACAAGGAAATACTATTAAATACGATACAATTTTACACAAGATATTTATTTATTTATTGAATGGATATACTTAAACCTTGCTACAACACTTATAGGCAGTGTACCTAATCGTACAGTAGTGTAGTTTTTAGTAAGTCCGGTTCGTTCCACAGGGAATCTTTTTCACAAAGCTTAACGCTATATTAGTTTAAATTTATAAAAATACAAATATATATAATATTAGTATTATAAAGGGGGGTTTTTACCGTTTAATGACCGGTTTGTCGATTTTAAAAACTTTAGTTGCAGTTAAAACAAAATGTAAAATATTAAATAAATAAAAGACTTAATTTAAAGCGTAAAGTAAATAACGATAATGAAATTGCGAATAATAAAAGTGCGATAAAATAAACTTGCGATAATTAAAAAGTACGATAATTAAAAGTGCAATTAAATACAATAACAATAAATAAAAATGCGATAATTAGAAGTGCAATTAAATATAAAATAAAGGAAATTAAATATAAAATAAAAGAATTATGCTTATTTAAACTTCCGTAATCATGATGTTTGACGTGTTGATTTTAGTTTTATGCCCATGAGTTAATTGTCCTTTGTCCTGTATTATTTAATATGTCCGTCTGGTTTTTGTCCATAACAGTCCATCAGTCATAAATATAAAGTGCGAGTGTCCTCGTCAAATTATCCTTATACCCGAAGTTTAAATATTCCAACTAATTGGGGACTTAAACTGTAACAAGATTTTAATACTTTGTTTAATAATTACACCAGGATGTCGACTGAGTGTAACCCAAGGTTTTAATACTTTGTTATCAATTATGCCAAGTGTCCTTGTACATAATTTCACCCCTGTTTTAATAATTCTAGTGGCTATTAATCCATTCCCGTGTCCGGTTAAATGAACGATTATTCGTACATATAAATACCCCGCCCATCGTGTCCGATCGAGTGTATATGGTTATTTATAGGTACGTCCAATTGTAAACCTTTATATTAAAATTAACAAACTATCATTTAGTTAAACAAATATAAAGCCCATTAATAGCCCATAGTCTAATTTCCACAAGTGTCGTTCTTTTGTCCAAACCCCAATTATGGTACAAAGCCCAATTACCCAATTTTAATATTTTTAGCCCAACATCATGATTACTTCGGATTAAATAAGCATAATAATAACTTAGCTACGAGACATTAAATTAAAAAGGTTGAACATAACTTACAATGATTAAAAATAGCGTAGCGTTACACGGACAAAATTTCGACTTACACCCTTACAACATTCGCTAACATACCCTTATTATTAGGATTTAAAATTAAAATTAAAATTAAAATATAAATATAAATATATACGTTTACATATAGATAGAGAGATTGATGGATGGATTTTACGTTCACCAAACTGCGAATTTATAGGCCTGTGAACTGAAAAAGGAGCTCATGCGATCGTATGAGCTTTGCTCTTCAAGGCCATGCGATCGCATGGCCAGCTGGGGAGGCTCACATTTGGTTGTTTTCTTCTGCCGACGATTTTATAATATAATATAATATAATATATATATTAATTGTTGACTTGTAATTTTTAGTCCGTTGCGTCGAGCGTTGAGAGTTGACTCTGGTCCCAGTTCCGGATTTTCGAACGTCCTTGCGTACAATTTAATATCTTGTACTTTGCGTTTTGAATCTTGTACTCTTGTAATTTTGAGACGTTTCTTATCAATAATTGGAACCTCATTGATTGTATTTTGTACTTTTGAGCTTTTTGGTCGTTTGCGTCTTCAATTCGTCGAATCTGTCTTTTGTCTTCACCTTTTATTATTTAAACGAATATCACTTGTAAATAGAACAGTTGCAACTAAAAGCTTGTCTTTCTTGAGGAATAATGCTATGAAATATATGTTCGTTTTTAGCATTATCAAATATTCCCACACTTGAGCGTTGCTTATCCTCAAGCAATATAGTCTTGAAATACAAGAATCACTTCTTTATTCTTCACACTTTGTACATCAGTGATTTCTTTACGGCGGTATAAACAATGGTAGTAACGATGTGGTTTACAGTCCCACATGACTATAAAATTTAGATCCATTAAGGAAATTGGATCTTTATGAAAATATTTGATCTTTTAAAAATTAAATCTAGTTTTTACCCTAGATAAGTTTTTCGGAATAACCCTTCACCGGTGTTTGCAAAATATTTTTGTGGGCTTGGTGGGTTTCAGATTTGAAAATTTTAGCTCAAAACTTGCGGTTTTGTGTCACCCACTTGCTAACCTTGTATTAGGAAAGCAACACGTCCAGTTTACTTGTCCCGTATATTACCTTTCGGTAAACTACCGTCCGGTTGTAAAGGAAAGCGTTGAACAAGCAACTGTTCAGGCAATGTCCCCTGACATGCTTTTAATTATGGTCTATAACGTGTCGGACGCAATTACTATCCTTTGTAGGAGCAATAGTAAAGCTCACCCTTATAATTTGTCGGTCTGGCACAAGGTCCTGTCTTTAACCATGCTATGCAACTACCGTTCTTACGGTTGACACCCGATTTGGTTCAGATGACCTAATGAATTCCAGGTGAATTCCTAGGATTTTACGTTCAATGGTAATGAACGCATTGAAAATGGGTTTTCAGAAAACAAATCGGTTTATAATTTGATCAAAATATTTTCTCGTTCAAGCTCGAGTTTAGATATCATTGAATTCCATGAGTTTGAATTCTCAATCTTTAAGGTCAATCTCTAGGATTGAGTAATATCAGGCTTAAAAGCTGATTTTTAATCTTTAAGGAGATTATCCTTTCTGGGGATCTGATTCATTAGTCTTATCCAGCTAATTTGCACGGTGCCCCCCCATTTTACGAGATAAATCCTTCTCATGGTTAGGATAAATCTGACCACTTGGAGACCCTGTTTAATGCTGAGGTCCGTGGATTTCCTGCTGATTTTAGTGATGACTTTTCTAGATTTTTCGTCAACCTACAGCTGGTCTGGACGACAACTTCTTGGCCTAAATCAAGAAGCGCGTTTCTTTTTCGGAAGACTTTACTTCCTTTTAATGATGGAATTGATTCATCGTGTAGATCCATCTCTTCTTTTCTTTCATCGGGTAAAATAGTTTAGTTTAGTCCAAAGCAAAAGTATTTTCAGTTATTTGTTACAGAAATATGTGACATATGTTTAAGATAACTTGGTAATTTTTCCCACACTTGGCTTTTATTTTCCTTTTTATTGTCCTCTATTCCATTTTAAATGAATTTTAACATTTTGGTTTGTTTCTCAATTTATGTCCTTTCTGAGGTAACAATAATTTCGGTGTTAACACCTAGTTTTATCGTTCATAAATATGTATAAACATGATTTTGAGTTCATTTAATTGAAAATTTTGAAAAATTTTACTAGAATTGGGTAGTCAGTATATAAGACTAGGGCTGTTCTTTATCATCAGAGAGCACTAGATTCTAATACAACTACTACGTTACTAGTATTTTTAATGGTAACCAAGTGTTTAAGATAAAAATTTTAAAAATCCGAAAGAATTTAACCCCTTCCCACACTTAAGATCTTGCAATGCCCTCATTTGCAAGAAATCAGTAACAATTTAAATTATTGAGGGTGATTAGCGTAAAAATGATTAAATTTTACCAAAGTTTCCAAACATATTGGCGTTTGGTTGCTGAATAATAAATGGTGCATATCATTTGTTCATTTCGTCTGTTGTTACGTCACATTTATTTGTCATCTTGTCGTCAAAATTAGTAGCTTTTGCTGAACTTAATGCCAGTCTTTGAAAATGCGTTGTTTTACCCTGTTTTGTACAATTTACAATATACATACATACAAATATAAACATGCATGGCAATTTGAAATGGGACTTAATATCCCACTTTCAAATCCTAAATGTGAAATATTAGTACACAATAATAATAAAAATGATAAAGATTACATAAGTATATTCAATAACATAAGTTTAAACATGAATAAGTAAAAAGATAAAAACATAAAAATCATATAAATAACCAAATGGAACTAAATCAGTCTGGATATGGGTTCCAGTTCATCTCGTCAGGTGGGTTCCATTGTTGGTTATAGGTGTTTTGATAGGCTTGGTTATAGTTATCCGGTTAAAGGGTGGTCAGATATCGGGGCTATGTGGCGGAAAATGAGCAGGTCGAGTAGGTACGTAATTATTTGGTACCTGATATGATAGCTGGCTCATGATTTGGTGCTGATGAACTAACCAGCTATCGTGTTGGCGTCGCCTATAATCCTCGTATACTCGCTCGGAGTTCCACTGCTCATACATACTATGTCTGGCCGCGTTCGTCATTGCTTCCTCATCTATACGAACATGGACGTCAAGAATAGCATCTCGAAAGACATCCCTAATGTCTTCTGCCTCCTCCATTTCCTCGTCTGAGCCTCTCTCTACCCGAGGATGAGATCCCTCATAGGGTACTGCCTGGTTACGTCTACTTTTCAATACCTTAGCACCTACATAAACTTTCAATCCTAAGGGCTCAACCTGTTCTCTACAAAGCTGTAATGAACCCCCTTGGTTCCTATCAACACCTAAATACTCTCCAATGAGAGTAACAAAAATACCTCCTCCTATTATACTCCCGTCCTGCATTCCCTCTACCATTTTAGATAAATAAAAAGCAACACAGTAAGGGATATTGACAAAGCTTCTAGGATCCCGAATACACTTTAGGTAGAATAAATCATGTAAGGTAATTTTTTCTTTATTATGACCTCTCTGTGTAATCGAGTTAGCCAAAAATCTATGAATAATACGAAGCTCGGCTCTGTCAATATGTGTATAGGAGTGTCCTCCTGCTCGTGTAAAAACATCAAAATGTGACATACGCCTCCAAATGGCGTCATCGTCAAAGTTACTATCTACCCTTTCACCATAATGAATCAAATTTGTACAATCAGGTAATAGCAACTCACCAGGAGTATATATCTGTAAGGCCCTGGCCATGTCCAGCATGGAAATTCTGTACATCCTACCGCCAAGGATAAACCTAAGAAATCTTCTATCATCTATTCTAACTATATTTGTATCAAGTGATACAGTACTCATCAACTCAACACACCATTCCTTATATACAGGTCTACGAATGGTGAAAAGATGTTCCCAATCTGTAAAAGAAGAACTGCCATACCTTTGAACTAAAAGCTGTCTAACACGGTCAGCTAGATGGACCGTTTCCAAAGGGGTCCAATCGATTACCCTTGGCACCTCTACATTTTTTGTTACCAATTTGAATTTGTTCCTTTGATATGTCTCGTAATCTCTCCATCTCTTATCAAATCTCAGATTAGGATGCAGAGTGTGCTCAGGAATCGTTGGGAATTCTACTGGCGGCCTCATTGGGAATACTATGAATTCATCAACAAACTGTACCGGATCATAATAAGGTATGTGCTGATCAGGCTGTTGTTGTGGTTCTTGTTCGTGTTACATTTCTGGTTCTGGTTCTGGTGCTGGTGCTGGTCGTCTAGATGATGATGCTCCTGAACCTCCAGTATCGGCTTTCTGCAAAACACATTAAACACAAAATTTGTGCATCCAAATATGCATTAGTGTTAGCAAAATAACAACTTAAAACAATCACTATAACATGTTAAATCAAAATTAAACTTATACACATTTTCACAATTTTTCACAATTCTACACTTTTTAAATAAGCACATATGAAAATGTATACAAAGTTCATAAGCATTTAACTCAAATAACATGTCAAAATAGTCATTACTAATAATTAAACAAGTCTCAAATGGCAATTACATCAAATTAATCAAGTTCATGAATTTTGGACTTAAAAATCCACTATAATCTCCAAAAATCATGTTTAGGATCAATGTTTGGATCATTTAACTATCTAAACATGTTACGCTACATCAATTTAGCAATAATTCATGACAAAAATCGGCCATAACCTGTTTATATCAAAAAGCCCCAAATTGCTCAAGAACACAAACCCTAGATTTCTAAAATTTTTGAAGTTTTTGGCTTCAAATCATGTTAAATAGCATCAATCTAGGTTATACATGCATAAAATACTAACAATTCAACACTAATTACACTAGAAATTAACAAAATTTCATTAGGTAAAAAATTGGTAATTATCACAAAAACTAGGAATTTATAGAGTTTAGGGGTGTAATTTTTACCATATTGCTGAAGAATGAGAATCTAGGCATGATTAGAGCAAGAAAAATGACGAATTACGGTGGAAAAATGATGAAATTTGGTGAAGATTTGAGGTATTTTTCGTGTATGTGTGTGTGAAGTGGTAAAGAACACAGCTCGCTGGCTGTTTTAAGTCTGGCCAGATTTTTGCCTCCATGCGATCGCATGGAGGTATAGGGAGAATCCCATGCGATCGCATGGGTGCCCGGCTACAGTGATTTCAGCTTTTTTTTTATATATCTTATACTAATTAAAACAATTAAGTAATTAATTTTAAAATTTTGTTTCCCTTGTTATTTAGGACGAGGTCATTTCGGATCGATGTCCTAGTCTGTCCTTTGACAAAATTTTAAAATTTGTCTTTTTGTAGCGATTGTTTTAAAAGCTAAGATTTTTAGGGTTTTTTTTAATGTTTTTGGCATACTTTAATTCAATAAGATTAAAAATAATGATAATAAAAGTTCTCGTCCCTCCCTCGGGTAAAGCAATTTCGGTTCAATGACCTAGTCTTCAACTTACGACGAATTTTAAAAATCATATTTTTAAATTAATTAGATAAAGTAAATTTTTGTTTTTAAATTCACACCAATCTTAAAATTTGAAATGCATAAAATTAAAAATTCTTATTTTAAAAATTAAAAATTCACACCAAACTTAATTTAAAAATTCATATTATAAAATCACACCAAACTTATATTATATTTTTCAAATATTTACAATTTTAAATATATTATTTTTACAAAGTTTACAATATTAATTTAAGATTTATATATTAATTTTAAAAACATGGTAAAAATAAAATTAAAAATCTTTTTGGCTTTTTATCCCACTTTAATCAATCAAATATTATCAAAAATATACGCCCCTCTTTTCGGTAAAGTAATTTCGGTTCCATGACCTAATTTAACTCATGACGAATTTTTGAAATATTTTGGGTTGATTGATTAAAGATATTTATACCTTAAGAATAAACGTTAAATTTCGCAGTGATGTAATAAATTTTTGAATGATATCAATAATTTCGATCGCCAAACCTAATTTTATTTAATACCAATTTAATACTTTATAGCGAACAAATTAGCGTTTATTATCAAAAGGTTAAAAATAAAAATTAAAAAATAAAAATTGTACAGACTTACCTGTGAGATAGTATTCTTAGTTATATGATCTATCACATTCATAAGATAGTCGGTTTAATTGGTTTTCCATAGCTACATAGGCGTAACCTCGAGCATTCAGTGTTTTTTCTTCTAAACATATGAACGGTCCGTCTCTGCATAAAGTAACAAATTCGGTATTTGAATAGGTTTGATTATTTGAACATTTACCTCCATGTGACCATTTTCCGCATTTGTGACATCTTTCAAGGTGTCGTGCTCTTCTTTTCGCTGCAGATTTTGATTTTCCTTTACCAAATTGTAATTTATTATCTTCGCATCTGAATTCTTTTCTTACTCCGTCCAATCTTTCTCTGATTACTGATACTATTTCACTCGAAAGTGTGTCATTATTACGTTTAGTGATCAAAGCGTGTAGCATTAGACCATGGTTTAGTTCACAGGCAGTCTTCATTTCGTAAAAACCTAAAAAAAAATAAAAATTCAGAATGGGGGGAGAAGACTAGTTCTTTAGGGTCTGCTAGGGAAAGACCATTCGGGTTCCATTTTCGAGAACTACACGAAAACAGACAATCTAACTCTAACAGAAATACATATTATCCTTTAAAGACTTGATTCTCCCCACACTTAGTTAGCTGTGGTATCGAAATTATGATTAACTTCATTGTCGAATTCCATCGGACTATCTATGTAGTGTTTAACTCTGTGACCATTAACTTTAAATTCAATCCCATTTGAATTTATTAATTCTATCGTTTCGTATGGGAAAACTCTTTTGACTATGAATGGTCCAGACCATCTTGATTTCAATTTTCCAGGAAATAGCTTGAATCGTGAATTGAAAAGAAGAACTCTGTCTCCTTCTTTAAATTCTTTTAAACTTCCGATTCTTTTATCATGCCATTTCTTCATTCTTTCCTTATAGATTAACGAATTTTCGTATGCTTCATGTCTTAATTCTTCTAATTCGTTTAGTTGACTTAATCGTAGACGTACAGCTTCATGCATATCAAGATTACATGTCTTCAAAGCCCAAAATGCTTTGTGTTCAATTTCTACTGGAAGATGACATGCTTTTCCATAAACAAGTCTAAAAGGTGTGGTTCCAATTGGAGTTTTGTAGGCTGTTCTAAAAGCCCAGAGTGCATCCTCCAATTTAATGGACCATTCCTTCGGATTTGATCCTACGGTTTTCTCTAGAATATGTTTTAAAGCTCAGTTGGTATTTTCAACTTGTCCACTTGTTTGTGGATGATAAGCAGTGGAGATTTTATGAGTTACTCCATATCTTTTAAGAACTTTTTCAAGTTGATTATTACAGAAATGAGTACCCCGATCACTTATTAAAGCTTTCGGTGTTCCAAACCTTGCAAAAAGACGTTTTAAAAAGTTGACTACAACTCGTACATCATTAGTTGGGAGAGCTTGTGCTTCCGCCCATTTAGATACATAATCAATGGCAACGAGAATGTAGAGATTATTATGAGATTTTGGAAATGGACCCATAAAGTCAATACCCCAAATGTTAAATACTTCACATACTTGTATGACATTTTGTGGCATTTCATCACGTTGACTTATTTTTCCGGCCCTTTGACAAGCATCACAGGATTTGCAAAGAAGGTGTGCGTCTTTGTAAATTGTAGGCCAATAGAATCCAGCATCGTAAACTTTTCTTGCTGTTTGTTGAGGCCCATAATGCCCTCCTGTTGGTCCTGTGTGACAATGGTTTAAAATTTTACTAGCTTCATCTCCGAATACACATCGGCGTATTATTCCATCTGGACAACTTTTAAACAGATGTGGATCTTCCCAAAAATAGTGTTTTATATCACTGAAGAATTTCTTTCGTTTTTGGTACGATAATCCTTTTTCAAGGAATCCACATACGAAATAATTTGCATAGTCTGCAAACCATGGAATTTCATTATAATCTATCTTCAATAGATATTCATCAGGAAAGTTGTCTTGTATGGCCGATTCATTTAGAACTTCTAATTCGGGATTTTCAAGACGAGAAAGATGATCAGCGGCGAGATTTTCTGCTCCTCTTTTATCTCGGATTTCAATATCAAACTCTTGTAAGAGTAAGATCCAACGGATTAATCTTGGTTTAGCATCTTGTTTCGAAAATAGGTATCTAAGAGCAGAATGGTCGGTATAGACCACCGTTTTTGCTAGAACGAGATATGAACGAAATTTGTCAAAAGCAAAGACAATAGTAAGGAGTTCTTTTTCAGTAGTTGTGTAATTTGTTTGTGCTCATTGTAACGTCTTACTAGCATAATATATAGGTTGAAATCATTTTTCAATCCTTTGTCCTAAAACGGCTCCCATTGCAAAATCACTTGCATCGCACATTAGTTCAAATGGTAGATTCCAATTTGGTGTTATCATGACCGGCGCATTAGTGAGTTTCTCTTTAAGAATATTAAAAGATTTGATACATTCATCTGAAAAGATGAATGGAGCATCATTTTCTAGGAGTTAATTCATAGGAGTGGCAATTTTAGAAAAATCTTTTATGAAACGTCGGTAAAAACCGGCATGCCCTAGAAAACTCCTAACTCCTCTAACATTGGTGGGATGTGGAAGTTTAGCAATTACATCTACTTTAGCTCTATCCACTTCAATTCCTTCCTTCGAAATTTTATGACCAAGAACGATGCCTTCTTTAACCATGAAATGGCATTTCTCCCAATTAAGTACTAGATTTGATTATTCGCATCTAATAAGCATTCGTTCCAGATTAACTAGACATGATTCAAATGTATCACTGAAGACTGAAAAGTCATCCATGAAAACTTCCATGCATTCTTCTATCATGTCGTGAAAAATCGCCATCATGCACCTTTGAAAGGTTGCAGGGGCATTGCAAAGTCCAAATGGCATGCGTTTGTAAGCAAAAGTACCATAAGGGCACGTGAATGTGGTTTTCTCTTGATCTTCGGGTGCTATTGGAATTTGAAAATATCCAGAAAATCCATCTAGAAAACAATAGTAACTATTTTCGGCTAGCCTTTCCAACATTTGATCAATGAAAGGTAAGGGAAAGTGATCTTTTCTGGTGGCGTCATTTAATTTTCTATAATCAATACATACACGCCATCCTGTTACAGTCCTAGTAGGAATAAGCTCATTTTTTTCATTTGTAATGACAGTCATGCCACCCTTCTTAGGTACGCATTGAACTGGGCTTACCCATGGACTATCAGAAATTGGATAAATTAGACATGCGTCTAGCAGTTTAATAATCTCTTTCTTAACTACATCTTGCATATTAGGATTTAGTCTTCATTGGCGTTGCACATACGTTTTATGACCTTCTTCCATAAGGATTTTATGTGTGCAATACGAAGGACTTATTCCTTTAATATCATGAATCTTCCATGCAATGGCTGGTTTATGAGCTTTCAACACAGAAATGAGTTGTGATTTCTCAATTTCAGTAAGAGAAGACGATATTATTACAGGTAATTCAGATTCACCATGTAAATAAGCATATTCTAAATGGTTTGGAAGTGGCTTTAACTCTAATTTCGGAGGTTCTTCTATCGATGATTTGTATCGATATTTGTCTTCTTCTTTTAGCATTTGAATTTCTTATGTTGTTGGTTCATATCCATTAGCTATAAGTGTAGCTAATATTTCAGCTTCATTAATTGGTTCATTACCTTCCCCTAAAGAACATTTTCCTGTTCCTTGTAATTCTGGAAATTCTTCTAATAATTCTGCATGTGAATCTATAGTTTGAATATAATAACATGTATCATCTGCAGATTGAGGTTGTTGCATTGCTTTATCAACTGAAAAGGTAACACTCTCGTCCTCTATACTTAGGGTCAATTTCTTATCGAACACGTCTATCATTGCTTTAGCCGTGTTTAAGAATGGTCTTCCTAATATGAGAGGAACTTGAGAATCTTCTTCCATGTCCAGAACAACAAAATCTACTGGAAATACTAAAGTACCAACTTTAACTAGCATGTTCTCCATTATCCCTCTAGGATATTTTATTGATCGATCGGCTAGTTGTATGCTTATTCTTGTTGGTTTCAATTCTCCAAGGTCTAGTTTAGTGTATAGTGAAAACGGCATTAAATTTATACTAGCACCTAAGTCTGCCAATGCTTCTATTGAACTAAGACTACCCAGAAAATATGGAATTGTGAAACTTCCTGGATCAGATAGTTTTTCTGGTATCTTATTCAACAGCACTGCTGAACAATTAGTGTTCATAGTAACAGCCGAGAGTTCTTCCATTTTCTTTCTATTTGTGATCAGATCTTTCAAGAATTTAGCATATCTAGGCATTCCTGAAATCACATCAATGAAAGGAAGATTTACATTTATTTGTTTAAACATATCCAAGAATTTGGATTGCTCGGCTTCAAGTTTCTCTTTCTTCATTTTACTCGGGTAAGGAAGTGGTGGTTGGTATGGTTTAACATAAGGTTTAGCCTTAACTGTGTTATCTTCATTAACCTTTTCAATTACCGGTTCTTTTTCCTTATCTTGATCAGGTTGTGGTTCTTGTAGAGTAGGAATAGCTTCATCAGAAGTTACAGGTATTTCAGGTGGTTTAAGTGTTGTACCACTTCTTGTGGTAATGGCTTTAGCTGTTTCATTCCGGGGGTTAGCATTTGTATCACTAGGTAGACTTCTCGGTTTTCTTTCACCTATTAATCTTGCTAGGTTACTTACTTCTTGTTCCAGATTTTGAATAGAAGCTTGTTGATTTCTAAATGCTTGAGCATTTTGTTCATTGGTTTGTTTTTGAGATGTGAAAAACTGCGTTTGAGTTTCAACTAGCTTCATCATCATATCTTCTAAATTCGGATTTTTATCATCGGTTTGTTGTGCTGGTTTGTTTTGAAAATTAGGTCTTTGCTGGTTGTAAGTATTATTGGATACTTGTTGATTTCTAGGACCTTGTTGGTTGTTGTATGGAATATTTCGGTTATAGTTCTGGTTTTGATTGTAAATCGGTCTTGGCGGTTGATAATTATTCTGATAATTATTTCCAGGCCTTTGGTTTATGTATGAAATATTCTCTCTTTGTTCCATTGTTAATTCAATACTGAGACAATCTTTTGTCAAATGTGGTCCTCCACACTGCTCACAACTAATTCGTATTGAGTGTATATCTTTAGTCATCTTTTTCATTCGTCTCTCGACAGCATCTATCTTTGTGGAAATGGAATCTAAGTCATGGCTAGAATCGGCTCTAGCTGCTTTAGATGATCTAACGATATCTTTTTCTTGGTGCTTTTTGGCTTTTTATCCCACTTTAATCAATCAAATATTATCAAAAATATACGCCCCTCTTTTTGGTAAAGTAATTTCGGTTCCATGACCTAATTTAACTCATGACGAATTTTTGAAATATTTTGGGTTGATTGATTAAAGATATTTATACCTTAAGAATAAACGTTAAATTTCGCAGTGATGTAATAAATTTTTGAATGATATCAATAATTTCGGTCGCCAAACCTAATTTTATTTTATACCAATTTAATACTTTATAGCGAACAAATTAGCGTTTATTATCAAAAGGTTAAAAATAAAAATTAAAAAATAAAAACTGTACAGACTTACCTGTGAGATAGTATTCTTAGTTATATGATCTATCACATTCATAAGATAGTCGGTTTAATTGGTTTTCCATAGCTACATAGGCGTAACCTCGAGCATTCAGTGTTTTTTCTTCTAAACATATGAACGGTCCGTCTCTGCATAAAGTAACAAATTCGGTATTTGAATAGGTTTGATTATTTGAACATTTACCTCCATGTGACCATTTTCCGCATTTGTGACATCTTTCAAGGTGTCGTGCTCTTCTTTTCGCTGCGGATTTTGATTTTCCTTTACCAAATTGTAACTTATTATCTTCGCATCTGGATTCTTTTCTTACTCCGTCCAATCTTTCTCTGATTACTGATACTATTTCACTCGGAAGTGTGTCATTATTACGTTTAGTGATCAAAGCGTGTAGCATTAGACCATGGTTTAGTTCACAGGCAGTCTTCATTTCGTAAAAACCTAAAAAAAAATAAAAATTCAGAATGGGGGGAGAAGACTAGTTCTTTAGGGTCTGCTAGGGAAAGACCATTCGGGTTCCATTTTCGAGAACTACACGAAAACAGACAATCTAACTCTAACAGAAATACATATTATCCTTTAAAGACTTGATTCTCCCCACACTTAGTTAGCTGTGGTATCGAAATTGTGATTAACTTCATTGTCGAATTCCATCGGACTATCTATGTAGTGTTTAACTCTGTGACCATTAACTTTAAATTCAATCCCATTTGAATTTATTAATTATATCGTTCCGTATGGGAAAACTCTTTTGACTATGAATGGTCCAGACCATCTTGATTTCAATTTTCCAGGAAATAGCTTAAATCGTGAATTGAAAAGAAGAACTCTGTCTCCTTCTTTAAATTCTTTTAAACTTCTGATTCTTTTATCATGGCATTTCTTCGTTCTTTCCTTATAGATTAACGAATTTTCGTATGCTTCATGTCTTAATTCTTCTAATTCGTTTAATTGACTTAATCGTAGATGTCCAGCTTCATGCATATCAAGATTACATGTCTTCAAAGCCCAAAATGCTTTGTGTTCAATTTCTACTGGAAGATGACATGCTTTTCCATAAACAAGTCTAAAAGGTGTGGTTCCAATTGGAGTTTTGTAGGCTGTTCTAAAAGCCCAGAGTGCATCCTCCAATTTAATGGACCATTCCTTCGGATTTGATCCTACGGTTTTCTCTAGAATACGTTTTAAAGCTCGGTTGGTATTTTCAACTTGTCCACTTGTTTGTGGATGATAAGCAGTGGAGATTTTATGAGTTACTCCATATCTTTTAAGAACTTTTTCAAGTTGATTATTACAGAAATGAGTACCCCGATCACTTATTAAAGCTTTCGGTGTTCCAAACCTTGCAAAAAGACGTTTTAAAAAGTTGACTACAACTCGTACATCATTAGTTGGGAGAGCTTGTGCTTCCGCCCATTTAGATACATAATCAATGGCAACGAGAATGTAGAGATTATTATGAGATTTTGGAAATGGACCCATAAAGTCAATACCCCAAATGTCAAATACTTCACATACTTGTATGACATTTTGTGGTATTTCATCACGTTGACTTATTTTTCCGGCCCTTTGACAAGCATCACAGGATTTGCAAAGAAGGTGTGCGTCTTTGTAAATTGTAGGCCAATAGAATCCAGCATCGTAAACTTTTCTTGCTGTTTGTTGAGGCCCATAATGCCCTCCTGTTGGTCCTGTGTGACAATGGTTTAAAATTTTACTAGCTTCATCTCCGAATACACATCGGCGTATTATTCCATCTGGACAACTTTTAAACAGATGTGGATCTTCCCAAAAATAGTGTTTTATATCACTGAAGAATTTCTTTCGTTTTTGGTACGATAATCCTTTTTCAAGGAATCCACATACTAAATAATTTGCATAGTCTGCAAACCATGGAATTTCATTATAATCTATCTTCAATAGATATTCATCAGGAAAGTTGTCTTGTATGGCCGATTCATTTAGAACTTCTAATTCGGGATTTTCAAGAAGAGAAAGATGATCAGCGGCGAGATTTTCTGCTCCTCTTTTATCTCGGATTTCAATATCAAACTCTTGTAAGAGTAAGATCCAACGGATTAATCTTGGTTTAGCATCTTGTTTCGAAAATAGGTATCTAAGAGCAGAATGGTCGGTATAGACCACCGTTTTTGCTAGAACGAGATATGAACGCAATTTGTCAAAAGCAAAGACAATAGCAAGGAGTTCTTTTTCAATAGTTGTGTAATTTGTTTGTGCTCCTTGTAACGTCTTACTAGCATAATATATAGGTTGAAATCGTTTTTCAATCCTTTGTCCTAAAACGGCTCCCATTGCAAAATCACTTGCATCGCACATTAGTTCAAATGGTAGATTCCAATTTGGTGTTATCATGACCGGCGCATTAGTGAGTTTATCTTTAAGAATATTAAAGATTTGATACATTCATCTAAAAAGATGAATGGAGCATCCTTTTCTAGGAGTTTATTCATAGGAGTGGCAATTTTAGAAAAATCTTTTATGAAACGTCGGTAAAAACCGGCATGCCCTAGAAAACTCCTAACTCCTCTAACATTGGTGGGATGTGGAAGTTTAGCAATTACATCTACTTTAGCTCTATCCACTTCAATTCCTTCCTTCGAAATTTTATGACCAAGAACGATGCCTTCTTTAACCATGAAATGGCATTTCTCCCAATTAAGTACTAGATTTGATTGTTCGCATCTAATAAGCATTCGTTCCAGATTAACTAGACATGATTCAAATGTATCACCGAAGATTGAAAAGTCATCCATGAAAACTTCCATGCATTCTTCTATCATGTCGTGAAAAATCGCCATCATGCACCTTTGAAAGGTTGCAGGGGCGTTGCAAAGTCCAAATGGCATGCGTTTGTAAGCAAAAGTACCATAAGGACACGTGAATGTGGTTTTCTCTTGATCTTCGGGTGCTATTGGAATTTGAAAATATCCGAAAAATCCATCTAGAAAACAATAGTAACTATTTCCGGCTAGCCTTTCCAACATTTGATCAATGAAAGGTAAGGGAAAGTGATCTTTTCTGGTGGCATCATTTAATTTTCTATAATCAATACATACACGCCATCCTGTTACAGTCCTAGTAGGAATAAGCTCATTTTTTTCATTTGTAATGACAGTCATGCCACCCTTCTTAGGTACGCATTGAACTGGGCTTACCCATGGACTATCAGAAATTGGATAAATTAGACCTGCGTCTAGTAGTTTAATAATCTCTTTCTTAACTACATCTTGCATATTAGGATTTAGTCTTCGTTAGCGTTGCACATACGTTTTATGACCTTCTTCCATAAGAATTTTATGTGTGCAATACGAAGGACTTATTCCTTTAATATCATGAATCTTCCATGCAATGGCTGGTTTATGAGCTTTCAACACAGAAATGAGTTGTGATTTCTCATTTTCAGTAAGAGAAGACGATATTATTACAGGTAATTCAGATTCACCATGTAAATAAGCATATTCTAAATGGTTTGGAAGTGGCTTTAACTCTAATTTCGGAGGTTCTTCTATCGATGATTTGTATCGATATTTGTCTTCTTCTTTTAGCATTTGAATTTCTTCTGTTGTTGGTTCATATCCATTAGCTATAAGTGTAGCTAATATTTCAGCTTCATTAATTGGTTCATTACCTTCCCCTAAAGAACATTTTCCTGTTCCTTGTAATTCTGGAAATTCTTCTAATAATTCTGCATGTGAATCTATAGTTTGAATATAATAACATGTATCATCTGCATATTGAGGTTGTTGCATTGCTTTATCAACTAAAAAGGTAACACTCTCGTCCTCTATACTTAGGGTCAATTTCTTACCGAACACGTCTATCATTGCTTTAGCCGTGTTTAAGAATGGTCTTCCTAATATGAGAGGAACTTGAGAATCTTCTTCCATGTCCAGAACAAAAAAATCTACTGGAAATACTAAAGTACCAACTTTAACTAGCATGTTCTCCATTATCCCTCTAGGATATTTTATTGATCGATCGGCTAGTTGTATGCTTATTCTTGTTGGTTTCAATTCTCCAAGGTCTAGTTTAGTGTATAGTGAAAACGGCATTAAATTTATACTAGCACCTAAGTCTGCCAATGCTTCTATTGAACTAAGACTACCCAGAAAACATGGAATTGTGAAACTTCCTGGATCAGATAGTTTTTCTGGTATCTTATTCAACAGCACTGCTGAACAATTAGCGTTCATAGTAACAGCCGAGAGTTCTTCCATTTTCTTTCTATTTGTGATCAGATCTTTCAAGAATTTAGCATATCTAGGCATTCCTGAAATCACATCAATGAAAGGAAGATTTACATTTATTTGTTTAAACATATCCAAGAATTTGGATTGCTCGGCTTCAAGTTTCGCTTTCTTCATTTTATTCGGGTAAGGAAGTGGTGGTTGGTATGGTTTAACATAAGGTTTAGCCTTAACTGTGTTATCTTCATTAACCTTTTCAACTACCGGTTCTTTTTCCTTATCTTGATCAGGTTGTGGTTCTTGTGGAGTAGGAATAGCTTCATCAGAAGTTACAGGTATTTCAGGTGGTTTAAGTGTTGTACCACTTCTTGTGGTAATGGCTTTAGCTATTTCATTCCGGGGGTTAGCATTTGTATCACTAGGTAGACATCCCGATTTTCTTTCACCTATTAATCTTGCTAGGTTACTTACTTCTTGTTCCAGATTTTGAATAGAAGCTTGTTGATTTCTAAATGCTTGAGCATTTTGTTCATTGGTTTGTTTTTGAGATGTGAAAAACTGCGTTTGAGTTTCAACTAGCTTCGTCATCATATCTTCTAAATTCGGCTTTTTATCATCGGTTTGTTGTGGTGGTTTGTTTTGAAAATTAGGTCTTTGCTGGTTGTAAGTATTATTGGATACTTGTTGATTGCTTGGATCTTGTTGGTTGTTGTATGGAATATTTCGGTTATAGTTCTGGTTTTGATTGTAAATCGGTCTTGGCGGTTGATAATTATTCTGATAATTATTTCCAGGCCTTTGGTTTATGTATGAAATATTCTCTCTTTGTTCCATTGTTAATTCAATACTGAGACAATCTTTTGTCAAATGTGGTCCTCCACACTGCTCACAACTAATTCGTATTGAGTGTATATCTTTAGTCATCTTTTCCATTCGTCTCTCGACAGCATCTATCTTTGCGGAAATGGAATCTAAGTCATGGCTAGAATCAGCTCTAGCTGCTTTAGATGATCTAACGATATCTTTTTCTTGGTGCCACTCATGTGAGTGGGAAGCAGTGTTATCAATAATTTTATAAGCATCAGTTTCGGTTTTCTTCATAATGGAACCACCAGCTGCTATATCTATGTCTTTCCTTGTAGTGATGTCGCATCCTTGGTAGAATATTTGTACTATTTGACAGGTATCTAAACCATGTTGCGGACATCCTCTTAATAACTTTCCAAATCTTGTCCACGCCTCATATAGAGTTTCATTCGGTTTCTGTGTGAACGTAACAATTTCTCCTTGAAGTCTTACGGCTTTAGATGCAGGAAAGAATTGTTTAAGAAATTTTTCAACTAAAACGTCCCATGTATCAATCGCCCCTTCAGGTAACGATTCCGACCAATCTTTGGCTTCTCCCTTTAAAGTCCAGGGAAATAACATGAGATATATCTGTTCATCCTCCACTTCTCGGATTTTAAATAGTGTGCAGATCCTATTAAAGGTACGAAGATGTTCATTTGGATCTTCCTTTGCCGCACCACTAAATTGGCATTGATTAGTCACCATGTGTAGAATTTGTCCTTTGATTTCATAATCTGGCGCATTAATGTCTGGATGAGTAATTGCGTGACCTTGGCCAGTGCGTTTAGCACTCATTCGGTCTTCCATACTTAAAGGTTCCAGATTCTCCATAATTGAATTTGTTGAATCCGAATCACTAGAGGATTCTGATTTAATGGTTCGTTCCTCAACAATCTCCGTTTGAATGATTGGTGGTTCCGGAGGAAAGTTTAGTGGTTCAGGATCTATGAATTGTCCCTGAATATTCTCCGGATTCTCAATTGTGAGGTCGGGTTCAAAAAATGGATTATCGGAAATTTGAATTGGAGTACTTGGTCGACTGGATGAAGATTCTAAAGAAAAATCAACGGCGGTAATATTTGCTAAATGTCTTGATCTAGTTACAGGTGGTGAACGTACAAAAGGTGGTGTACGTCTTGCTCGGTGCATTCACTGAATATCCTATTAGTTTTTAAAAAGGAAAGAAAAATTATATAAGTTATCCAATCAATAGACTTTTCTGATTTTGCCCACGTTTCGAACAGCCAAAAGATGCAGCAGAGGGGCAGGATTCATTTGGTCTCAATATAATTGAGGACTGTTTGGCTCCAATAACCTGGTCCACGTACAAATCCAACTATTACTACGAACCAGAAAATTTTGATGTCTATCAATTTAACCACTTAAAATAAATTTTCGTAATTTTAAGAAATTTAGATAAGAAGTAGAATAAAAATCTATGTCCTAAAAACTAGAATAGCGAGAAATAAGAAAGAAAAAGAGTGCGTCGGAAAAAAATCGAAAAATAAAAATAAGAAAGAAAAAGAGTGACTTATAGAACTTAAAAACACTCGACTAACCCAACCTTATTACTATCACTAACTTAAAATTATAATCGCAAATTGAGATTACTAATTGGAATGATAATTGATACATAGGTAAAAGGCGTCGAGAAATAAGAAAATAGCGCGTCTAAACTTAAAAAGGAACTAAAAATTTAAAACTAAAAGTTGCGTCTTAAAGCTTACAAATAAAATATATCCTAAATGGAAATAACTTAAAAAGGTACTAAAACTTAAAAAGGCGTCGCAAAATTCTAAAGCACCTAAATCTTAGTCTAAAGAAAAAGCACTTAAGGGATTTTACGGCAAGGCCTAAAAATCTAGAAATAAAAATAACTATGGCAAAAACTATGAATTAAAAATAAATACCAGCGAAAAATACAAAAATTACGCTAAAACTATTAAAAAGGGACAAAATATAAAAATATATAAAAAGTTGTAAAAATTACAATTTTTATAAAAATATTATTTTTATATTATTTATTTTATAAAACTATTAATTTTATAAATTATTAAAACTAATTTAGACTTAAAATACAAATTATAAATAAACTAAACTAAATAATAAAATAATTATAACCTAATTAGGGTTATTAATTAATAATAATTATTATTATAAACCCTAATTTCGTACAGCTTATGTTTCAGACGAGTCAAATCACTCCATACGATCGCATGGAGTGTATGCTATATATTCATGCGATCGCATGAAGTAGAAAATCGGGCCAGATGAGTTGGGCTGCTACAATGTAGCCCGTAAACTTTTATATATATATTTTTTCTGTTTTGCTGTTTTGATGTTTTATAAAAAAAACACAATATTTAAATAAAATGTATATTTTTAAATACCAAAAATAAAAATAAAGAAACTTTATAAATCTTATATATTTAACAAACTCTTAAAAATATATAAAATTTTGTTTTTCTTTTTATATTTTTGAATTTTTAAAACGTATTTTTACAAAAACGTATTTTTATAAAAGTAAACTAAAAATAACAATTTTTTTTTATATAGCGTTGCGCTTCCGGCTTTTAAGCTAAATTTTTTCGATCCCCGGCAGCGGCGCCAAAAATACTTGATGTTAAAGCTAAGGGGTATAAAATACTATTAAATTTTACAAGGAAATACTATTAAATACGATACAATTTTACACAAGATATTTATTTATTTATTGAATGGATATACTTAAACCTTGCTACAACACTTATAGGCAGTGTACCTAATCATACAGTAGTGTAGTTTTTAGTAAGTCCGGTTCGTTCCACAGGGAATCTTTTTCACAAAGCTTAACTCTATATTAGTTTAAATTTATAAAAATACAAATATATATAATATTATTATTATAAAGGGGTTTTTTACCGTTTAATGACCGGTTTGTCGATTTTAAAAACTTTAGTTGTAGTTAAAACAAAATGTAAAATATTAAATAAATAAAAGACTTAATTTAAAGCGTAAAGTAAATAACGATAATGAAATTGCGAATAATAAAAGTGCGATAAAATAAACTTGCGATAATTAAAAAGTACGATAATTAAAAGTGCAATTAAATACAATAACAATAAATAAAAATGCGATAATTAGAAGTGCAATTAAATATAAAATAAAGGAAATTAAATATAAAATAAAAGAATTATGCTTATTTAAACTTCCGTAATCATGATGTTTGACGTGTTGATTTTAGTTTTATGCCCATGGGTTAATTGTCCTTTGTCCTGGATTATTTAATATGTCCGTCTGGTTTTTGTCCATAACAGTCCATCAGTCATAAATATAAAGTGCGAGTGTCCTCGTCAAATTATCCTTATACCCGAAGTTTAAATATTTCAACTAATTGGGGACTTAAACTGTAACAAGATTTTAATACTTTGTTTAATAATTACACCAGGATGTCGACTGAGTGTAACCCAAGGTTTTAATACTTTGTTATCAATTATGCCAAGTGTCCTTATACATAATTTCACCCCTCTTTTAATAATTCTAGTGGCTATTAATCCATTCCCGTGTCCGGTTAAATGAACGATTATTCTTACATATAAATACCCCGCCCATCGTGTCCGATCGAGTGTATATGGTTATTTATAGGTACGTCCAATTGTAAATCTTTATATTAAAATTAACAAACTATCATTTAGTTAAACAAATATAAAGCCCATTAATAGCCCATAGTCTAATTTCCACAAGTGTCGTTCTTTTGTCCAAACCCCAATTATGGTACAAAGCCCAATTACCCAATTTTAATATTTTTAGCCCAACATCATGATTACTTCGGATTAAATAAGCATAATAATAACTTAGCTACGTGACATTAAATTAAAAAGGTTGAACATAACTTACAATGATTAAAAATAGCGTAGCGTTACACCGACAGAATTTCGACTTACACCCTTACAACATTCGCTAACATACCCTTATTATTAGGATTTAAAATTAAAATTAAAATTAAAATATAAATATAAATATATACGTTTACATATAGATAGAGAGATTGATGGATGGATTTTACGTTCACCAAACTGCGAATTTATAGGCCCGTGAACTGAAAAAGGAGCTCATGCGATCGCATGAGCTTTGCTCTTCAAGGCCATGCGATCGCATGGCCAGCTGGGGAGGCTCACATTTGGTTGTTTTCTTCTGCCGATGGTTTTATAATATAATATAATATATATATTAATTTTAAGAATTAATTATATATTATATTATATTTATGTGCATAGTTGACTTGTAATTTTTAGTCCGTTGCGTCGAGCGTTGAGAGTTGACTCTGGTCCCGGTTCCGGATTTTCGAACGTCCTTGCGTACAATTTAATATCTTGTACTTTGCGTTTTGAATCTTGTACTCTTGTAATTTTGAGACGTTTCTTATCAATAATTGGAACCTCATTGATTGTATTTTGTACTTTTGAGCTTTTTGGTCGTTTGCGTCTTCAATTCGTCGAATCTGTCTTTTGTCTTCACCTTTTATTATTTAAACGAATATCACTTGTAAATAGAACAGTTGCAACTAAAAGCTTGTCTTTCTTGAGGAATAATGCTATGAAATATATGTTCGTTTTTAGCATTATCATATATATATATATATATATATATATATATATATATATATATATATATATATATATATATATATATATATATATATATATATATATATATATATATATATATATATATATATATATATATATATATATATATATATATATATATATATATAGTTTTTACAAGTTTTAACGTTCGTGAATCACCGGTCAACTTGGATGGTCAAATGTCTATATGAAACCTATTTCAATTAATCACGTCTTAACAAGTTTGATTGCTTAACATGTTGGAAACACTTAATCATGTAAATAACAATTTCATTTAATATAAATATAAACATGGAAAAGTTCGGGTCACTACACACCATGCACGAGTCAAACTTCTTGTACCACTGCCTAGGTGCCTGCTTTAAACCGTACAAACTTTTCTTCAGCTTGCATACGAGGTTATCTCCTGAAACCTCAAAACCTTCTGGCTGCTCCATGTAAATTTATTCATGTAAATCTCCATGAAGAAAAGCCGTCTTTACATCCATCTGTTCAAGCTCCAAGTTCATGCTTGCGACCAAACTAAGTATGACTCTAATTGAAGTCATCTTGACTACTGGTGAAAATATCTCGTCAAAATCAATCCCTTTCTTATGTTGGAATCCTTTGACTACAAGTCGCGCTTTGTATTTCACCACTTTTCCACTGCCATCCTTTTTTAGCTTGAACACCCATTTATTTTTCAGTAACTTCTTCCCTTGTGGAAGTTCTACGATCTCATAAGTCTGATTTTTCTGCAGAGAATTCATCTCATCCTGCATTGCGAGCAACCATTTTTCTTTGTCCTTATGAGATACTGCTTCATGAAAACTCTCTGGTTCTCCATCTTCAGCAAGTAGAAGGTACTCGGATTCCGGATATCTACTCGATGGAATCCAACCTCGTTCAGATCTATAAACTTCTGGAATATGCTGAGGAGATCCACCATCATCTTCGCCTTGTGATGGTCCTGGAACGTCTGGCAGATGGGGTTGTGGCTCCCCCTGCTCAGAACCGTCATTTTCCTTATTATCTTCTACTTCTGGCATTTCTTCTTGCACTGTATATTCATTTCTCATGAATGATTCCGTTGTTGCCTCTGGCACCTGAGCATCAACATTTGATTTCTGAGATATTGTGGGCTTTTCAATATCTTCTATTGTCTGGCTTTCATGGAACACTACGTCCCTACTTCTGATCACCTTTTTCTCCTTTGGATCCCATTATCTGTATCCAAATTCTTCATCTCCATAGCCTATGAATATGCATAGAGTGATCCTTGCATCCAGCTTCTGCCTGAGCTCCTTGGATACATGTGTATACACCAAACATCCAAATACTCTTAAGTGAGAGTATGATAAATCCTTTTCAGACCAAAGTTTCTCTGGAATTTCAAAATTCAGTGGTACTGATGGAGATCGGTTGATCAAGTAACATGCGGTTCTGACTGCTTCTCCCTAGAATGGCTTTGGCAGCTTAGCCATACTGATAGGGATGGCATCGGGCCGGGTTTGGGCCGGGTTAGAGTAATCCCAGACCCGATAAGGAAAACTAGTCCCAAACCCGGACCAAATACCCGACGGGTAAACGGGTTTACTAACTAGTGGGTAAACGGGTTTACCCGCGGGTAAACGGGTACCCGTTTACTATAATGAAATGAAAGAAAAAGTCACTGTATTGATACTTGAGACTAATGAAAGCTCATCAATGGAAGTCATGTTTTATCCTGTACTTAATGAGACACACTTGTGGTGGAATCAGGTGACAAAATGGAACTTCATTTTGTTACCGTCAATAGTATACATGAAGATATGTCTAGCTGTGTGTTTAAGTTTGATATATGAATATATGAAGGTGAAGTGATGGATACTGCATTAATTATTCAAAACAAAAATGTAGTCATGAACACCCTGTCCCATACTAATTCTCAATTAACTAACAGACAACGTTGGTTTATTCTTCATTCAAAAAATTGAAAGTGCCTACTTTGATTATTACCTTTATGGCTGCACATCAAAATTGTTATTATGTTGCATTTTTTTGGTTCTATGTTGTAAGTGTATTGATTATATATTACTAGAATAGTTCATGTATTTTCTTTTATATTATGCGGGTATACGGGTCGGGTAGACGGGTCTTTATTTAAACCCAGACCCGAACCCGGACCCGGATATTTTTTGAAAATCAATCCCATATCCGGCCCGAGACCCGAAGACCCGGACCAGACCCGGCCCAATTATGTCGGGTTTCGGTTTTCCCCGTCGGGTTCGGGCTTTTTTGCCATCCCTACATACTGAGCATGCTCCGAACACGTTCCATGATTGTTCGGTTCATTCTTTCTGCTATGTCATTATGTTGAGGGGTACGTGGAACTGTCTTCTCATGTCGGATGCCATATGATCTGCAATAGGCATCGAACTGCCTAGAAGAGTATTCACCGCCGTTGTCGGATCGAAGACACTTTAACTTCTTTCCTGTCTCACGTTCTACCATGACATGGAACTGTTTGAAGTAATTGAAAACTTGGTCCTTCGTCTGTAAGAAATATACCCACACCTTTCGAGAAGCATCATCGATAAATGTTAGAAAATATCGATTGCCGCTAATTAATTCAACCTCCAAGGGACCGCAAACATCAGAGTGCACCAGACTGAGTATCTCTGATCTTCTCATTGAAGAGGAATTAAACGAGACTCTATACTGAAAGGACCCGTTCATATACATTATAAACGATTCACAATAGTTGATTACATCGCGAGGTATTTGACCTCTATATGATACATTTTACAAACATTGCATTTGTTTTTAAAAGACAAACTTTCTTTATATCAAAAATTGACAGGCATGCATACCATTTCATAATATCCACTGTCCAACTATAAATTGACTTAATAATAATCTTTGATGAACTCAATGACTCGAATACAATGTTCTCGAAATATGCTATGAAAGACTCCAAGTAATATCTTGAAAAATGAGCAAACGCACAGCGGAAGATTTCTTTCAATCCTGAGAATAAACATGCTTTAAAGTGTCAACCAAAAGGTTGATGAGTTCATTAGTTTATCATAATCATTCATGTTCATCATTTTAATAGACCACAAGAATTTCATTTCCAGTTCTCATAAATATACATCCCATGCATAGAGACAAAAATCATTCATATGGTGAACACCTGGTAACCTACATTAACAAGATGCATATAAGAATATCCCCTATCATTCCGGGAAATCCTTCAGACATGATAAAAACAATTTCGAAGTACTAAAGCATTCGGTACTTTGGATGGGGTTCGTTAGGCCCAATAGATCTATCTTTAGGATTCGCGTCAATTAGTAGATTGGTTTACTAATTCTTAGGTTACCAAGCAAAAAGGGCATATTCAGCTTCGATCATTCACCCATATAATGTAGTTTCAATTACTTGTGTCTATTTCGTAAAACATTTATAAAAATTGCGCATGTATTCTCAGCCCAAAAATATAAAGGGTAAAAAAGGCAAATGAAACTCACCTATTGTATTTCGTAGTAAAAATACATATAACGTCATTGTACAAGTGCAAGGTTGGCCTCGGATTCACGAACCTAAATTAATTATGTATATTAATATGTTGGTCAATATTCGTCTAACAATTTAGGTTAAGTCATAGTGTACCACAATCCTAATGCTCGAGTCTAGCATGCAAAAGTCAACAAAAGTCAATTTGACTTAAAATGATTTTCAAAATCTATACATGATTATTATATAGTTTAAATATCGTCATTTTATATTTTTAAATATTTTTAAAATATTTATTAAAGTAAATAATATAATTCATTTATTAATAAATAAAAGTTTATAAAAAAATATACTTTTAAATATCTCAAGTAATAAAATTTATAAAGTTCATAAAAATATTATGATAGATCTTATTAAGGTAATTATATTATTTGTATTACATATTTATTTGATAAAATAACATTGATAATAATAATAAGTAAAAGTTGTATTATTTTGTAATAATAATTATTATTATTCTATTAATAAAAATATCAATATTTATATTTACTCAAATTGATATTATGATAAAATGATAATTCTAATTATAATAACATTAATATTTACAATACTTTTTAATATTATCTTTAAAATAATAATTTTATTTAAAATGATAATAATAATGACATTTCATAATAAAATGACATTTCTATTAAAATGATAATTTTTGTTAAAATAATAGTTTTAATATTATCAATACTTTTAATAATAATAGTAATGATAAAAATAATAAGAACAATAATATGATATAAATTCACATCTTACAATATTTTAATTTCATCATGATACACATACTCATTATTTCCTAATTGATATATTTAATAGCTTTTAATCGTCTTTTATACCGTGTTTATAATAATGATAATAATAATAATCAAAATAATTAGGTGTTACTAATATTAGTTTTAATTAAAATAATACTAATAATGATAATTACTATGACATTATTAACGATAATACTAATAATTATTTTAATGATTAAATAATAATAATAATAACAATAACAATAACCATTTTTAAATAATGATATATATATTAATAATGATGATGATGATAATAATAATAATAATAATAATAATAATAATAATAATAATAATAATAATAATAATAATAATAATAATAATAATAATAATAATTATTATTATTATTATTATTATTATTATTAGATAATAATAATAATAATACTAATTATAACTTTAATGATAATAACGATAGTTATAATAATAAAAATAATAATTTTTCTATGATAAATCCTTTTATTGATAATAATAATAATAATAATAATAATAATAATAATAATAATAATAATAATAATAATAATAATAATAATAATAATAATAAGATAAAACTAGATAGACGATAATAACGACGATAATAATAATAATCATTTTTAATAATAATACAAAAATTTCAATTGACTATAACTTCTAATATGTTCATCGAAGCCATTCGATATCTAAATGAAAAGTTCTTAATTTTTCGCTAGCTTTCCAACGACATGCATATCTTATACCTTATCTCAACCGCATATGTAACTAATTCGGAATTCAACATAACCTAGGTAATGGTAATATCAATAGTATAAGCATGCATAATACTAAATACTCGAGCACTAGTCAGGGATACACTAATAATATATAAAAGTTAAGTTATGAGTGCTCACGTATCAATATTGAGATTAAATATTGCAGGAAAGGTACGTAGACGCAACGGAGATGATAAACACTAGATTGACCTCACGAGCATACCCATGAACCATACCCATCACCTCCATAGTTATAACTCATAATTTCCTTAGCCCTATCCCACTCGAAAAACTATGTTTGAAATTACGCGAGCAGCACCTCGTCGTAGTATTTTATGTATAATACATAATAATATCACTCCTAACACTACTAATACTAATAATAATAAGATTAATATTAATAATCTTAATATTAATAATAATATACATAATAATAATAGGATAAATATATTACAGAGAGATAGATGAATGATGATTTATGTGTGTGTGCGTACAAAATGAACTCGAACGAAATTTAAGGACTTGGCCTCATATCTTTAGCCATGCGATCGCATGGTATATGTTCCTTGAGGCCATGCGATCGCATAGTTCCTCTTGGCAGCCATCCTTCGACCAATTAAACCTGCCGACACTTATTTATTATTATTATTTATATATTATATTTAATTTATATAATTACTTATATATTATATTATATTTACGTTCATGGTAAAAATGTAATTTTTATTCCAATGTCTCGTACGTTGTCACTCGACTCACGAACCTATATCATTTGTATATCTATTAATACATATAATCGTAATTGAACAATTTCATATATTATAACTTATGTTATATATGATATATATATATATATATATATATATATATATATATATATATATATATATATATATTGATATATATATATATATATATATATATATATATATATATATATATATATATACATATATTGTCACGACCCTACTTTTCCGTCATCTTTTACCGTTAATTATTTAACGACCGTTAACTGTTATTCGTGCCACGTCATTTATTTGACCTATATTATTATATTTGTAATAATATATTAATTATTATGTGTTATATGAATGTTTGTATTCATATCTTAAATTGTACGTATCTACGTGTCGCGGATTTTTATCCGGCGAATCTTTTCGGTTTTCAAACCAACGGGTCGAGCTTTTGGGATTTTTAAGTCCTAATTATTTTAAATATGATATTTTGATGTCATATGAATATATATAGTGTTTATATGTTTTATTCGTCGCGTGTGCGTTATCTCTCCGAAGATTTAATCGCGTAGCGGCGTTTTCGCGTTTCGGGCTTCGTTCGAGCTTTTGGGCCACAATATTTTGAACATTGAACAAATTTGGGCTAAATGAGAGCCCACTCCACCCATTTTCGACTGAACATAGGCCAATACCCCCACCCTTTCTCATTTTTCATTTCATTTTTAATTTTACACTTCCAATTTTCCCTAAAACCTAGTTTTGACTTCTCTCCTCTCCCCCTTCTCTTTTTGGCCGACCCCTAGCTCATCTCCATCACCAAAAATGTCCAACACCATCAACAAATCAATAGTATATCATTTTTCAAGGCTTGATACACAAACGGATCCTCCATTTCGCGATCTACAAGCTTCATCTTCTTGTTTCTTGATTAGGGTATAATCACAAACCCTAGATTTTTATTTTTTCTTTATTTTTCTGTATTTTGATGTTATATTGATAGTATGATGATTACATGTTATTGTATTGATGATTGTATGCATAGAATTGCTCAAATATATATGTTTTCGGTTTGATTGAATTGGGACAGCAGCCTTTTCGTTCATTTCTGGTTATGTAACTGTTATAAAAGTGAAAATAAAGTATTTAGATGAGTTCCTCTCATCAAAACATTAATTTTAGACTCCGAATTCATGTCGTTTCGATTCCCGGAGCCCTAAATATGATCAAAGTGGTATTTTGTTAAGATTGAAATGTGATTTTGGTATGAACCAGGTTTGGTCCGACTTTATGACCATATTTGGTGACTTTAGAGTGTGTTAGTGTATTAGGACTGATGGTGGGGCGAACTTTCATGTTCAGGTCATCTCAATCCGAGCCACGAATCACCCGTTACGTTTAAAAACACGATTTTGATTGAATTAAAGTTTCAAGTGAGGTCATGGCTGATCATCACGACTTGTGGCCTGTTCTTGGTGTGTTCTTGAGTGTACCAAAGTGTCGGGTGGTTTGATTAGGCGGAGATATATGTAAGGCTCGCCGAAAACCGACACCCGGGGCTCAAGATACGACCCGATGAACTTTTGATTTAAAATTTATGATTAACTATTAAACTTATGATAAAAATAATGATTTTCATTATTAATAAATTACTTATGATATAAAAAGTAATTAATTTAATTTAAGACTTATGATATATATTTATTATATCATTTAATTATTACTTATGATTTAATTAAACTTTAAATTAAACTTATGATTAATAATTCTTTTATTATTAATGGAAAATACTTATGATAAGTATTAAACTTATTTTATGAGAATATTATTTTAAGACTTATAATAAAGATTAAATAATTATTTAATTATTATAAGACATAGTTTTATTTAATTATGATTTAATTATTAAATACTTATGATTTAATAATTTTAATTAGAAACTTATGATATGATTAATAATTCATTATTAATACTTATGATATGAATTAAAATTTATTATTAATTAATAATACTTATATTATGACTAATATTTAATTAATTAATTAAATACTTATGTTATATTAATTATATCATTTAAACTTATGTTAACTTTAGTAATTCATTTTAATTTTATTAAACTTATGTTATGACTTAATTATACACTTTTAACTTTAATAAACATTATAGCTTATGTTATTATTATAACATGCACTTTTAAAATTAATGTTGACTATGTTTGACCAAGGTTGACTTTTGAGTTGACTTTCGGTTGACTTTGACTTTCAGTTGACTTCTGTTGACTTTCTAAATAAGGAAACTTTCCTAACTTAAAACTTTCTAAAAATAGAAACTTTCTAAATTTGGAAACTTTCCAAAAATAAAAACTTTCCAAAAATATAAACTTTCCAAAAATAGAAACTTTCCTAAAATAGAAACTTTCCAAAAATGGAAACCTGCTAAAAATAGAAACTTTCTAAAAATAGAAAGTGTGTGTCCGTACGCTGTTCCGATCAAACCGATGCATGTTGAGTATTGTTCTATGTCTACTTGCAGCATGTACAATAGCTATCATACTAAGACTTGACCTAAGTTAGTTATTTATATCGACCTGCTTTATTTATAGGTCGGCGTTGTGATCATTCATGATCACTTTACTTCATTTGCTGTTCGCATAATTGTGTGGTTACTTCGTTTGCTAATAAGGTGAGTTATAGTCCCATTTTTATATTTTAAATCTTTTGGGATGAGAATACATGCAATTTATTTTATATTCTGGACACAAGTGAAAGTTGGTTTAAATTATTCATTGTGAGTTGAACAAAAATATTCCCTAGTCTGGTAACTGTAATCACTGGTTTCTACTGGTGAACGCGAATCCTATGGATAGATCTATCGGGTTTGACAACCCCATTTCGAGCTAGTCGCGCTAGCAATTTGTTATCGGAATGTTTAGTACTTCGTATTTTGTTGTAGATACACTTGTTCGGTGTATATTATTTATTGTGTTTGGCAAGGGAAAATAAAGGGTTAAGTGGTTACCAGGTGGCTCACGGAAAATGGAATAATGTTTTATTATATGTTTTCTAGCATATAATTTGGTGGTTTAAAAAGGACTTTTATGTTTTCAAACATAAATTTTTATTGTTTAAATTAAATATTGTTTGCAATATTAAACCTATAATTCACTCAACATTTTTGTTGACAGTTACTCGCATGTTTTATTCTCAGGTTCATGATTGATTGCTTCCGCTGTGCTTAGAGAGTCTGCATATTTATGATGGCAGCTTTTGTTAAACATTAACTTGCATTCTATTTTGTTACATTAAATAGTGGTTATTTGTTGACTTTGTTTTGGTCAACTTTTGGTTAAAGTATTATTGTATAGTTTTTCTAAACTTATACATTTTAGTAGATTTCCTTTATAGGAAATCATTTTTAAATAAAGAATGCAAGGTTGTTTTATTAAATTCATATAGAGTTTCGATCAAGCTGTGGGACCAAGTGACGGAGCCGTTAAGTGTTTTGACGGAGTCGTCATATATATATATATATATACATATATATATATATAATTCGTGTATATAATTGAAATAGTTAATATTTATATAGTTATATATATACATATGATTAATATTATATTAAAATCAATAATTTGTCATATGTAATTATTTATATAAATAATCTTAATGTATATAATTATATGTAATGTTATGGTAGAGTAATAATATACTCTTATATAGGAAATACTTATTTTTTTTATAGTAATATTGTTACTAATAACAATCTATATGATAATTTTACTAATATTATAAATTTTGATAAAAATGATAATAATAATAATAATTATAATAATTATAATTATAAAAGGATACTAATACTAATATTAATGATAATAAAACTAGTTTGCGTTATTTTTATAGTAATGATAATAATGATAATCCTAATTATGATAATACTTATACTAGTAGTTAAAATAATAAAGTTACATTTTTAAATGATAGCATTTATATTAGTAACAACATTAGAAATCATATTTGTAATTGTAATTCTAAAAATAATAATCGAACTTTCTAACATAATACTTATTTTAGTAATAATAATCTTAACAATTATAATACCAATACTAATCCTATATGATAATAATAATACTAACACTAGTAATACTTATATTAATAATAATATTTGTTATAATACTTGTAATAATAATAAAAATAACTAATTATACTAATAACAATACTAATAACCATAGTATAATTAATATTTATAATACTAACAATAACAACAACAACAACAATAATAATAATAATAATAATAATAATAATAATAATAATAATAATAATAATAATAATAATAATAATAATAATAATAACAACAATAATAATAATAATAATAGAAAACTACCTCTAATGAATGAGTTCCAAAAATAAATGCCCTTGCCCGGGCTCGAACTCTAGACCTCTTGCTAACCACAAACACCCACATCCATTTGATCTAGCACGTTTTGTTGAGTTTATTATAACCAAAAATCAATTTAACCCGTCTATTTCCATTTTGGCCCAACAACTTGAATACTACACGGCCCAGTTAACAAATACGGCCCAACAGTGAATTTCGGCCCAACTACAATTCAGGGTTTTGATGGATTGCGTTTTAATTTGAAAAGAAACTAAAACAGAAAAAGAAAAAAATATAATCCGTATTTACACTTTATTCATATGGTTCATCATCAAGCTTCGTACATCATCATAATCATCTCATCATCGTCACTTACATAACATCATCATCATTGTCATCATCCAACATCCTTTTCCCTGTTCATCGCCTTCCCATCATCATCATCGTTGTTGCTACAGAAAAACAGAAGCAAAGAAACATCTGCACATCGTCCACTTCCTCTTCGTTTCCAATTAAATTTGGGTTTCGGCCTAAACAGAAAACTAAAACATCTCAGCCCTGTTCATTATCGTTGTCATGATTAGTGGGTTTGACGTCTGATTGTATAATTAACCACGAATATAGCTGCAGCCGAGCAGAACAGATGGGGTTCGGTTTTCGTTTGGTTCAAATATAATCATCAATCCCAGCTGCAACAATGAAGTTGCAGGTTAATAGTAATAAGGTTATGATGAGGTTGTGGTAATCGGTGATGGTGATCAAGATGGGTTGTTCAAAACAGAAATACACGTGATATTAATAAAAAGGTGTTCTTGGAGGTTGTTTAAGGTAACGGTTCAAGAGGGTTTTGTGAGATGGTGGTCCAAGAGTGGTTCAAAAAACAGAAACAAGGTGCCGGAGTGATGGTTGTGAATTAAGATTAGGAGAGAGAGAGAGAGAGAAGAGATATTGATAGATGGTTGTAGGGTGGTTCTAGGTGGTAGCCGTTTATTATGGTGAAGGTGTTCGGTTGTTATCCATGGTTCACGATGGTGATGGGTTTACATGGTGAAGATGGTGGTGGTTATGGTGGGTTGAGCTATAGGGTGGTGATGTCTCCCGATGGTGGTTGTGAGGTGGTGGAGAGTGAAGGTGATCGTGAAATCAAGTTGACAGAGTTGGTGTGTGTTTTCAATATATTCCAAATTTGTGTCTACATCTATGTATAAGTTATATGCACTAATAATTTATAATAATTAATAATTAATAATAATAATAATATAATAATAAACTTAAACACATGTTAAAGAACAGGAAAGCCACCGGAGACTTCTATGTATTATTTATGACTTCGGATATTATTTCGTGTCCATTGCTAAACAGTTATCATATAAAAGTGCTCCTAAAAATCCCAAATTTTTAGATTAAATATATTTAATTATTTCACTCATTACCTGATTGAAACCTGATCAAAAAGGTTCGATAATTATTTATTTTCTGTTCCAATTTAAATGTACGGAGTACTAATATTTAAACTAAAAAGGATAAAAATATTTTTAACAAATCTAAAATCTTCGTAAACAATTTACAGTTCAACTTTTATTTTAAATCTTCATGAACATGGGTTATATCTATATTAAAACTAACGAATCGTCAACCGAGTGCTACTGACGTCTACTAATTAGACTCAAAATCATTTATTTTTATTATATTCTCTTTCTATATATAAAGAGTTTTTAAATAGCAAGTTTAACTACTAAATAAATATATTATATATCTTTAAACCATTGAATTTAATATAATTTATATATTTATAAGTAATATTTATATACATATTTATATATATAAATATATTTATAATAATAGTTTTCTTTACATCGCATATTATTTTTCATATTTATTTTCAATAATTAAATCATATATTATTTCAAATAATATTTTCAAATTAATGTATATGTATCTATTTATATATATAGTTGTTCGTGAATCGTCGAGAATGGTCGAAGGTCAATTGAATATACAAAACAGTTCAAAGTTTATGAGACTCAACATTATAGACTTTTCTTATCGTGTCGGAATCATATACGAATTAAGTTTAAATTTGGTCGAAAATTGCCGGGTTGTCACAGTACCTACCCGTTAAAGAAATTTCGTCCTAAAATTTGAGTGAGGTGGTCATGGCTAACCATAAAAATGTGTCCATGACAAATATGAGTTTATAAATGGTGTTTTATCATTATTGACTAATATAGATAAAACGATTCGATTAGGTGAAGCGTACGAATGAAGCTGTCACAACAGATTGAGATAGAGATTTAACTTTTGACGTAGTCACGCTGGAAATTAGAAAATAAGGTGCGTTTTAGCTTTTGACGTTGTCTTGGTTGAATTCCGGAATTCAAGGGATTTAAAGAAAATCTTTGAAATCTAAAAGATCTGATTCTTCGTTGAATACGGTAATTAAGATCTCTTAAATTAAATGCTCATATCTGCCTTGATTGCTATGTCGGATACTCTTATTATAAATTTACCTCTACCGTTCCATTATTTTCACCACTTCTATATTTTCTTTCCTTGATTTACATTTCAAAGGATTGTGAAAATGCTTAATCCAGTTCTGATCATTGTTCTTATTCTAACTATCGCAACATTCATTCTCCTCTTCCAACTCCCATCGGAGGAATCTGTTTTCTTCTACTTCGCTCTTGGGGGTTATAGTGTTTTTAATTCTCCCGTGTCTTTACGTTGCGATAAATAGTGACATACACGGTTTGTAATTCCCGTGTTGTTATCGGGTTTTGTATACTCCTTTATATTTTGGGGCTCCATGCTTTTGTTTTCACTTCCCGGCTTTAAGTCAAGCGAATAATGGTCCAGAATTTGTAGATATAGAGTTTCGAATGATTAAAATGTTCTAAGCAGGAAGGAACATGATAGCACGATTTGATTTTTAAATTTATCAACATCACGGAAGATAGAACCATCAAGAATACATTTTCTTGATTTGTTCAGGAGTTAAGTAGAATGAAAGAGTTATGTAACATGGCACATGATGATGGTATGTTCTATGAATCATCACGTTCCATTAGAAACTTAGCATGACTTACTGTAATATAATCACGTTGATCAAGTGTCATTATATTATACTAACTCATGCATCAGTTCCCAACATTACTTCAATAACTTTCATATTTTAAGCTCGAAAGTTTACAGAATATAGAAAGTAACAGTTTCTATATGATGTAACACTGATAGTACGAAGAGATTAATGATTTCAGACAAGAATAGTTATGAAAATATCTTCAGAAGTATGGAAGATATTTATAATGAAAGATATGATGATATCTTGAAATTTCTAATATTGAAGGATGGTGAAGAAAATTTGTATGCAAGAGTTTGGAGTCGGAAGCAAGGTATTCGCTAAAGATTTCATCAGAAACAGAATCATCAAGATTCTTAATATACAAGTTTAGTCCTTGTGATTTGTCCACAGTCTCCTTCATAATTTCGCATAACCCGCTTTTTGGTACTAAATTTTCTATTGAGCGTTTCCAACACTCCATTCCTTATCATCATACTTTTGACTGTTAAGGTCGTTTACAGTTTTTGCTGCTTCATTAAGCTTTTTGAATATTCAGAGTATTGGTTCGTAGACTGGGTGCTTTTCAAAATTTCAGAATTGAAGATCGTAATTCTAGGATATAATTGTTATATGTATACATATAACTATTAATGTAGAATTGCTACTAGATTCGAAATACTGATTGCTGATTCTCGGTAATTGGTATGGCAGTATTCGTTACAAGATGTGAATGAGTATATGATAGGGTTTCAATGAATAAATATAATGATTTATCAGAGAGATTTAAACTAAGAAGCAACGAGGTTGCTGGTACGTCTGCTGGTAATATGGTAAAATATGAAAGGTTCCCCGGTTACAATAAAAGAGCACGTATATATATCAAGGTTATAATAAGGTTGTTTCGAACGAAAAGTCGAAGTTGACTTGTTGGAGCTGTGACAAAATTGGCTAATTTGGAAAGAGATTACAAAGTTATTTTCAATAATAATAACGCTAAAGGAATTAGCACAGCTACGCGTTAAACGTTTACTCAATTTTTGAGAGTTTTCAGGTGCATAACAATATGCATCGATCTTTTCTTCCATAGGTAATGTGCAGTTGGTTCATCCTCTCGATTGAGGTGTTTTCAAGAATCATGAAAGGTTTGAACGCGGATTGTAATCGTCAAGATACAAATGAGGTTTAAGATGAATCAAGTGGCAAACTTGAGAAAATGTTTAGTTTCATATGTTATAATCAATATTTTAATTCATTTTAATTGTCCAATGTTATTAGTCCACAGTCGATAGTCCACAGTAACAGTCCAATAATTCATATATAGTTTAATATACAATATTCGAATTAATTAATACGTATCGTGACCCCTATACGTCTCAGACTCGATCACAACTCAAAGTATATATATTATTTGAGAATCAACCTCAACCTGTATAGAGAACTCGATCATTACTGCATATAGAGTGTCTATGGTGATTCCAAATAATATATATAGATGTGTCGATATGATATGTCAAAACCTTGTATACGTGTCCCAATATTTAAAGTGCGTAAAAATAAATAACAAAAATTTAAATGACGATAAATAAAGTGCGTAAAGTAAATAACAGAAATTAAATGACGATAAATAAAATTGCGAGAATGTAAATTGCGATAATTAAATTGCGATAAATAAAATGTAATCAGTTAGCTAGGAACAATTAGCTAGGAACAGTTAGCGTGGATTCTTAACAAAATTTCTCATAGTTAATTTGTTTGTTTCTAACAAATTTTATTTTGTCAAATGTTTTCTTAATTATGCCACTTGTTGGATTCTGATAAATCAAAATCCAAATATGAAATTGGATGAATATGGTTATTCTGTGGTGAACGGATTTGTATATTGGTGGATGTAAGTAGGATAGTATATGACTGTTGAAACAGATTCGAAGAACGTACAATGTAACTTATTAATGTGAAATTTAAATATTCCTCGGGTATTACCTACCCGTTAAAATATTTTTACCATTAACAGTTTGTACAAGAGAATTTTTAATTACAATCTTTATGAAAACATATATACATATATATTTTCTTCAGATGTATTCATGAATTTAATGAGTTAACATGATATTAAACTCATTTGCTTTTCGGTTGGAACTAGGATAAATAATCTCTAAAACTTTAGACATTACATATCGCCATGTAGAACGAAGATAATTGATGTAGAACGATACGTAGAACGATGATCATTCTCGAGGTATAAAATGAGATGTTGAGGCGTGTGATGTTTGAACTTGGGTTGTTGGTGGTACTGGTGCTGTTACTGATGGTACTGTTGGTGTCAGTGATGTTGCTGGAGCTGGTAAATTTTGCACCATATTTTCCAAGGCTACAATTCGGGCGCGAAGCTCGTTGACTTCTGCTATTACTCCGGGATGATTGTCGGTCCGGACGAGTGGATGAATAAGGTTTAGAATTATGGATAGAATATAATCGTGACGTGATACTCTGGAAATGAGAGAGAAAATGGTATCTCGAACAGGTTCATCGGTAAGTGTTTCAGGTCCTTCGCCAAGAGGTGAATTCGGTTGATGGAAAGGATCGCCTTCTTCGTGTCTCCATTGATTAAGTCTACTACGAACCCATCCTCAATTCATTCAAAATTGATGATGAATGATTGGCTGATCCATACTGGTGACACTATTTTCGGAGCTTAGGTGAACATCTATGTCGGAATAGCTGTCGGAATAACTACCGGAATAGCTATTGTAATATGAGGGACTCGAACTGGCTGCAGTATTCATCTCGTACGATCAGATGAAGGATTTTTGATAAGAAATAGATTATAGGATGTAGATTAGTACCCTGCAATACATAATTTACATATGCATATATAATACTAAAATCTCATAAGTTACGGAGGAATCTACGGAAGTAGTCAGGCAAAGTTACAGTAACAGATACGCAAAGATATGAATTTTGTCTATACACTATTTATGCAATCAATGCAGTAAGATTTGTCTAGACTAAGAATGATAAGCAGGTAATTTCCTAAGGAGGATAAGCAGAGGATTTTCGACTAGAAATGGTAAGCAAAACTTTTTACATGCAGACACGGTCGAAGTCCAGACTCACTAATGCATCCTAACGACTATCAGTTAGACTCACTAATGTAAGACCTGGTTCGCTAAGACCTCTGTTCTGATACCAACTGTCAAAACCCGTCCTAATCCATCCGGACGAAGTCCATATCGATTATAAACAATTCACAACAGTTGATTACATTGCGAGGTACTTGACCTCTATATGATACATTTTACAAACATTGCATTCGTTTTTGAAAAGACAATCTTTCATTTCATCGAAAGTTGACGGCATGCATACCATTTCATAATATATCTATCTATAACTGACTTAATAATAATCTTGATGAACTCAACGACTTGAATGCAACGTCTTTTGAAATATGTCATGAATGACTCCAAGTAATATCTCTAAAATGAGCAAATGCACAGCGGAAGATTTCTTTCGTACCTGAGAATAAACATGCTTTCAAGTGTCAACCAAAAGGTTGGTGAGTTCATTAGTTTATCATAAATAATCATTTCATAACTTTTAATAGCCCACAAGATTTCATGTTTCCATTTCTCATAAACATACGTCCCATACATAGAGACAAAATAATCATTCATATGGATTGAACACCTGGTAACCGACATTCACAATATGCATATAAGAATATCCCCATCATTCCGGGATCCTCCTTCGGACATGATATAAATTTCGAAGTACTAAAGCATCTGGTACTTTGGATGGAGCTTTTTGGGCACGATAGATCTATCTTTAGAGTTCGCGTCAATTAGGGTGTCTGTTCCCTAATTCTTAGATTACCAGACTAATAAGGGGCATATTCGGTTTAATAATCCAACCATAGAATGTAGTTTCGATCACTTGTGTCTATTTCGTAAAGCATTTATAAAAGCAGCGCATGTATTCTCAGTCCCAAAAATATAGGTTGCAAAAGCATTTAAAAAGGGAGCAAATGAAACTCACCATACTGTATTTTGTAGTAAAAATACATATGACTATATTGAACAATGCAGGGTTGGCCTCGGATTCACGAACCTATATCATATGTATATCTATTAATACATATAATCGTAATTGAACAATTTCATATATTATAACTTATGTTATATATGATATATATATATGATATATATATATATATATATATATATATATATATATATATATATATATATATATAAAATTGAAATAGTTAATATTTATATAGTTATATATATATACATATGATTAATATTATATTAAAATCAATAATTTGTTATATGTAATTATTTATATAAATAATCTTAATGTATATAATTATATGTAATGTTATGGTAGAGTAATAAGTATACTCTTATATAGGAAATACTTATTTTTTTTATAGTAATATTGTTACTAATAACAATCTATATGATAATTTTACTAATATTATAAATTTTGATAAAAATGATAATAATAATAATAATAATTATAATAATAATAATTATAAAAGGATACTAATACTAATGAAAATGATAATAAAACTAGTTTGCGTTATTTTTATAGTAATGATAATAATGATAATCCTAATTATGATAATACTTATACTAGTAGTTAAAATAATAAAGTTACATTTTTAAATGATAGCATTTATATTAGTAACAACATTAGAAATCATATTTGTAATTGTAATTCTAATAATAATAATTGAACTTTCTAACATAATACTTATTTTAGTAATAATAATCTTAACAATTATAATACCAATACTAATCCTATATGATAATAATAATACTAACACTAGTAATACTTATATTAATAATAATATTTGTTATAATACTTGTAATAATAATAAAAATAACTAATTATACTAATAACAATACTAATAACCATAGTATAATTAATATTTATAATACTAACACTAACAACAACAACAACAACAACAACAATAATAATAATAATAATAATAATAATAATAATAATAATAATAATAATAATAATAATAATAATAATAACAATAATAATAATAATAATAATAATAATAATAATAATAATAATAATAATAATAATAATAATAATAATAGAAAACTACCTCTAATGAATGAGTTCCAAAAATAAATGCCCTTGCCCGGGCTCGAACTCTAGACCTCTTGCTAACCACAAACACCCACATCCATTTGATCTAGCACGTTTCGTTGAGTTTATTATAACCAAAAATCAATTTAACCCGTCTATTTCCAGTTTGGCCCAACAACTTGAATCCTACACGGCCCAGTTAACAAATACGGCCCAACAGTGAATTTCGGCCCAACAACAATTCAGGGTTTTGATGGATTGCGCTTTAATTTGAAAAGAAACTAAAACAGAAAAAGAAAAAAAATATAATCCGTATTTACACTTTATTCATATGGTTCATCATCAAGCTTCGTACATCATCATAATCATCTCATCATCGTCACTTACATAACATCATCATCATCGTCATCATCCAACATCCTTTTCCCTGTTCATCGCCTTCCCATCATCATCATCGTTGTTGCTACAGAAAAACAGAAGCAACAAAACATCTGCACATCGTCCACTTCCTCTTCGTTTCCAATTAAATTTGGGTTTCGGCCTAAACAGAAAACTAAAACATCTCAGCCCTGTTCATTATCGTTGTCATGATTAGTGGGTTTGACGTCTGATTGCATAATTAACCACGAATATAGCTGCAGCCGAGCAGAACAGATGGGGTTCGGTTTTCATTTGGTTCGAATATAATCATCAATCCCACCTGCAACAATGAAGGCGCAGGTTAATAGTAATAAGGTTATGATGAGGTTGTGGTAATCGGTGATGGTGATCAAGATGGGTTGTTCAAAACAGAAATACACATAATATTAATAAAAAGGTGTTCTTGGAGGTTGTTTAAGGTAACGGTTCAAGAGGGTTTTGTGAGATGGTGGTCCAAGAGTGGTTCGAAAAACAGAAACAAGGTGCCGGAGTGATGGTTGTGAATTAAGATTAGGAGAGAGAGAGAAGAGATATTGATAGATGGTTGTAGGGTGGTTCTAGGTGGTAGCCGTTTATTATGGTGAAGGTGTTCGGTTGTTATCCATGGTTCACGATGGTGATGGGTTTACATGGTGAAGATGGTGGCGGTTATGGTGGGTTGAGCTATAGGGTGGTGATGTCTCCCGATGGTGGTTGTGAGGTGGTGGAGAGTGAAGGTGATCGTGAAATCAAGTTGACAGAGTTGGTGTGTGTTTTCAATATATTCTAAATTTGTGTCTACATCTATGTATAAGTAATATGAACTAATAATTTATAATAATTAATAATTAATAATAATAATAATATAATAATAAACTTATACACATGTTAAAGAACAGGAAAGCCACCGGAGACTTCTATGTATTATTTATGACTTCGGATATTATTTCGTGTCCGTTGCTAAACAGTTATCGTATAAAAGTGCTCCTAAAAATCCCAAATTTTTAGATTAAATATATTTAATTATTTCACTCATTACCTGATTGAAACCTGATAAAAAAGGTTCAATAATTATTTATTTTCTGTTCTAATTTAAATGTATGGAGTACTAATATTTAAACTATAAAGGATAAAAATATTTTTAACAAATCTAAAATCTTCGTAAACAATTTACAGTTCAACTTTTATTTTAAATATTCATGAACATAGGTTATATCTATATTAAAACTAACGAATCGTCAACCGAGTGCTACTGACGTTTACTAATTAGACTCGAAATTATTTATTTTTATTATATTCTCTTTCTATATATAAAGAGTTTTTAAATAGCAAGTTTAACTACTAAATAAATATATTATATATCTTTAAACCATTGAATTTAATTTAATATATATATTTATAAGTAATATTTATATACATATTTATATATATAAATATATATCTATATATTTATAATAATAGTTTTCATTACATCGCATATTATTTTTCATATTTATTTTCAACAATTAAATCATATATTATTTCAAATAATATTTTCAAATTAATGTATATGTATCTATTTATATATATAGTTGTTCGTAAATCGTCGAGAATGGTCGAAGGTCAATTGAATATACAAAACAGTTCAAAGTTTTTGAGACTCAACATTATAGACTTTGCTTATAGTGTCGGAATCATATAAGAATTAAGTTTAAATTTGGTCGAAAATTGCCGGGTCGTCACAATCACACCTTCGACCAATTAAACCTGCCGACACTCTTATTTATTATTATTATTTATATATTATATTTAATTTATATAATTACTTATATATTATATTATATTTACGTTCATGGTAAAAATGTAATTTTTATTCCAATGTCTCGTACGTTGTCACTCGACTCATGTTCCGCTTTTAGTTTTTCGAGCGCACTTTCGTACGTTTAGAAAACTAGCCTTTTACGTTACGTGACATGTACACTTATTAATAATTTGACTTTACTCATCAAAAATTTACCTTATGATAAATGTAACCTATAAAATTGAGTGTTGTGGTCATTTGTTTCTATAAATCAGAGTCTCGTAGTTTATCAAAATGTATCATTTTAAATCATCTGTTAAAATATTATATTTTGTTACCTGTATAATATATATATATATATATATATATATATATATATATATATATATATATATATATATATATATATATATATATATATATATCCTTATTTAAAATATATATTTGTTCATATTGAAATATGTAATAATACAATATTTAGTTTTTCAAAACTAATTATATTTTTAAAGTTATTTTAGAATCGTTTAGATAGTAGAAAAATATTATATCAATCACATTTACATTTTTGAAACGCTTTATCTACTAGTAATTTATAATATAAACTTTATTTAAATTCTTCAAAAGTCATATACAAATTATCTTATAAAACGTCCTAATTAATAAAGTTCTTTTTAAACTGAAACGTTTTTATACATTTAAATCAAATATGATAACTTTGTTTTTCTAAAACTAAATATATAAAATAATCATTTTATTAAAAGGTTAAAATAGAAGAAGTTGTTATATCATAAAAATGTTTTAGAAAAGTAAGATTAAATATACTTTTAATAGATTTCAAGTTTTTAACGTTTGTTGGTGCCATGTGATATAACGTCTAAAGGTTAGATAAACATATAAAATCATTTTAATGTAACACGTTAATTTACTTAACTTGTCGATATCCATCTTCTAAGTTATCTATATTCTACAATTTTACTTCCACGTTAATTAATATACAAGTTTAATAGTTTATGTTAACAAAAGTCACGAGACAATTATTGTAAAGCATAAATTGAAAATCAAACGTGTAGTGACCCGAACTTTTCCATGTTTATATATATTAATTGAGATTGATATTTACATGATTAAATGTTTCCAACATGTTAAGCAATCAAACTTGTTAAGACTTGATTAATTGAAATATGTTTCATGTAGACAATTGACCACCCAAGTTGACCGGTGATTCACGAACGTTAAAACTTGTAAAAACTATATGATGACATATATATGGATATATATATAGTTAACATGATACTATTATAAGTAAACATATCATTAAGTATATTAACAATGAACTACATATGTAAAAACAAGACTACTAACTTAATGATTTTTAAACGAGACATATATGTAACGATTATCATTGTAAAGACATTTAATGTATATATATCATATTAAGAGATGTTCATACATGATAATATCATGATAATATAATAATTTAAAATCTCATTTGATATTATAAACATTGGGTTAACAACATTTAACAAGATCGTTAACCTAAAGGTTTCAAAACAACACTTACATGTAACGACTAACGATGACTTAACGACTCAGTTAAAATGTATATACATGTAGTGTTTTAATATGTATTTATACACTTTTGAAAGACTTCAATACACTTATCAAAATACTTCTACTTAACAAAAATGCTTACAATTACATCCTCGTTCAGTTTCATCAACAATTCTACTCGTATGCACCCGTATTCGTACTCGTACAATACACAGCTTTTAGATGTATGTACTATTGGTATATACACTCCAATGATCAGCTCTTAGCAGCCCATGTGAGTCACCTAACACATGTGGGAACCATCATTTGGCAACTAGCATGAAATATCTCATAAAATTACAAAAATATGAGTAATCATTCATGACTTATTTACATGAAAACAAAATTACATATCCTTTATATCTAATTCATACACCAACGACCAAAAACACCTACAAACACTTTCATTCTTCAATTTTCTTCATCTAATTGATCTCTCTCAAGTTCTATCTTCAAGTTCTAAGTGTTCTTCATATATTCTACAAGTTCTAGTTACATAAAATCAAGAATACTTTCAAGTTTGCTAGCTCACTTCCAATCTTGTAAGGTGATCATCCAACCTCAAGAAATCTTTGTTTCTTACAGTAGGTTATCATTCTAATACAAGGTAATAATCATATTCAAACTTTGGTTCAATTTCTATAACTATAACAATCTTATTTCAAGTGATGATCTTACTTGAACTTGTTTTCGTGTCATGATTCTGCTTCAAGAACTTCGAGCCATCCAAGGATCCGTTGAAGCTAGATCCATTTTTCTCTTTTCCAGTAGGTTTATCCAAGGAACTTAAGGTAGTAATGATGTTCATAACATCATTCGATTCATATATATAAAACTATCTTATTCGAAGGTTTAAACTTGTAATCACTAGAACATAGTTTAGTAATTCTAAACTTGTTCGCAAACAAAAGTTAATCCTTCTAACTTGACTTTTAAAATAAACTAAACACATGTTCTATATCTATATGATATGCTAACTTAATGATTTAAAACCTGAAAACACGAAAAACACCGTAAAACCGGATTTACGCCGTCGTAGTAACATCGCGGGCTGTTTTGGGTTAGTTAATTAAAAACTATGATAAACTTTGATTTAAAAGTTTTTATTCTGAGAAAATGATTTTTATTATGAACATAAAACTATATCCAAAAATTATGGTTAAACTCAAAGTGGAAGTATGTTCTCTAAAATGGTCATCTAGACGTCGTTCTTTCGACTGAAATGACTACCTTTACAAAAACGACTTGTAACTTATTTTTCCGACTATAAACCTATACTTTTTCTGTTTAGATTCATAAAATAGAGTTCAATATGAAACCATAGCAATTTGATTCACTCAAAACGGATTTAAAATGAAGAAGTTATGGGTAAAACAAGATTAGATAATTTTTCTCATTTTAGCTACGTGAAAATTGGTAACAAATCTATTCCAACCATAACTTAATCAACTTGTATTGTATATTATGTAATCTTGAGATACCATAGACACGTATACAATGTTTCGACCTATCATGTCGACACATCTATATATATTTCGGAACAACCATAGACACTCTATATGTGAATGTTGGAGTTAGCTATACAGGGTTGAGGTTGATTCCAAAATATATATAGTTTGAGTTGTGATCAATACTGAGATACGTATACACTGGGTCGTGGATTGATTCAAGATAATATTTATCGATTTATTTCTGTACATCTAACTGTGGACAACTAGTTGTAGGTTACTAACGAGGACAGCTGACTTAATAAACTTAAAACATCAAAATATATTAAAAGTGTTGTAAATATATTTTGAACATACTTTGATATATATGTATATATTGTTATAGGTTCGTGAATCAACCAGTGGCCAAGTCTTACTTCCCGACGAAGTAAAAATATGTGAAAGTGAGTTATAGTCCCACTTTTAAAATCTAATATTTTTGGGATGAGAATACATGCAGGTTTTATAAATGATTTACAAAATAGGCACAAGTACGTGAAACTACATTCTATGGTTGAATTATCGAAATCGAATATGCCCCTTTTTATTAAGTCTGGTAATCTAAGAATTAGGGAACAGACACCCTAATTGACGCGAATCCTAAAGATAGATCTATTGGGCCTAACAAACCCCATCCAAAGTACTGGATGCTTTAGTACTTCCAAATTTATATCATATCCGAAGGGTGTCCCGGAATGATGGGGATATTCTTATATATATGCATCTTGTTAATGTCGGTTACCAGGTGTTCACCATATGAATGACTTTTATCTCTATGTATGGGATGTGTATTGAAATATGAAATCTTGTGATCTATTATTATGATTTGATATATATAGGTTAAACCTATAACTCACCAACATTTTTGTTGACGTTTTAAGCATGTTTATTCTCAGGTGATTATTAAGAGCTTCCGCTGTCGCATACTTAAATAAGGACGAGATTTGGAGTCCATGCTTGTATGATATTGTGTAAAAACTGCATTCAAGAAACTTATTTTGTTGTAACATATTTGTATTGTAACCCATTATGTAATGGTCGTGTGTAAACAGGATATTTTAGATTATCATTATTTGATAATCTATGTAAAGCTTTTTAAACCTTTATTGATGAAATAAAGGTTATGGTTTGTTTTAAAATGAATGCAGTCTTTGAAAAACGTCTCATATAGAGGTCAAAACCTCGCAACGAAATCAATTAATATGGAACGTTTTTAATCAATAAGAACGGGACATTTCAAAACGGAAATCTCCACTAACCCTTGTCTAGTTCCCGTTAATTGACACTTTTGTTCCTTCTAATGAATCACTTTATCAATTATTCTGAATACCGTTAAAAAGAATAGATTTCTCAAATCATAGTGAGCCTCTTAACAGAGACTCGTAATTATAATTCAAATTATCTAAAAATTCAATCATTTGATATATCTTCTAATTCCACCAATAATATATTTTGAAACAAATACGTTCACGAAAAGTATTATACGTCTAATATTTTATTAACGTTTTCAAGTTATAATATATACACATATACATACATAATTATATACGTTCATTTAATGGTTCGTGAATCGTTGGAATTTGGTCGAGGTTAAATGAATGTATGAACACAGTTTAAAATTCTTGAGATTCAACTTACAAACTTTGCTTATCGTGTAGGGAATATATAAAGATTAAAGTTTAAATTTGGTCAGAAATTTTCGGGTTGTCACATATGCTTCTTACCAAACCACAATGATTACAAGGATCTAGCGCAGCATCCTTGTCTACATTGATAAGGTACTTCTTTATTAGGGTAGACAACTCTTTCTCACTCATGTGATCGAGTCTCTGATGCCATAAATTTTGTGAAGCCTCCTTTTCTGCAACATTAAGGCTGTCTGTGCAGATCTTCACATGAGTTTTGTATAGTGTGCCATAAATGTGTCCTGGAGCGACTATTATAGCGCCTCTTGACAATTTCCATGTGCCTCTACTGAAATGACTATCATAGCCCTGTTTGTCTAGAACTACTCCAGAAAGTATATTCAGTCGAAGATCAGGCACATGGCGGACATCCTTCAAAGTGATTGTGCTCCCAGAATTTGTCTTTATCGTGACATCACCAATTCCGACAATCTCAGCAGAACTGGAATTTCCCATCTTCACAGCTCCAAAGTCACCAGCTTTGTATGTTGTGAAGTATTCCTTGTATGGAGTCACGTGGTAGGATGCTGCAGTATCTACCACCCATTCTGTGTCTTCTCGTGAGACGTGAAGACATGTCTCATCATCAGTTGAACAATAAGCTACATCACCAGTGATAGTAACTAATGTTTCTCCACCCTTATTCTTCGATTGTGAACTGCTCTGATCTTGTTCTTCTTTTAATCTGTAGCAGTTCTTCTTCATATGTCCTTATAATCCACAATGATGGCATTTATATATTAGTTTTCTACCATCAGCAGACCTACCCCTTCTCTTGCTTGTAATGACCCTGGATTTTCGGACTTATATTATTAATACTTGCGTTGTACTAAATGTATTCTTATACATTTTACTTGTCACCGTAATTGACTTCCATTGTCCCGACTCATCTTTTTGTTACGCGCTTTTCACGAATAATATTTCGAATATTATTTACGTTCATAATTAATTATTATTAATTATTCCTAATTAACTAATGTAAGTAGTTAATTACTTGGGTTTTCTATTAATTGTTGCATACTTATACATGGGCTTTTATTATTGGACTTGTACTATCAAGGCCCACCCTACATTACTTAATGGACTAGTTAGTGAGCCCATTATATTACTAGTGATTCATTAAGACTAAGCAAGGATTAATTAAGGTGTAGGAGATAAAGATGTTTCAAGCTTGGTTGCACCTCTTTCCCATGTATTTAACCTTATACTCTTCCTAGCATACAACAATCCCCCACACATGAAAGTTGAAGTTGACTACCCCCTTTTGGAGGCCTAGGCCGACGGTTTGGGCATGGGTGAAGGGAGATCCATTTTCTTTTTTTTACTTATTTGCTAGTTTGAACTTTATTTTTCACATACGTTCTTACACTACTTCTTTCTCTAAACTTTTTCTCTCTAAATTGTAAGTAACAACTTTATTTTTCTTTCTTCTTTTTCCTTTAAAAATCACCAAGTATCATCATCAATTTACTTGTTTGTTGTTAAAGATCAAACTTTCTAGTTTGTATCTTCATGAATCATGCTTCTTCCATCCTTTGTTTGATGAGGAATCAAGAACAAGGATCTAAGCTTGTTAGCTTATGGTTCTACACTTGAAAAGTTATAAAGATCTAAAGTTCATGAGCTTTAAGATCTTACTTGTGTTCATGTTTTGGAAACTTAAGGTTTACTTTCTTAAGATCCAAGCTTTGACTTGAATCTTCTTAAGTATGAAACAAACATGAACTTTTTACTTGTAGCTTTAATTTATTTCTTCCTTTTTTATGTACTTAAATTCGTGACTTTATTATTTTGGTCAAGTGTTACTAGTTAAACTTGATCTCATTTTTCTTGAAACTAAAGTTTAAACTTTGTAAGTTCAAGAACATGGAAGTTAAACTTTCTAGTTATAACTTCATACACTTATGTTGGATCTAAGTTTCTATAGCTTATGGTCTTCCAATTTTGTCTAAAACAAAAGCTTATAAGCTTATATACATTCTACAAGATAAAAATCTAAGTTTCATAACTTATGGTTTTATTAAAGTAAAGATCCAAGTTCTATAACTTAGGGTTAAACTTAAGAACACTAGATCTAGACTTTTTTGTCTAGGATCTTTAAGATCTAACTAATATCTAAGTTCTACAACTTAAGATCTTGTTTATTTAGTTTACATTCAATTTTATAGCTTAATATTACTATTAGAACTCATGTATGTGTCGGATCTAAGATCTTGATGTAACTTTGGTTCATCAACCTTCATACAACCCTTAAATGAGTTGTGCTACATATATTAGATATACACTAGTGTCATGATGGTCAAAACTTGGTTAAGGTGATGCAAACACATCGACGAGTTGTACACTTGAAGCTACAAGCATCAAGGATGAGAACCGTGATGAGCATCAAGCACCAAGAACCCACCGGAGCACTTTGCTTACTGTTTTCTGGGTCTTATCAAGATTTTTGGGCTACTGGAAAGTTGATTTCCAGTTATTTTGGTACGATTAGATGATTTTCCGTTTAGGCCTCGTCTTAATCCGACTTACGGTTTAGGATTTATAGCCTTCCGAAAGTCACTACGCCCTTATAACGTTGTGCTGAAATTTCTGACCTACTCGCACTTAAACCGTCACCACAGTCAAATGAAAACGATTTTGGTTCTGAAAATTGGTCAGTGGTTGGAGGACTCACATACGGAGCCATAGCCACTGACTGATCATCTTTTCGATTTGTATAGAGGTCGTAGCAGCTGAACGAAATCAGCCTTTGTTTCGATGTCTATTCTTGATTGAAAACTTACTTTACTTTTTACTTATGTTGATGAATGATGATGATACTTAAGACCTAATTTACATACTTTTAAACCTTTGGGAATGATTTACTGACTTAGTAACTTTTGACTTAGGTTGAGGACCTTTCGGACCAACTACTTGCTTACTTATCTCGTACAGACTTTACTACTTTTCACTGTGAGTTATAGCATCCCTTTTACTTTAACTATTTTGGAAACTGAGAATACATGCACTTTTTACGTTTTACATACTAGGCACGAGTATTTAAACTTTATATATGTGTGGGTTATATAACGGCATAAACTTTTCCCTTAGCTCGGTAACGTTTAATCATTGGTTTTTGAACCGGTGAACGCGAATATTAGATATGGATCCATAGGGTTTGACATCCCCACTCAGGCTAGTCGCGCTAGCATTTAATGGGTGGTTAATACTTCGTAAACCTACGCACTCGCCATATGTACTTTTAGGGGGTGATATTACGTTAAGTTACTTACCAAGTGCCCACGGTTGAACATATACTTTTCATACTGTTTTGAAATACCGAAATCTCGTGGCCTACCTTACATTACTGTTACATTTAAACTATAGCTCACCAACATTCGTGTTGACATTTTTAAGCATGTTTTCTCAGGTGCTTAGAGGTTTGTTGCTTCCGCTGTAGTAGTCTTGCTGTGTAGACTCCCGCTGCTTTTGTTAGAGATGTCTCTGCATGAAAAGTTTACCTTGCATTCACAACTATGTTACTTTTGAAACAATGAATTTGTAATGACCATTGGGTCTCGTACTTATGTTAATTACTTCTATTCATAGAAGCCTACTATCGTTTGTAAAACTTATGACATTGGTTATGACGTCACCCTTTCTTATGAATGCAAACTTATTTTAAAACAGCATATAGTGTTTGACCTTGTAATGATCCTGTTGTTGATGATCCGTACACGTTAATTTTGTACGGGGCATCACATTTGGTATCAGAGCATTTGTTGTAGGGAATTAGGTTGCATTAGTGAGTCTAGACCGGACCGAGTAGGATTTACTAATAGGACTAATCTATAACTTGCTAGTTTACTTGTTTCTGCGGAACTTGCTGCATGCTGCTGCTTACTTTTACTGCTATATGTCGTATACTGTAACTTGTTTTCACTACTGCATGCTACTATCTGCTTTCGATTGCATGATACTTCTACAGGATTTGTTATTATTGCCATGCTATTTATTACTATAGATGATCAATGATCTAGATTGTCGTAGTTACTTTGCCTAATACGTGCTTGCTATATGACTTACTGACATGGAAAAAGTTATTTTTTCTTGTTCAGATGTTGGATATCCCATCATCATTGACTTGGAGAGTGACTCAGATTCATCTGCCACCTCGCCTGCTACTGCTGCCGACTCACAGATCCCGTCATCGCTACCCTCCAATGACTCTGGCGATTCATCCTCTGGGGACAGTAGCCACGCACCTGACCTGATGATCATCTCCGACGGAGACGAGGACCCAGAGGAGATTCCAGCTCCACCTAGCCCAGGACTCCCGGAGCCACAACACCATTTCGGTGGTGCTGTGATTCCTGGGAAAATGGGGACGGTCCTTTCCGTAATGAGCATGGACATTGGTGTAACGACCCAGATTTTTCCAATAGTTTTATACTTATGAGATTAATATTTACATAAATTAAACCTTACCAACATGATAAGCAATTCAAATTGTTGAGACTTGTGTTTTTGAAAAGAGTTTTACACAACGTTTGACCGTCCAATTTGACCGATGATATCACGAACTATATAACATACGATAATTATACGTTTGTGTATATATATGTATTTATATATATTTAACATGATCTAAGGATGGTTTAACATCTCATTGTGTACTAATGACAATGAGTTATAAGTATATTTTGAAACTACTAACTTAAGTTTTCAAAACGATAACTATACGTAATATTCTTTGATATATATACTTATAACCTATAATGCTTATACATGTATCGTATATATAATGTATTTAATCACTTTTTAAAGACTTAAATACATAAAACAATATAAGTATATTCACAAAAGATAGCTATATTTGAATTCTCATTCCGTTTCCTCAAGATTTCTATACGTATATCTAGGGTATATGTACCCGTATCATACCCAGCTTCTATATGTATTTACTATTGGTATATACACATCAAATCAACATCCTAATCAACATTATTACTGCCCTAGATATGAGGTAACTAGGATTTGTCAAGTAGCATGAATTATTAGTAAGAAAACAAAATTAGGAATCCTTTTCTTTCTTTATAAACTAAAAACGTTTTTATGAATGAACACCATTTCTTCACTCCATTTTCTCATACCTACACCCTCATTTCTCTCTCAAAATACTCCTAACTTCATACTTGATCATCTCCAAGCATTTTTCCCATCATTTAGCTTCAATTACAAGCCTTAAACACCATAAGAAAACTCTTTCAAGAACATATCAAAATAACCACCCATTTGAAGAAGTATACTTCCAACCTTTTGATCTAACTCCACCACTCTTTGATTCCAAGATTTTTTCTTATCTCTTACAGTAACTTTGTCCAAGTAACTTGAGGTAGTAACCTTGTTCATAATCTTGTTCGATTCATAATTATATAGCTATCTTATTTTATGTTGTAAAATTTTAACAACAAGAACATAGTTTGAATGATTTCAAACTTGTTTGCAAACTAAATAGATCCTTCTAACTTAACTTTTAAAACACTTCAAGACCTGTAATATATCATAATGATATGCTAACTTAACAAGATATAACTTGATTTTACAAAGAACACCTTAAAAACTGAATCTACGTCGTCGGAGTGCAACCGGGGGCTGTTTTGGGTTGGATAATTAAAAACCATCTTAAACTTTGAATTGGAAGTTCATGTTCTGGAAAAATGATATTTCTTATGAATATGTTAACACATAAAAATTTCATGATTTAACTCAAAGTGTAAGTATTTTTAGAAAAATGATCATTAAATGTTATTTTTATGATGGAAAATGATCACTTTCATAAGTTTTACCAAAGTTTGACCTATAACCTGTGATTTCGAATACAAACTAAGGTATTTTCAGTTCAGATTCTTAAAATTTGACTCGATCCAAGGAAGTGGCAAGTTGAACCAACAAAAACGGAGTTGTAATGAAGAAACTACGACTAAAACAAGATTGGGTATCCGAAGCTAGTTTGGCTACGAAAATATTTGGAGATAAAGTAAATTAATCATATCTTTTCTAATTAATATGATATTTTATATATAATTACTTATGATTTGATTTTATATATTTCAGGACCACCCGTAAACAACACGAGAAGATTAATCATAAGACCTCATGATTGTACGCAACACGTCATTTGACAACACGGTACTTTATGTACGCAACACGTCATTTGACAACATGGTACCATGGGTCGAGATTAATTCTGATCAATACGAATACGATGGGGTCTTTATTTATTTTATTGAGCAACTAATTATGGACCACTAACATCGGACTGCTAACTACGGACTAAGAAAATATTAAAAGTATTATAAGTATATATATATATATATATATATATATATATATATATATATATATATATATATATATATATATATATATATATATATATATATATATATATATATATGTAACGATTACTTGAAAAGAAAATATGTTGATATATTATATATATATGGTTAGGTTCGTGATATCTATCGGAGACCAAGTCGAGTTAAATACCTTCAAGGCAAAAGTGAGTATATAGTCCCACTTTTAAACTCTAAATATTTCGGGATGAGAATACATGCATTTTATGATTTACGTTATGGACACAAGTGATAAAAAATATATTCTACGTTGAGTTGTACCACTGGCATACTTCCCTGTAGCTTGGTAACTACTATTTACATGTGGTATTGTAAACGCGAATCCTGTTGATAGATCTATCGGGCCTGACAACCCCAACCGGACTGGACGACCAGTATTCAACGGTTGCACAGTACTTCGTTTCGGTGACTACACTTGGTACGGTGTAGTAAGATTTCATAATAAAGGGAATATGCGACGTTGATTAAATGTTAAGTATGGTTATCAAGTGCTCAACCACTTAGAATATTTTTATTAAAACGTTTATGTATATGAAATCTTGTGGTCTATATTTATAACGCTGCTAGCATTAAACCTATATCTCACCAACTTTATGTTGACGTTTAAAGCATGTTTATTCTCAGGTTCCTAGAAGTCTTCCGCTGTTTGAATATATGTTAGAGAAACCATGTGCATGGAGTCATACATGTTTTATTCGAGGAAGCATTGCATTCACAAAATCATCACCGTGTATTTATTTTGACTGCATTGTCAACGGAAGTATTCTTGTAAACTGTTATTTACGGTGATTGTCTATATGTAGAAATTATCAGATGTCGAAAACATTGAATTTTAAATATTCATTTATGGTATATCTTTTCAAAAGAATGCAATGTTTATAAAACGTATCATATAGAGGTCAAATGCCTCACAATGTAATCATATGTCATTGTATTCGTCCCTATGGATTGGGTCGGGTCATTTCATGTGGTATCAGAGCGGTGGTCTTAGCGAACCAGGTCTGCATTAGTGTGTCTAACTGATAAGTCGTTAGGTTGCATTAGTGAGTCTGGACTTCGACCGTGTCTGCCTGTCAAAATTTTGCTTATCATTTTGTGTCGAAAATCATCTACTTATCATCTGTAGGAAATTACCTGCTTATCATCTTAAGTCCAAACACGTCTTACTGCATTCATTGCATGAATCGTTTATAGACAAAATTCATATCTTAGCGTATTTGCTAATTCATATCTACGCGTATTTGTTACTGTAAACTTTGTCTGACAAATTCCGTAAATCCCTCCGTAATCTATGAGATCTTTTGTTCTATATATGTGAATATTCTATATAATTAGAATACCACCCGATAGCCAGAAAATCATTTCATATCGAAAAATCCTTTATTCAATCATACGAAATGGAACTCGTCACTAGTTGAAGTCCCTCGGATTCCGATATGGAATACCACTCAAGCTCTGAAAGCAGTGTGACCGGAATGGATCAACCAATCAGTCATCATCTATTTTGGACGGATTAGGGATGGGTTCGTAGCCTCCTCAATCATTGGAGACAAGAAGAAGGTGATCCCTTCCATCCACCAAATTGCCCTCTTGACGATGAACCTGAAGCACTTACCGGCGAACCTGTTCGAGAAACCATTTTCTCTCTCATTTCCAGAGTATCTCGTCAAGATTATATACTACATCAAATTCTAGATTTTATTTATACGCTCGTCCGAACCGACAATCACCCCGGTGTAATAGAAGAAGTCAAAGAGCTTCGCACTCGGGTAGTGGCTTTGGAGAATACGGTACGAAGGTTACAAACACCATCAGCAGCATCAGCAGCATAACCAGTACCGTCAATAACATCAACATCGCAAGCCTCAATACCATAAGCACCAGCAGCATCACCAGCATCAACGTTATCACCATCATCAACATCAACAGGATCATTACCACCACCAACAATCACATCCGCATCGCACGCCTCAATATCACCATCCGTACCTCGGATATCAACGTCACACGCACCATAGATACCAAGAAGTACCAACAACAACAAACGATGAAGTATTGATTCATAACTTCATCGAAGAAACATTCTATGGTGATTATGTAATCTCTAAAGACATAGAGATTACCTATTTCTGCCTTAACCATAAATCAGATGAGTGGACAGAAATGATAAAAGGAAGAGTAGAAACCCTGACAAGAATGATGCGTAAGGTACAAGCTAGACTTGTTTTACCAACAGCATCAGCAGTACCCTTAGCCTCACCAACACAGTCAGTGCTGTCAACATCGTTAGAATCGTCAGCAACTTTAACATCACACTCTCCACCAGTTCAAAAATCACCATGGACATCATCAATAACGCGTATATTGCATCAACGAGTTATGAAGTATTAACTCATTCATCTGAAGAATTTATATAAATATTTTATATATATGAATTCGGAAACCAAAATAAATCTTTTCGTACTAAGCTATTAAGTATGAATTGAAAAAGGGTAGATACTACTCGTTTAAATTCATACTACAAATATGCAATGATGTACGTCCTTCGTCAGCAACTTAATCATCGTTAACTACAATCCCTGTTTCAATTCAATGAATTTCGTTTTATAATAAACCAAGTGTATTATTCAATAATATGTTTGATTTTACACTTTCATCTTCAATGTACTCGAAGCTTACTGGGAAACAACATTCATATCTTGCGAAGTTAGCAAGAGTTCAATGAGTATCAGCATGATTCACTAAGGAAATATATATAAGAATAAATAATGAAGTATTGATCCATAACTTCATTAATATTCTGTGAAGAATATGTGGTTCCTAATCGTTTTAGAGATTACTTATTCTAGCTCAAACCGAAAATCAAATGAGTCTAATATTATATTGACTTATTAAATTCATGATTACATCTGAAGAAGATATATATGTACATATATTTTCATAAAGATTGTAATAAAATTCTATAGTACAAAACATTACTTGTGAAATTTTTTTTAACGGGTAGGTAATACCCGAGAGATATATAAATTCACAATTAATATGATTATATTCTTCGACTCTGATTCAACAATCATCAACTATACTCACTACCTTCACAATAATATACATTCTTTCATAGAAATCAAAACAACCATTCTCATCCAAATTTGATTACGACAAAACGAAATTCAAGTCAAGACTTAACAGAAGACATCACTCTTAGGACTCTTACATCTTTCAAAACTATACTTTGACTTCAAAACTATGCTAGAACATCATTCAATTCTTGGAACCCATAAAAATATTTGTATCATTCAAAGTCCTAAAACATCATATGTATATTAACAATTACAATCTATGATCAAACCCTTTGAAATTCCTGAAGACACTTCAAATAATGGACAATCGAGATGATGATCCAACCACACATTACCCGCAGTCTTGCTTCTGAAAAGCTCTCGAAACCAAGGACATAATTTAACACGTATCCGCGTTAAATCTTTTAGCATTTATTAGCAAAAATAACTTTGCGATTCCTTTTCAAAATAGCAAATTTTGTCACAGTTTCAGCAAGTCAACCTCGACGTTCCATTCGAAGTAGCCTTATTATAACCTGTAATACATACGATTACCCTTTTGTTACCAGGGAACCTTTTATATTCCACGATATTATCAGCAGATGTACTAGCAACTCGTTACCCCTTTGGTAGAATCAACAATTGGTATTTTGAAATCTCGCAGCATTTCTATTTCGGTAGTTATATATATATACAACGTCTATCCACAAGAATTACATATTTCAAATGTGAAGTTTCTGAAAAATGCTCCAGTCTACGAATTATTGCTATTAAGTTTTGGAAAAGACTGATAAAGTGGTAAAGACAGTAGACAACAATTACGATCAGAAGTTTGACAATAAAGAATAATAGATTGCAAAAGCTCGAACCAAAAATTTGGTACTGGAAAACGGATTGAGCAAAGTATAAAGGAGGTCGTGGACAAATCACAATGATGAAATCTACCTTCAAAGGATTCAAATGATTCAGTGTCTGTTGAAACCGTTAGTAAGAACCTTACTACTTATTCTAAACCTTCACAGACAGATTTTCCGCGTCATTCCATGTTCTTAGATATTCTAAGATATCATCGTATTTTTCATTATAAATATCTCCGATATTCCTAAAGATATATTCCCAACTATCCTCATCAAAAATCATTTACCTCTTCACAATATTTGCGTTACAACATAAAAGAACTTGTGTTAGTTTCTAAATTCTGAAAAATTCGAGTTTAAAATATGAATGTTTTGAAGTAGTGTTGGAAACTGAAGCATGAATTAGTATAATATAATGACACTTGATCAACGTGATTATATTACAGTAATTCATGCTGAGTTTCTAAATGGAACATAATGATTCACAGATCATAACGTCATCATGTGCCATATTACACAACTCTTACATTCTACCCAATCTCCAAACATATTAAGAACATATCTCCTTGATAATTCTATCTTTTCGGACATTCTGGTAACTTACCAAATCAAGATCGTGCAATTACTATTTCCTTCTTAGAAGATTAACTATGTTTATTTCAAAATCCATACCTACGAATTCCGGACCATTATTCGCTTGACTCGAAGTCGGGAAGTGGAAACAGAAGTATGGAACTGTTGAATATAAAAGAAAATATAAAGCTCGACAACAACAAATAAATTACAAACCTTAAATATCAATACGTATTGCAACGTAAAGGCACGGGAGAATTAACAATACTATAACCCCAAGGTAATAATAGAAATAAATAAAATCCTCCGGAGGTAGATGAAAAAGAAGAATGACAGAGATGAAAGTTAAGAGTATATCCAGGATCAGTACTGGATGAAGCATACTGATAAATGTTTTAAAGTATGAATTGAGGGAGGAAGAATAGAAGGTATGAGTTGTAAGGAAATGAAGGGAGGTGGATTTATAGTAAAAGATCCGACAGAGCAATCAAAATAGATGATCGCATTTAAAGCGGATTCTAATTTCCTTGATTATCGAAGAATCAAATCTCATTATGAAGATTTTACTCCAAATCTCTTGAACTTGGAAATCAATCCTATCTATGTCAAAAGATATGACGAATCTATACCTACTCATTTCACCCTTTGGTGATAGCCTCACTCGTACTCTTCACAAAAATCAAATTGCTTTATCAATATTACTTGATGATAATAAAACTCTAATTTCCAACTCGTATACATCATGAAAACATACTTATTGTCAGCCATGACCATCCCATTCAAATTTCGGGACGAAATTTATTTAACGGGTAGGTACTGTAACGACCCAGATTTTTCCAATAGTTTTATACTTATGAGATTAATATTTACATAAATTAAACCTTACCAACATGATAAGCAATTCAAATTGTTGAGACTTGTGTTTTTGAAAAGAGTTTTACACAACGTTTGACCGTCCAATTTGACCGATGATATCACGAACTATATAACATACGATAATTATACGTTTGTGTATATATATGTATTTATATATATTTAACATGATCTAAGGATGGTTTAACATCTCATTGTGTACTAATGACAATGAGTTATAAGTATATTTTGAAACTACTAACTTAAGTTTTCAAAACGTTAACTATACGTAACATTCTTTGATATATATACTTATAACCTATAATGCTTATACATGTATCGTATATATAATGTATTTAATCACTTTTTAAAGACTTAAATACATAAAACAATATAAGTATATTCACAAAAGATAGCTATATTTGAATTCTCATTCCGTTTCCTCAAGATTTCTATACGTATATCTAGGGTATATGTACCCGTATCATACCCAGCTTCTATATGTATTTACTATTGGTATATACACATCAAATCAACATCCTAATCAACATTATTACTGCCCTAGATATGAGGTAACTAGGATTTGTCAAGTAGCATGAATTATTAGTAAGAAAACAAAATTAGGAATCCTTTTCTTTCTTTATAAACTAAAAACGTTTTTATGAATGAACACCATTTCTTCACTCCATTTTCTCATACCTACACCCTCATTTCTCTCTCAAAATACTCCTAACTTCATACTTGATCATCTCCAAGCATTTTTCCCATCATTTAGCTTCAATTACAAGCCTTAAACACCATAAGAAAACTCTTTCAAGAACATATCAAAATAACCACCCATTTGAAGAAGTATACTTCCAACCTTTTGATCTAACTCCACCACTCTTTGATTCCAAGATTTTTTCTTATCTCTTATAGTAACTTTGTCCAAGTAACTTGGGTAGTAACCTTGTTCATAATCTTGTTCGATTCATAATTATATAGCTATCTTATTTTATGTTGTAAAATTTTAACAACAAGAACATAGTTTGAATGATTTCAAACTTGTTTGCAAACTAAATAGATCCTTCTAACTTAACTTTTAAAACACTTCAAGACCTGTAATATATCATAATGATATGCTAACTTAACAAGATATAACTTTATTTTACAAAGAATACCTTAAAAACTGAATCTACGTCGTCGGAGTGCAACCGGGGGCTGTTTTGGGTTGGATAATTAAAAACCATCTTAAACTTTGAATTGGAAGTTCATGTTCTGGAAAAATGATATTTCTTATGAATATGTTAACACATAAAAATTTCATGATTTAACTCAAAGTGTAAGTATTTTTAGAAAAATGATCATTAAATGTTATTTTTATGATGGAAAATGATCACTTTCATAAGTTTTACCAAAGTTTGACCAATAACCTGTGATTTCGAATACAAACTAAGGTATTTTCAGTTCAGATTCTTAAAATTTGACTCGATCCAAGGAAGTGGCAAGTTGAACCAACAAAAACGGAGTTGTAATGAAGAAACTACGACTAAAACAAGATTGGGTATCCGAAGCTAGTTTGGCTACGAAAATATTTGGAGATAAAGTAAATTAATCATATCTTTTCTAATTAATATGATATTTTATATATAATTACTTATGATTTGATTTTATATATTTCAGGACCACCCGTAAACAACACGAGAAGATTAATCATAAGACCTCATGATTGTACGCAACACGTCATTTGACAACACGGTACTTTATGTACGCAACACGTCATTTGACAACATGGTACCATGGGTCGAGATTAATTCTGATCAATACGAATACGATGGGGTCTTTATTTATTTTATTGACCAACTAATTGTGGACCACTAACATCGGACTGCTAACTACGGACTAAGAAAATATTAAAAGTATTATAAGTGTGTATATATATATATATATATATATATATATATATATATATATATATATATATATGTAACGATTACTTGAAAAGAAAATATGTTGATATGTTGATATATTATATATATATGGTTAGGTTCGTGATATCTATCGGAGACCAAGTCGAGTTAAATACCTTCAAGGCAAAAGTGAGTATATAGTCCCACTTTTAAACTCTAAATATTTCGGGATGAGAATACATGCATTTTATGATTTACGTTATGGACACAAGTGATAAAAAAATATATTCTACGTTGAGTTGTACCACTGGCATACTTCCCTGTAGCTTGGTAACTACTATTTACATGTGGTATTGTAAACGCGAATCCTGTTGATAGATCTATCGGGCCTGACAACCCCAACCGGACTGGACGACCAGTATTCAACGGTTGCACAGTACTTCGTTTCGGTAACTACACTTGGTACGGTGTAGTAAGATTTCATAATAAAGGGAATATGCGACGTTGATTAAATGTTAAGTATGGTTATCAAGTGCTCAACCACTTAGAATATTTTTATTAAAACGTTTATGTATATGAAATCTTGTGGTCTATATTTATAACGCTGCTTGCATTAAACCTATATCTCACCAACTTTATGTTGACGTTTAAAGCATGTTTATTCTCAGGTTCCTAGAAGTCTTCCGCTGTTTGAATATATGTTAGAGAAACCATGTGCATGGAGTCATACATGTTTTATTCGAGGAAGCATTGCATTCACAAAATCATCACCGTGTATTTATTTTGACTGCATTGTCAACGGAAGTATTCTTGTAAACTGTTATTTACGGTGATTGTCTATATGTAGAAATTATCAGATGTCGAAAACATTGAATTTTAAATATTCATTTATGGTATATCTTTTCAAAAGAATGCAATGTTTATAAAACGTATCATATAGAGGTCAAATGCCTCACAATGTAATCATATGTCATTGTATTCGTCCCTATAGATTGGGTCGGGTCATTTCAATTGGGCTAGATGATTTCCTGATGGACGTGTCGTGCTGATCCCGCCTGGCAGATACCGACTTATGACTACCGGTTAGGCATATCCACCTTCAGATGATTCAGACGATTCATCATCCGACGACTCCAGCGACGAGGATTCCGACGAGGATTCCGACGAGGACCCTGAGGAGGCGCCCGTGCAGCCGCCCTCTACCTCGCCGAAGAAGCGGTATCGTTTTGATGGTACTGTTATTCAAGGGGTTAACGGAGGTAGACCGTTCTTGGACGCACGCGGACAGTTGGTTAGGGTTATCGCCCGTAATTGGGTTGTGCCTTACCCTGCCGATCCATTCGTACGTAACGCTTCCCGTTACACACCGTCTACTTCTGGTGCTGGACCGTCTGCACCACTAGCTCCACCAGCATCATTTGCCCCGCCTGCCCCACCAGCATCCCCCGTCATCGAAGAACTGATGAGGGAAGTGCATATCCTCCATGCTCGGGTAACTGAGCTCGAGGACCAGGTGTCCCACATAATGGACATCCTTTACCCACCGTCACCATAGGGCTATTGTATTAGATTTCATTATGTAATTCCGTTTGTAGTTCCATGTTTTACTCATGTATTGTACAAACCTTATGCGGATGTATGCAACTTTCTTATTAATGAATTAAACCTAGTGTTGTTTAATTTCTATACGGTGTTCTAATTACGTTACTATATGATGATTTTGTGGTATCTGTATCTAGTTGAATTACTTAATTAGCATGTGTTGTGTTGATTCCATGTTGGTTACCATATACTATATTATTATTTATTGAATGCTGGATTTTGACTTAAGTCAAAACTTTTGTTCAGAAGAACAATGGCAAACGGAAGAGTTTCATGGGAAATGCCCACAGCGGTACAGATTGAGGAAATGATAACTGCTCGAGTAGCTGAAGCAATTGCGAATGTCAACCCCCAAGCTCCACCCGTTAACCAGAACAATCATAACGGGTGTACCTATAAGGAATTTCAAAGCTGCAAGCCCCACAATTTCAGTAGTACTGAGGGGCCAGTTGTACTGACGAGATGGTTTGAGAAATTGGAAGCTGTGTTCCGTGTGAGTAACTGCTCAGAAATGAACAAAACTAAGTATGCCTCCTGTACACTGTCGGACAGCGCTTTAACCTGGTGGAACACACTTGCTCAGGCTAAGGGAATTGACGAGGCCTATGCTACACCGTGGGAGGAATTTAAGGGGCTATGATCGAGGAGTACTGCCCCAGAACAGAGATTCAGAAAATGGAAGCTGAGTTTTGGGAGTTGAAGGTTGTGGGAACCAATCTTGATGGTTATAACCGAAGGTACCTGGAATTAGCTCTGATGTCCCCAACGATGGTTACCCCGGAATTTAAGCGAATGGAACGATATTTTTGGGGACTTCCCAAGTCCATCCAGGGAAATGTCACCTCTTCGAAACCAGCTGATGTCCCGGAAGCTATGCGCATGACGCACACCCTAATGAACCAAATTACCAGCAAAGAACCAGAAAAGGGGAAATCCGAATCGGGAGCTAGTAATGAGAAACGTAAGTGGGACAGCAACAAGGAAAGGGTCTTTGATTAAAACCCAGCTAAGAGGCATGAAAGTTTCAAGGGAAACAACGACATGAGGAACCCCAACCCGAACCCTAGCTCAAACCCTAACTATAAGGCTAGTCTCCCGCAGTGCAAGAGATGCTACAAGAATCATACCGGGTACTGCAACGTGGTCTGTAAAAAGTGTAAAAGGACAGGGCATATTGGCAAAGACTGCAAGATCACCACCCCAACTATGAAGACAAACCCAACTGGACCAAGGAAGTGCTATGAGTGTGGACAACAGGGCCACTTCAGGAATGAATGTCCCAACAAGAGAAAGGACGGCGGACCAGCGTGTGGAAGAGCTTTCAACGTAAACGCAAGAGATGCCCGTGAGAACCCCGACTTGGTTACAGTTATATTCACTATCAACAATCTATTAGCTTCTATCCTGTTTGATACTGGTGCCGATAGGAGTTATGTATGTAGACACTTTTGCTCTAAGATAAATTGGTCGTTAGTTCCTTTAAAGGAGAATATGCTTGTTGAGGTAGCCAATGGAAAACTTGAGAAAGTTGACCAAATTAGCCGAGGAGGTATTATCAACATAACTGGTGTGGATTTTGAGATTGACTTGATACCCATCAAATTGGGAAGTTTTGATGTGATTGTCGGTATGGACTGGTTGACTAAGGTAAGGGCCGACATTATCTGTGGAGATAAAGCTATTCGCATACCACACGGAGATGGTGAGCCACTGATTATTTACGGAGGGAGATGTAACTCGAAGCTGAACCTCATTAGTTGCATGAAGGCACAAAAGATCATGAAGAAAGGACGTCTTGCTATTTTAGCACATGTGAAAACATTAGAAACCAAGGTGAAGAGCGTGGATGATGTACGAATTGTGAACGAATTTCCCGATGTCTTTCTGAAAGAATTTCCTGGATTACCGCCATCGAGAGCAGTGGAGTTTCAGATTAATCTAGTACCAGAAGCTGCACCTGTAGCTCGCGCACCTTATGGACTCGTACCTTCTGAAATGCAAGAGTTACAGAGCCAACTATAAGAACTGCTAGACCGTGGATTTATCCAACCAAGTTCTTCGCCTTAGGGCGCTCCTGTTTTGTTTGTGAAGAAGAAGGATGAATCTTTCTTCATGTGTATCGATTATCTTGAGCTGAACAAGTTGACGATCAAGAATCGGTATCCCCTTCCCCAAATTGACGATCTTTTGGATCAACTGCAAGGATCAAGCGTTTACTCTAAGATCGATTTGAGATTCGGCTATCACTAGTTGAGGGTGAAGGAGAGTGATGTGATGAAAACTGCGTTCAGAACCCGTTATGGTCATTATGAGTTTCTCGTGATGCCATTCGGTTTAACCAATGCACCTGCCGTGTTTATGGATCTCATGAATCATGTATGCAAGCCATACCTGCATAAGTTCATTATCGTCTTCATAGATGATATCCTCATCTACTCCAAAAGCGAAGAAGAACATGAGCAACATCTTCGACTAGTGCTTGAACTCTTGAGACAAGAACAACTTTATGCCAAATTCTCCAAGTGCGAGTTTTGGTTGAAGGAAGTCCAATTCCAGGGTCATATTGTGAGCGATCAAGGTATCAAATTTGATCCCACAAAGATCGAAGCTATCAGCAAGTGGGAAACCCCCACTACTCCGACTCATATCCGCCAATTTTTAGGTCTCGCCGGTTACTACCGAAGATTTATTAAAGGTTTCTCTCTGATTGCGCATCCTTTGACCGCGCTGACTCACAAAGGGAAGAAGTTCGTTTGGGAAACCGAACACGAATCAGCATTTCAAACCTTAAAGCAGAAGTTAACTACCGCGCCTATCTTATCCTTTCCTGAAGGAAGTGACGACTTCGTTGTGTATTGCGATGCCTCGAAAAATGGTTTTGGTTGCGTATTGATGCACAGAACGAAGGTCATTACTTATGCTTCTCGTCAACTGAAGATTCACGAGCGAAACTACACTACTCACGATCTCAAACTTGAAGCCGTTGTTTTTGCGCTCAAATTATGGAGACACTACCTTTATGAAACTAAAAGTACTATCTTCACCGACCACAAAAGCCTCCAACACATATTCGATCAGAAACAACTGAACATGAGACATCGACGATGGATCGAGATGCTGAATGACTATGATTGTGAACTTCGTTACCATCCTGGCAAGGCAAATGTTGTAGCCGACGCTTTGAGCCGAAAGGAGAGGATGGCACCTCTCCGTGTTCGGGCCCTGAACATCACCATTTAATCGAATCTCAATAGCTAGATTCGAGTAGCCCAAGATGAGGCTCTCAAGGAGGAGAATATTTCCCATGAACACTTGAACATTCTCGTCTCTCAATTCGAGGTTAAGGAGACTGGACTCTGATACTTTGCTGGATGAATTTGGGTGCCTAGTTATGGGGATTTGCGAAGAATCATTCTAGACGAAGCCCACAAGTCAAGATATTCGATTCATCCAGGAGCCGGTAAAATGTACCATGATCTCAAGGAACAGTATTGGTGGCCAAATCTTAAGAAAGATGTTGCAACTTATGTTGGGAAGTGTTTGACTTGTTCAAAGGTTAAGGCCGAACATCAAAGGCCATCTGGGTTACTTTAGCAACCAGAAATCCTGCAATGGAAGTGGGAAAGGATAATGATGGACTTCATCACGAAACTACCAAAGACGGTGGGCGGATACGACACCATCTGGGTTATCGTTGACCGTCTTACCAAATCTGCACACTTCTTAGCCATGAAAGAAACGGATACGATGGAAAAACTCGCTCAACTATACATAAAGGAAATTGTATCTCGTCATGGTGTGCCCTTATCGATTATTTCAGACCGAGATGCCCGTTTTGCTTCCATATTTTGTCGTTCTTTACATAAAGCCTTGGGGACTCATCTCGACATGAGTACTACGTATCACCCACAGACCGACGGACAAAGCGAACGCACAATTCAGACTTTGGAGGACATGTTGTGTGCTTGTGTTATTGATTTCGGAAAGGCTTGGAAAAGGCATTTGCCGCTAGCCGAATTCTCTTACAACAACAGTTATCATTCGAGTATTAATTCCGCACCTTTCGAAGCGTTTTATGGTCGCAAATGCCGTTCTCCTATTTGTTGGGCCGAAGAAAAGAAAATCACCGGACCTGAGTTAGTCCATGAAACAACCGAGAAGATTGTCCAAATTCAAGCAAGGCTCAAGACGGCCCATGATCGCCAAAAGAGTTATGCTGACCTTAAACGTAAAGACTTCGAATTCAACGTGGGTGACCGTGTAATGTTGAAGGTCGCACCATGGAAAGGTGTAATCCGTTTTGGAAATCGTGGAAAGCTCAATCCGCGATACATTGGTCCTTTCGAAATCCTAGAGCGTGTTGGACCCGTTGCTTACCGTCTGGATCTTCCGACTCAATTGAGCTCAGTTCATCCTACCTTCCACGTATCAAATTTGAAGAAGTGTCTTGCTGAACCAGAACTTGTCATACCACTGGAGGAACTTACGATTAATGACAAACTCTACTTCGTGGAAGAACCTGTTGAAATTATGGATCGTGAGGTCAAAGCTTTGAAACGCAACAAGATTCCGATCGTTCGAGTTCGATGGAATGCCAAACGAGGACCTGAGTTTACCTGGGAACGAGAGGATCAAATGATGTAGAAGTATCCTCACCTTTTCCCAACTCCTCCATCTACCTCAGCTTAAAATTTTGGGACGAAATTTTCTTTAACAGGTGGGTAATGTAACGACCCTGGATTTTCCGACTTATATTATTAATAATTATTATTAATACTTGCGTTCTACTAAATGTATTCTTATACATTTTACTTGTCACCGTAATTGACTTCCATTGTCCCGACTCATCTTTTTGTTACGCGCTTTTCACGAATAATATTTCGAATATTATTTACATTCATAATTAATTATTATTAATTATTCCTAATTAACTAATGTAAGTAGTTAATTACTTGGGCTTTCTATTAATTGTTGCATACTTATACATGGGCTTTTATTATTGGACTTGGACTATCAAGGCCCACCCTACATTACTTAATGGACTAGTTAGTGAGCCCATTATATTACTAGTGATTCATTAAGACTAAGCAAGGATTAATTAAGGTGTAGGAGACAAAGATGTTTCAAGCATGCTTGCACCTCTTTCCCATGTATTTAACCTCATACTCTTCCTAGCATACAACACTCTCCCACACATGAAAGTTGAAGTTGACTACCCCCTTTTAAGGGCCTAGGCCGACGGTTTGGGCATGGGTGAAGGGAGATCCATTTTTTTTTTATTACTTATTTGCTAGTTTGAACTTCATTTTTTACATACCTTCTTACACTACTTCTTTATCTAAACTTTTTCTCTCTAAATTGTAAGTAACAAATTTATTTTTCTTTCTTCTTTTTCCTTTAAAAATCACCAAGTATCATCATCAATTTACTTGTTTGTTGTTAAAGATCAAACTTTCTAGTTTGTATCTTCATGAATCATGCTTCTTTCATCCTTTGTTTGATGAGGAATCAAGAACAAGGATCTAAGCTTGTTAGCTTATGGTTCTACACTTGAAAAGTTATAAAGAACTAAAGTTCATGAGCTTTAAGATCTTACTTGTGTTCATGTTTTGGAAACTTAAGGTTTACTTTCTTAAGATCCAAGATTTGACTTGAATCTTCTTAAGTATGAAACAAACATGAACTTGTTACTTGTAGCTTTAATTTATATCTTCCTTTTGTATGTACTTAAATTCGTGACTTTATTATTTTAGTCAAGTGTTACTAGTTAAACTTGATCTCATTTTTCTTGAAACTAAAGTTTAAACTTTGTAAGTTCAAGAACATGGAAGTTAAACTTTCTAGTTATAACTTCATACACTTATGTTGGATCTAAGTTTCTATAGCTTATGGTCTTCCAATTTTGTCTAAAACAAAAGCTTATAAGCTTATATACATTCTACAAGATAAAAATCTAAGTCTCATAACTTATGGTTTTATTAAAGTAAAGATCCATGTTCTATAACTTAGGGTTAAACTTAAGAACACTAGATCTAGACTTTTAGTCTAGGATCTTTAAGATCCAACTACGATCTAAGTTCTACAACTTAAGATCTAGTTTATTTAGTTTACATTCAATTTTATAGCTTAATATTACTATTAGAACTCATGTATGTGTCGGATCTAAGATCTTGATGTAACTTTGGTTCATCAACCATCATACAACCCTTAAATGAGTTGTGCTACATATCTTAGATATACACTAGTGTCATGATGGTCAAAACTTGGTTAAGGTGATGCAAACACATCAACGAGTTGTACACTTGAAGCTACAAGCATCAAGGATGAGAACCGTGATGAGCATCAAGCACCAAGAACCCACCGGAGCACTTTGCTTACTGTTTTCTGTGTCTGATCAGGCTTCCTAGGCTACTGGAAAGTTGATTTCCGGTTAGTTCGGTTCAAGTAGATGATTTTTCATTTAGGTCTCGTCTTAATCTGACTTACGATTTAGGATTTATAGCCTTCCGAAAGTCACTACGCCCTTATAACGTTGTGCTGAAATTTCTGACCTACTAGGACTTAAACTGTCTCCACGGTCAAATGAAGATGAGTTTGGTTCTGAGAATTGGTCAGTGGTTGGAGGACTCACATACAGAGCCATAGCCACTGATTACATGTCTTTTTGATTTGTATAGAGGTCGTAGCAGCTGAACGAATTCAGCCTTTGTTTCGATCTCTATTCTTGATTGAAAACTTACTTTACTTTTTACTAATGTTGATGAATGATGATGATACTTAAGACCTAATTTACATATTTTTAAACCTTTGGGAATGATTTACTAACTTACTAACTTTTGACTTAGGTTGAGGACCTTTCGGACCAACTACTTGCTTACTTATCTCGTACCGACTTTACTACTTTTCACTGTGAGTTATAGCATCCTTTTTACTTTAACTATTTTGGGAACTGAGAATACATGCGCTTTTTATGTTTTACATACTAGGCACGAGTACTTAATTTTATATATGTGTGGGTTATATAATGACATAAACTTTCCCCTTAGCTCTGTAACGTTTAGTCATTGGTTTTTGAATCGGTGAACGTGAATCTTAGATATGGATCCATAGGGTTTGACATCCCCACTCGGGCTAGTCGCGCTAGCATTTAACGGGTGTTTAATACTTCGTAAACTTACGCACTCGCCAAGTGTACTTTTAGGGGGTGATATTACGTTAAGTTTGTTACCAAGTGCCCACGGTTGAACATATACTTTTCATACTGTTTTGAAATACCGAAATCTCGTGGCCTACCTTACATTACTGTTACATTTAAACTATAGCTCACCAACATTCGTGTTGACATTTTTAAGCATGTTTTCTCAGGTGCTTAGAGGTTTGATGCTTCTGCTGTAGTAGTCTTGCTGTGTAGACTCCCGCTGCTTTTGTTAGAGATGTCTCTGCATGAAACGTTTACCTTGCATTGACAACTATGTTACTTTTGAAACAATGAATTTGTAATGACCATTGGGTCTCGTACTTATGTTAATTGCTTCTATTCGTAGAAGCCTACTATCGTTTGTAAAACTTATGACATTGGTTATGACGTCACCCTTTCTTATGAATGCAAACTTATTTTAAAACAGCATATAGTGTTTGACCTTGTAATGATCCTGTTGTTGATGATCCGTACACGTTAATTTTGTACGGGGCGTCACATTGCTTCTGCATCTCCATTTGTTTTTGCTACTCATTCGTTGTCTCCCCCGATTCTTGGTGACAAAGACACGAGTCTGATCTGTGCCCATGTCCTTTCTCCTTGCCTCTTCACTGAATAGGGCATCCTTGACCATTGACATGGTAAGTTTGCCATCCGGGGTTGAGTTGCTGAGTGTTACTACCAGCGTTTCCCAACTATCGGGAAGAGAACTAAGTAGCAGTAGCGCCTAACCTTCATCGCCAAGAGGCATCTCTACAGACGATAACTGGTTGGCCAAGCTTTGAAACTCACTGGTATGCTCGGCAACTGAAGTTCCGCTTTTTAGCTTCATGTTGACTAAACGCCTCATCAACAGGGCTTTATTCCAAGCAGTCTTGGCCTAGTACATGTCCTCCACCTTTTTCCAGAGGACATATGCGTCCGTCTCTTGTGCAACATGGCGGAAGACACTATGATCAATCCATTGACGGATCTGACCAATAGTTTTTCGGTTTAACTTCTTCCACTCTTTCTCTTTAGCGGAATCAGGATTTGTACCCTTTAATTCAATAGGGTCAAACAAATCCTTACAGCTGAGGAGATCTTCCATCTGAGGTTTCCACATCGTGTTGTTGGTGGCTGTGAGCATAATCATGGCTCCGGAAGATGATCCTGACTCTTTCGTGGACATTATCACCTTACAAATAATTTTTCAACACAAACGGGGTTGAAAACTTCAGAAAACCCAAAAACTCGACCAACGCCTCTAACCTGACTCTTGAAACCACTTGTTGTGATTTATGAGAGGGGATCGACTGGACGTTGGTATTCACAAATTTGAGAGAAAATAACTCTATTACTTACAAGAATAGATTACAGAGTATTACAAAACTCAAAAAAAAAAAAAAAAAAAAAAAAAAAAAAAAAACTCTCAAACTAGCACACTAGGAATTCTCACCACTATCTAGAATGTATTCACTCTTGGTTATGACTACACTTTAACTCACATACACTAACTAGGTGTGATTACGCTTTTCTGAATTGATTTACAAATGAGGTTTTCACCCCTATTTATAAAGAATGTTTGAGGAGGTGGAATGTGTGAACGCTAGTTGTCAAAGTTGACTAGCCGTCATAGTTTCCAATTTTGCTTTTTCCACATGAGTTGTCAAAGTTGACTAGCAGTCATAGTTTTCAACTTTGCTTCTTCTTCATGAGAAAACATCTAGATTACGGCTTCTAGATTGTAGGCTGGAAACCATCAGGATCTATAAGAATTCACCTATCCCAATAACAAAAAAAAACCTAAATTGCGAGCTTAATTTCTTGTGCTACTAGCAATGAAAATAAAAGAAACTAACATATATTACTTCATTTACCAAAAGCTTTTTAGCGACGGGATGATCGATTCTGTAGACTACGTTGGCCTGGGGTGGTCAATGAATATCCCACAAAAACAGCAATCGTGAAGAGTGAGTTCACGTTTACAAGCCTGTCTAATGGTTCGAGTTTGTTGATCAAAATAAGAGGTGGGCAGGTGGCAACTTAAACACATCTATAGATTAATTTGTCAGTATGAGTTATACCTTGCCTCTAAAGAGTCATTTGGGTAAACTGACAAAAATAGCTGTAATGAGAACATGTTTAATGTTGATCAAAATAAGAACCACCACAGATTGAAAAGGTCAAGGGCAAAACATGTCATAAATCAACTGAAGTGTATTAACTATTCAGTACACGTTATACGTACTAAAATTTTTTTAGAAACAGATAACGACAAATTTTTTTAGCTATAAAATTTATAAAAAAAGATAAGGCAAAAAGGTATATCCATATTTGTGGGTCAGCGACCCTTTTTGTCCCATATAATAAACATATATGTTATTGAATGCTTACTAACTCGTCCATTTTGCCCCTTTTGATTCCCTTGTGTGCATAACTAACATTGTAAGACACTCGTCATTTAAAAAACATGACAACGCTTCGATAAACCATCTGCCTAAAAAACGATCCCATATCACTAATGACACCTATAGGAACTTCATGAGTCATGTGTCGTGCTCGAACTCATTATTAATTGCTGCATGTGGTGGATTTGACCATCCTTGTACAGTTGTACGAATGTACCTGACATGGTATTTTCAGAAGCAGTAAAATGGAAATAATTATGTGTTTTGTGTAACTCCATATTTTGCAACTATGATGTTTGATATGCAACTTACCTGCGACTATATAACAGAAAGTAATGAGGATTATTTACTGTTAGGATTACCCGAGAATGCGAGTATTTTTTTTACTCTGGTGTATGCAACTGGATTAATCCATGACCGTATCCAAACCCTTCCTTGACCACAACAAAATTCAAGCCTGAGACCTTCTACAGAAATCTTAGGGCCCCAACCACTAGACACTTAGTGATGGTTTGAAGCTCTGTCAGCTAGTACGTATGGTCTTTTTTTAATATCTTTTTCACATGTTATGTAATAATTCGTCACATATCGGATTGATAATAACAATTTTGAGTTCCTTATCTGCTTAAATAAATGGCTAACTAATATATTTCACCATAGTTTTTAGTTAAAACCTGGAGATACTCGGTTAGTTCCGTCATCATTCTGTCAATGGTATGGTGGGAGTTGATTAAATAATTTTACAGTTCTCTCATAAAAATTTAAATAACTTAGAGATAACTCAAGATTTACAAACGCTAAAAGTTGGTCAAACAAGTGTAGTTATAGTACATTTGTCGTCTTTATTAGCTTATAGAGTTCTATTGACTGCAAAGAGCTTAGAAATGGTGAGTGAGAAATATGCATTGTAGCTTACAGAACTATTGACATCCTGCAAACAGAGAATAATGAAATTATAGTCAATGGAAGGAATAATAGGTTTAAGGTCTTAAATTCCATCATCGAGCAAGATTTTAACCTTAACGGAAAGATGGTACAATGAAGGGTCTATCAAGTACCCTGCTCCTGAATCAAATAGGTAAGTGTACTTTCCGAATGCGCATACGACACAATATGGGCACTAGCAGAGTGTATTGAGAGACTTGGGACTAAATTTTCATTTAATACCACTCAAATTGATTCAATGATTCTAAATGAGGTTTCAAGAACAAGGTTTAAAGGTTTAAGTGGCGATTTTCGCCTTATTAATGAAAGTTGGCTTCTAATGGATTCAAGATTGTAAATGTGAAAGGTAATGGAGAGACAAGAGGGTCTAAAATTACTCCGAAGCGTCGAATGTTGCAAACCGTTACTAATAAAAATATGAAAGTTAGTGTTTTAGCAAGAAGAAAGTTTAGTTACTTCATAGATACTCATTTTAATAATCAGACAAATGTTACAACTTCAACTTGTTTCTCTGAGGATGTGTTCGATGCTTTGTAACATCCCAACCCGTTATCCAACCGACAACGCTTAAATATTTTTTTTTTTTTAAATCAGTCCAGTTTCAGGCATATGGAGCGCCGCTCCAAATAGGGGCGTGCCACTCCAAAGTGGCCTGTCCACTTTCCTTTTTATGCTTGTTCGTAAAACACGTTTCGCAACACTTTTAAATGAAACAATTTATCATAACACGTCAATATAAGTAAAACTAAGAGTTTCCCACAATAAAATCGAGTTTTACAGCACCGGGCCCACATCGACCCAAATTACGACAAAGTGACCATTTCGACCCATTTTTGTTTAATACAAAACATAGACCGAGCATGGCGATTGGGAATACGCTACCCAATCCTAATCAAATCCGACATCACATCTTCTAAAGCAAACTACACAAGTCCACTAGTCCCGCACACTTACCCGAGCCATCCTCTACGCAAATCTATAAAAATGTAAACAACGAGAGGGTATGCTAAAGCTTAGTGAGTAGAATAAATATATACATGCATATACAACTTACCTACTCGCAACCACGACATCACATAAATAAATATAATCACATACCCTTTCGTATCATTAGCTAGTATCATCGAATCGTACAACTAGCAACATCATAAGCATAAATAATCATAATAATAATTAAATGCTACCAACAACAAATTATGAACCATGGTTAACCAAATCTTCGCAAGGGAATAACTTCGCGAAACAAGTCATCGATGTTCATAACAACCGTTAGCTTCCAAACACGGCTATGGCATGCTAACCCCCGAGGTGTTCCAAAAACGGCTATGGCATTACCCCCAAGTGTTCCAAAAATGGCTATGGCATCACTTGATCAATGTGTGAGTAAAACACGGCTATTACTCACAATCATGTGCACAAACACGGCTATGTGCAACAATTAATACGGGCAACGACGTGGGAGTAAAACATGACTATTACTCACTATCATATGCACAAACACGGCTATGTGCATAATTATCAATTGGACAAAATGGCTATGTCCCACAACTATCAATATGGACAAAACGGCTATGTCCCACGACTATGGTCACAAGATCGGCTATGTGACACCATTAATACGGGCATATAAATCATATACGTACATAGATAGATATTCCACTCACCTCAAAATGCCCGCACTAGTCATATATGTAAATCGTCTTCGAACGCAACCGAGCAAGCTCTTTACCTATAATACGCATATTGATATACAAACAATCAACATACATTCTCTATGAGAGAATTCGACTTCAACATCCTTAACCACAAACCGCCCATTTAAGTAGTGACCCAAACTTTTCTATGTTTATATATATATTAAATGAAATTTTTATTTTACATGATTAAGTGTTTCCAACATGTTAAGTAATCAAACTTGTTAAGACTTGATTAATTGAAATAGGTTTCATATAGACAATTGACCACCCAAGTTGACCGGTGATTCACGAACGTTAAAACTTGTAAAAACTATATGATGACATATATATGGTTATATATATAGTTAACATGATATTATGATAAGTAAACATATCATTAAGTATATTAACAATGAACTACATATGTAAAAACAAGACTACTAACTTAATGATTTTGAAAAGAGACATATATGTAACGATTATCGTTGTAATGACATTTAATGTATATATATCATATTAAGAGATATTCGTACATCATAATATCATGATAATATAATAATTTAAAATCTCTTTTGATATTATAAACATTAGGTTAACAACATTTAACAAGATCGTTAACCTAAAGGTTTCAAAACAACACTTACATGTGACGACTAACGATGACTTAACGACTCAGTTAAACTGTATATACATGTAGTATTTTAATATGTATTCATACACTTTTGAAAGACTTCAAGACACTTATCAAAATACTTCTACTTAACAAAAATGCTTACAATTACATCCTCGTTCAGTTTCATCAACAATTCTACTCGTATGCACCCGTATTCGGACTCGTACAATACACAGCTTTTAGATGTATGTACTATTGGTATATACACTCCAATTATCAGCTCTTAGAAGCCCATGTGAGTCACTTAACACATGTGGGAACCATCATTTGGCAACTAGCATGAAATATCTCATAAAATTACAAAAATATGAGTAATCATTCGTGACTTATTTACATGAAAACAAAATTACATATCCTTTATATCTAATCCATACACCAACGACCAAAAACACCTACAAACACTTTCATTCTTCAATTTTCTTCATCTAATTGATCTCTCTCAAGTTCTATCTTCAAGTTCTAAGTGTTCTTCATAAATTCCAAAAGTTCTAGTTTCATAAAATCAAGAATACTTCCAAGATTGCAAGTTTACTTCCAAGTTTTCTAAATCCATTCCAAGTAATCATCCAAGATCAAGAAACCTTTGTTAATTACAGTAGGTTATATTTCTAATACAAGGTAATAATCATATTCAAACTTTAATTCAATTTCTATAACTATAACAATCTTATTTCGAGTGGAAATCTTACTTGAAATTGTTTTCGTGTCATGATTCTGCTTCAAGAACTTTCAAGCCATCCAAGGATCCTTTGAAGCTAGATCTATTTTTCTCATTTCCAGTTGGTTTATCCAAGGAACTTGAGGTAGTAATGATGTTCATAACATCATTCGATTCATACATAAAAAGCTATCATATTCAAAGTGGTAAACTAGTAATCACTAGAACATAGTTTAGTTAATTCTAAACTTGTTCGCAAATAAAGTTAATCCTTCTAACTACACTTTTAAAATCAACTATACACATGATCTATATCTATATGATATTCTAACTCAATGATTTAAAACCCGGAAACACGATAAACACCATAAAACCGGATTTACGCCGTCGTAGTTACAACCGGGGGTTGTTTTGGTTTGGATAATTAAAACTGTGATAAACTTTGATTTAAAAGTTGTTATTCTGGGAAAATGATTTTGATTATGAACATGAAACTATATCCAAAAATTATGGTTAAACTCAAAGTGAAAGTATGTTTTCTAAAATGGTCATCTAGACGTCGTTCTTACGACTGAAATGACTACCTTTACAAAAACGACTTGTAACTTATTTTTCCGACTATAAACCTATACTTTTTCTGTTTAGATTCATAAAATAGAGTTTAATATGAAACCATAGCAATTTGATTCACTCAAAACGGATTTAAAATGAAGAAGTTATGGGTAAAACAAGATTGGATAATTTTTCTCATTTTAGCTACGTGAAAATTGGTAACAAATCTATTCCAACCATAACTTAATCAACTTGTATTGTATATTATGTAATCTTGAGATACCATAGACACGTATACAATGTTTCAACCTATCATGTCGACACATCTATATATATTTCGGAACAACCATAGACACTCTATATGTGAATGTTGGAGTTAGCTATACAGGGTTGAGGTTGATTCCAAAATATATATATAGTTTGAGTTGTGATCAATACTGAGATACGTATACACTGGGTCGTGGATTGATTCAAGATAATATTTATCGATTTATTTCTGTACATCTAACTGTGGACAACTAGTTGTACGTTACTAACGAGGACAGCTGACTTAATAAACTTAAAACATCAACATATATTAAAAGTGTTGTAAATATATTTTGAACATACTTTGATATATATGTATATATTGTTATAGGTTCGTGAATCAACCAGTGGCCAAGTCTTACTTCCCGACGAAGTAAAAATCTGTGAAAGTGAGTTATAGTCCCACTTTTAAAATCTAATATTTTTGGGATGAGAATACATGCAGGTTTTATGAATGATTTACAAAATAGACACAAGTACGTGAAACTACATTCTATGGTTGAATTATTGAAATCGAATATGCCCCTTTTTATTAAGTCTGGTAATCTAAGAATTAGGGAACAGACAACCTAATTAACGCGAATCCTAAAGATAGATCTATTGGGCCTAACAAACCCCATCCAAAGTACCGGATGCTTTAGTACTTCGAAATTTATATCATATCCGAAGGGTGTCCCGGAATGATGGGGATATTCTTATATATGCATCTTGTTAATGTCGGTTACCAGGTGTTCACCATATGAATGATTTTTATCTCTATGTATGGGATGTGTATTGAAATATGAAATCTTGTAGTCTATTGTTACGATTTGATATATATATAGGTTAAACCTATAACTCACCAACATTTTTGATGAAGTTTAAAGCATGTTTATTCTCAGGTGAATACTAAGAGCTTCCGCTATTGCATACTGAAATAAGGACAAGATTTGGAGTCCATGTTTGTATGATATTGTGTAAAAACTGCATTCAAGAAACTGATTTCGATGTAACATATTTGTATTGTAAACCATTATGTAATGGTCGTGTGTAAACAGTATATTTTAGATTATCATTATTTGATAATCTACGTAAAGCTTTTTAAACCTTTATTTATGAAATAAAGGTTATGGTTTGTTTTAAAAATGAATGCAATCTTTGAAAAACGTCTCATATAGAGGTCAAAACCTCGCAACGAAATCAATTAATATGGAACGTTTTTAATCAATAAGAACGGGACATTTCAATTTAGGCACCTACAAAGGACTTCACCAATTACCACTACGGGTGGTAATTCCAACCCATTCAAACAAGTACACACAAACACTTAATGCACTTGATCTTGCAATATCAACCCATCAGTGCAACTCGACCCAAATTGCACTTAACCACCAAAGTTTGACTTCCATTGACCAAATTATGTTTAACTCACTTTAACTTTTCAAATTACACACGAAGTACCTACAATCACTAACAACTAGTGATTGTATCTCAAAATCAACATTTGACACCAAAAATTAATAACACTTAGCTCATTTCAACATAAAACCCATTTTGACCCATATTAGGGTTTACACCACAAAATCAAGTCAACACAACACTAACATCACTAGTACACAAGTGTTCTAAGGTTTAAACAACACACGCAAGATCCAAACTTACAATTTAATCAATCGAAACCCTAAGTCACCCATTTAGGCTTACTTACATGAATCTTACCCAAAACCCCCGAATTTCACAATAAAATGGGTTTATAATTCTAACTAACACAAACCCTAACTCAAATAAGAAATCAAACACTACAATTCGGATTAGGGTTTACCTCAAGCACCAAAACGAGCTCTAGTAGCTAGAAACACCAAGGAGAACCAAAACCCGCTTCCAATTTGGGCAAAAATCACCATCTTCATCATCCATTCAAGCTTCCTCTCTCTAGAACTCACTCTCTCTCTCTCTCTAAGATAAGATGAGAGTGTTTGTGGATGTCAAAATGATCCAAAAGTGGATCTAAAACTGCTCTAAGTGCCACAAATCCGTCCACAAGTGAAAGGACCAAAGTACCCCTCATTTAACCCTTTAAAAATGCTGAAAATTGCATCAGACGCGATCGGAGAGCCACTCCAACCTTCAGGTCAGTTTTCAGTAACTTGTTTTGGCCATAACTTTTTGACCGTAGCTCCGTTTTCGATGAATCAAATATCGTTGGAAACGTAATAAGATTTTCTTTCCAATGGTATGGCTTTGAAACATCAACACAAACTTTATTTGGAGTTGAAAAGATGCGTACACACCTTGTCACTTCAGACAACGTCCAGTTTCCTTCGACGTTCAAGCAAGCAACACGTACGTGCTTCGTATACTTCATACACGCATTGTACACCATAAATACATTATGTACAATAAATATTTGGGTCTTACAACTCTCCCCCACTTAAACTCAATCACGTCCTCGTGATCTTCGTCACTCAACCCATCCAGACCTACACCCTATTGTCCTTCGACGTACTTTCGAACTCGAAGTCTACGAAATTTCCCGCACCGTGAAGATCTTACACCTCACTTAAGCGACCCTTCTGATGAATCGCCCCCTTTCAACTTAAATCTCCATCCGCTATTTACCAAATCCACGAATTCGAGCACTAGAAACTTGCTCAATCCCTCACATCGGGAAGAACTTAAGCAATCTCGTACCAAGATATCACCCCTTTAGTGTACCCTTAACGAGTACAGTGCCAATAGTGACCACGTCCCACAATAAGGTCAACATCCAAAACGACAAAGACCGAGTAAAAGTAAATCCTTACGGATAACACTTACCAATTAACATCCCTTCAAATTCTCTCGGCTATAACTCCTAACAAGCTACATCCTTAACTAAATCACCCAACGCGATCTACTAGGTCCACTATGCCGTGAACCAAGTCTTGCATTAATCCAAATCGAGAAGGATTTATGTCACGTCAAACCTCCGGACTTCAACGACTCGTAAACCAGCCAAACAAGAATGTTCTATGAATCAAGAACTAACTTCCCCTTTCTCTACCACCGGGTCATTTCTTCGACAAAGAAATTTTGGTATCGCCAACGCCAAATAATCACCCTAAGAACACAAACTTTCCCATCAATCGATCCGCACACGACCACCAGTCTCTGGATTATTCCAGGACGACGATAATACACCACGAGTTAGATGAAACATCAACACTCGACACAGGGTTTTTCCCCTAAACCCTGCAACACATCCATACAATACGGCTTCCTAGCACTAGCATGGAAACTATTCGTGTACTAGAATCCCGTCAACAGTGAATCATCATCACCACAAATTCACAATTTGCTACATGACCCACGAAATATTCACCAACGCCGGGTGAATCCTCCTGCCTAAACCGTCCTTTAAGGATGGCCTCGACATTTCAATGAAATCAACGGGTCACATCACTAGGGCAAACTCCCTCACAAACAAACAACATCCGCGCGTCTCTATATGAGACAATCGGTATCGGCGCTCCGCGCCTCACAATCGTCCATAAAGTGGAATAATCCACTGACGATTTCCACAATCACGTTTCCCGAAAGGGAAAATATAGTAACCATACCGAAATCGAACTCGTACCTACTCAACCGTACTATCCGGGTTTCGCACCAACCCAATTTTACATCACGAGAGCACCCACAACGACAGTTACATTCTCTCACGTTCTTGATCTCAAACTTCACACTTGGTCTCATACCGCACTTGGTACTACATGACCACTTTACATAAGAAGACTTACACTCCCTTCGATCCCACCATCACAATCTTCACGCATAACATTCTGGAATTATAACTCACAATCGTAAAGCACGATCTCGAGTCGACATTAACAACCCATCACTCTTCCTCGTTAGGAACCCCGAATACCTATTGAGGCTTAGTACGGTACACTCCGACCTTTCGCAATACATAACACCACTGGAGTTTTCCTCGGACGGCAGTAAAAACGCCCCCACTTAGGATTTATCTCCCCATTCTCACCGCCAAGATGATAACATCCAGCGGAATTGTAATTCCACGTCGCACCTGACCACTCTCACCGTTGGTCATAAACATCAAATCACCGCAAATTCACATTAGGCTCTCAGAGCCGACATGCACAATCACTTGAGACGTCGTACACGCGATGACATCGCACCTTCATACCACAATTCACAACTAACTACCTTAATCGTTCGCAAGCGAACTCCACCAAAGTCCTACATATGCCTCTAGACCTAGGCATATGTCACTCTGCTTACTTAGTCGTGATTCTCAATCGGGATCACTCGACCTTCCACTCAACGAATCGTTATCAACAATTGCCCATTCTCATAGAGAAGAGTGACTAATCCGACACAATAATTGCATCGACCTCAACATCAACGCTCCATCATAACCTTCGACCTAATCGGCCATTAAGTCCATCACCGGCTCACCGGTCATCCTTACTCGTCTATCACATAAGAGCAACAAGATTTGCTCATCCACCTCTTCATAAGAAGTATTTACTGCAATGCTCCTAAACTTTGACATTCGCAACCGTCGAATTACTATAACCCGTTGATCACTATTTAAAATCTTCGATGCTTCCAAGGGTATCTCACAGGAACCCTAAGCACAAAGTGATCACACCATCATCGGAGTTGAACATTACACTAGCAGGTATAAGAAGGCACCTGACGCCGTGTCATGCAGATTTCCACCACAATCAACCGACTTTTAGAAACTGACTTTTAGTTTCCATACACCCGATGTCACCTATCTCTCTATAATAATGACCCGAAGTCATACCTACCCAGCAAACCTTACATTTTATCGTCTTATCGAAAGTTCATAGCGATCACACGCTACCAGCAATTTTCCACAAGGCCAAACGATATAGCCTCACGAAACCCTTCATCTAACACTAAAGAGATGCTTGGAAACACCAAGTCTTACACTCTTTCGTACATCGACACAACCACGTCATCAAGGGGTATTCCGTTAGGAATGTTACCCTAATATCCCCAACATGCTAACACACTACGCAATCACCGTCGTACGGGTCCCACTCCCATGAGTTTAACGACCCGAAGACTCCTCGATTTCGCCAATTCCAAGGCGACTCACAACAAGATTCCTAACACGATTCTCTAACCACACACTCTACCCAGTGTAACTCAAACTACAATCATTAGACTTGTCGCATTCCATTACGGTATTCAAGTCCTCGTCGCACACACACAAACGTAAATCGATCATCCTAGTTACGATGGGTAACTAAAACCAATAACAATTTCAACAGTGCACCTACTACTTAGGGTGACTAAGCACGCACCAAACTCGTGAGTTGGCTCGCTCACTTAACTAACCGAACCCATCGTACACTTTCCGACTCACAAAGAACCTGATGTGATAACAAGCACATCACTCGAGACTACTATATCCTAGGAACCAATAAAATATTCCTAATACGTCCCGTTCTACCCCAACCATGCCACGTTTCCTTCGTTCGGTACCTGTCATGTCATGCTTGGTGTCAAGATACACTTTCGTAATAATGGTGATCAATCACTATTACAAATGCGTACCTTACCATTTCCACATGGTCATGCAAAGTACTTTACCCAGACTGACGCAACATTCACACAAAATAACACTCGATAACTCCTAGTACCCGAATGACCCAAGTCCTTACCGTGAACTTGATCACTCACACTGCCAAACATGCGAATCTCTCCAATAGATTCGTCCCTAGGACACCGCACCAAAAGATACCTGTATATATATACACCAATATACAATAATAATAAACGTACACAAGTACACCACAACAACAAGTCAACCTACAACCTAGGTGACTATCACTAAAACAACGTCCAAGTTCGCCTACTTACATTAGGCACTAGCGATCTAAGGCACTAATTTACACACGAAATAGGGCCCCACAAAATTTCACATTAGACAAGCACAAGTCCTAGTTAGTCACCTATTCTAAGGCACTAACAAATCTCAATCCGACCCGTAATCCTACAAGTCCCGCAATTAACGTACCACTATCAATAAGTCTAAGACTAGGCACCTATTCCAAGGTCACCTAATTCCCTTAGACCATGCTCTGATACCACTTGTAACATCCCAACCCGTTATCCAACCGACAACGCTTAAATATATATTTTTTTAAATCAGTCCAGTTTCAGGCAAATGGAGCGCCGCTCCAAACAGGGGCGTGCCGCTCCAAAGTGGCCTGTCCACTTTCTTTTTATGCTTGTTCGTAAAACACGTTCCGCAACACTTTTAAATGAAACAATTTATCATAACACGTCAATATAAGTACAACTAAGAGTTTCCCACAATAAAATCGAGTTTTACAGCACCAGGCCCACATCGACCCAAATTACGACAAAGTGACCATTTCGACCCATTTTAGTTTAATACAAAACATAGACCGAGCATGGCGATTGGGAATACGCTACCCAATCCTAATCAAATCAGACATCACGTCTTCTAAAGCAAACTACGCAAGTCCACTAGTCCCACACACTTACCCGAGCCATCCTCCACGCAAATCTATAAAAATGTAAACAACGAGAGGGTATGCTAAAGCTTAGTGAGTAGAATAAATATATACATGCATATACAACTTACCTACTCGCAACCACGACATCACATAAATACATATAATCACATACCCTTTCGTATCATTAGCTAGTATCATCGAATCGTACAACTAGCAACATCATAAGCATAAATAATCATAATAATAATTAAATGCTACCAACAACAAATTATGAACCATGGTTAACCAAATCTTCGCAAGGGAATGACTTCGCGAAACAAGTCATCGATGTTCATAACAACCGTTAGCTTCTAAACACTGCTATGGCATGCTAACCCTCGAGGTGTTCCAAAAACGGCTATGGCATCACCCCCAAGTGTTCCAAAAACGGCTATGGCATAACTTGATCAATGTGTGAGTAAAACACGGCTATTACTCACAATCATGTGCACAAACACGGCTATGTGCAACAATTAATACGGGCAACGACGTGGGAGTAAAACACGGCTATTACTCACTATCATATGCACAAACACGGCTATGTGCATAATTATCAATTGAACAAAACGGCTATGTCCCACAACTATCAATATGGACAAAACGGCTATGTCCCACGACTATGGTCACAAGATCGGCTATGTGACACCATTAATACGGGCACATAAATCATATACGTACATACATAGATATTCCACTCACCTCGAAATGCCCGCACTAGCCATATATGTAAATCATCTCCGAACGCACCGAGCAAGCTCTTTACCTATAATACTCATATAGATATACAAACAATCAACATACATTCTCTATGAGAGAATTCGACTTCAACATCCTTAACCACAAACCGCCCATTTAGGCACCTACAAAGGACTTCACCAATTACCACTACGGGTGGTAATTCCAACCCATTCAAACAAGTACACACTAACACTTAATGCACTTGATCTTGCAAAATCAACCCATAAGTGCAACTCGACCCAAATTGCACTTAACCACCAAAGTTTGACTTTCATTGACCAAATTAGGTTTAACTCACTTTGACTTGTCAAATTACACACGAAGTACCTACAATCACTAACAACTAGTGATTGTATCTCAAAATCAACATTTGACACCAAAAATCGATAACACTTAGCTCATTTCAACATAAAACCCATTTTGACCCATATTAGGGTTTACACCCCATAATCAAGTCAACACAACACTAACATCACTAGTACACAAGTGTTCTAAGGTTTAACCAACACACGCAATATCCAAACTTACAATTTAATCAATCGAAACCCTAAGTCACCCATTTAGGCTTACTTACATGAATCTTACCCAAAACCCCCGAATTTCACAATAAAATGGGTTTATAATTCTAACTAACACAAACTCTAACTCAAACAAGAAATCAAACACTACAATTCGGATTAGGGTTTACCTCAAGCACCAAAACGAGCTCTAGTAGCTAGAAACACCAAGGAGAACCAAAACCCGCTTCCAATTTGGGCAAAAATCACCATCTTCATCATCCATTCAATCTTCCTCTCTCTAGAACTCACTCTCTCTCTCTCTCTCTCTAAGATAAGATGGGAGTGTTTGTGGATGTCAAAATGATCCAAAAGTGGATCTAAAACTGCTCTAAGTGCCACAAATCCATCCACAAGTGAAAGGACCAAAGTACCCCTCATTTAACCCGTTAAAAATGCTGAAAATTGCATCAGACGCGATCGGAGTGCCGCTCCATAAGGTGGAGCGCCGCTCCAACCTTCAGGTCAGTTTTCAGTAACTTGTTTTGGCCATAACTTTTTGACCGTAGCTCCGGTTTCGATGAATCAAATATCGTTGGAAACGTAATAAGATTTTCTTTCTTACAGTGGTAAGGCTTTGAAACATCAACACAAACTTTATTTGGGGTTGAAAAGATGCGTACACACCTTGTCACTTCAGACAACGTCCAGTTTCCTTCGACGTTCGAGCAAGTAACACGTACGTGCTTCGTATACTTCATACACACATCGTACACCATAAATACATTATGTACAATAAATATTTGGGTATTACAACTCTCCCCCACTTAAACTCGATCACGTCCTCGTGATCTTCTTCACTCAACCCATCCGGACCTACACCCTATGGTCCTTCGACGTACTTTCGAACTCGAAGTCTACGAAATTTCCCGCACCGTGAAGATCTTACACCGCACTTAAGCGACCCTTCTAATGAATCTCCCCCTTTCAACTTAAATCTCCATCCACGATTTACCAAATCCATGAATTCGAGCACTAGAAACTTGCTCAATCCCTCACATCGGGAAGAACTTAAGCAATCTCGTACCGAGATATCACCCCTTTAATGTACCCTTAACGAGTACAGTGCCAATAGTGACCACGTCCCAAAATAAGGTCAACATCCAAAGCGACAAAGACCGAGTAAAAGTAAATCCTTACGGATAACACTTACCAATTAACATCCCTTCAAATTCTCTCGGCTATAACTCGCAAAAAGCTACATCCTTAACTAAATCACCCAACGCGATCTACTAGGTCCACTACGCCGTGAACCAAGTCTTGCATTAATCCAAATCGAGAAGGATTTATGTCGCGTTAAACCTCCGGACTTCAACGACTCGTAAAATAGCCAAACAAGAATGTTCTATGAATCAAGAACTAACTTCCCCTTTCTCTACCACCGGGTCATTTCTTCGACGAAGAACTTTTGGTATCGCCAAATAATCACCCTAAGAACACAAACTTTCCCATAAATCGATCCGCACATGACCACCAATCTCTGGATTAATCTAGGACGACGAAAATACACCACTAGTTAGACGAAACATCAACACTTGACACAGGGTTTTTCCCCTAAACCCTGCAACACATCCATACAATACGGCTTCCTAGCACTAGCATGGAAACTATTCGTGTACTAGAATCCCGTCAACAGTGAATCATCATCACCACAAATTCACAATTTACTACACAACCCACGAAATATTCACCAACGCCAGGTGAATCCTCCTGCCTAGACCGTCCTTTAAGGATGGTCTCGACATTTCAATGCAATCAACGAGTCACATCACTAGGGCAAACGCCCTCACAAACAAACAACATCCGCGCGTCTCTATGTGAGACAATCGGTATCAGCGCTCCGCGCCTCACAATCGTCCATAAAGTGGAATAATCTACTGACAATTTCCACGATCACGTTTCCCGAAAGGGAAAATATAGTAACCATACTGACCGTTTGTCTTTAGACCATCGACCGTTTATCATACCTTAGAGCAGTTTGTCTTACCTTAGAGCAGTTTGTCTTTACCTACGAGCAGTTTGTCTTTACAACCGATCATCTCATACAGAACTGGAGGACCGTTTATCATACCTTAGAGCAGTTTGTCTTTACCTACGGCCGTTTGTCTTTAGACCATCGACCGTTCGTCCACTACCATCGACCGATAGTACTTTCCATCAACCGAAGGAACATTTACTGACATACTGCTTAATCATAATCCACCATCGGTGTAAGACTTATTCTATCGACCGACCATTACTGACCATCGATTGACAGTCATTGTCCATCGACCGACAGTCTTTTAATACAGAATCAGAAAATCACAACTAATTAATTAAAACGTCGAACACTAATGAACAAGTGACTAACGAATATAGTGCTTTGGTGATTGCTCCTGGACTACCAAAGCTAATACTTTCCGAAAGCGAATCCGGAACTTCTAATAAGGTTCCAAAATTTGATAATTTGAAAGACTTTTTGGACTGGAAAACAAGGTTTACAATCTATTTGAATGGTGTCGATTATAGACTATGGGAGTTTATTGAGACTGAATATGTGTGGCCAAATGGAGGGGATGGAGAACCAAAGGAAACTTCACAGCTTAATCCGGCTGAGCGTGAACAGTATAGTTTGGAATGTAAGTGTTACACACAGCTTACACAAGCACTGTCTAAGGAAATTTTCCAGCAGTTCAAAAACAGAAACAAGACCTCGTATACTCTTTGGCTTGCTCTTCAATTAGCCACAGAGGGTACATCTACTTATCATGCAACTAAGGGTAAAGTTTTGAAAGTCGAATGGAGAGTGTTTGCGGCCCTTCCATCAGAGACTCTTGGACAGACTTTGGAGAGATACCGTTTACTAGTTGCTGAAATGGCAGATTATGGGATAGAGTTGCCTGATGATAAAGCAGTCACGATTTTGAAAGATGGTCTTCCTGAAAGATGAGACAATGAAATTGAAAAGATTCAGAACAGGTACATTGCATCAGGTCGTACGCTAACATTGATCGCATTTACATCTAAGTTGATGGAGAAGGATATCCAAGTTGAAGCAAAGAGAAAGAGGCTTGGTACTGTAGCTGCTTCTTCCACTATTGGGTCATCCTCCGGAGTTCATGCTCCATTACAGACAGCGTACATCTCAACCCATGCAACACAGACTTCTGCACCACAGTCAACGTCTGGTTATTTCCATTCTAAATCTCAAGCTCAGAACTCTACAGTTAAAATTATTGAGTCTTCTCCATTTCAACAGACTCAGACTCCAGTGTTTCAAACAGAGAATATCAAGAAGATGTCTCTAGAATCGATTCAGGAAGATATGGCACTGGCAGCTATTGTTGTCAACTCGTACAATGACATGATCAGTGGTCAGATTATAAATGGTTATAACCAAATTTATGAAGATGAGATTGAGAGAATGGATATACTTTATGGTATGGGTAGTATTGTAAGACGTGCAAGAAAGTATTTGAAAAGAACAGGTCAAAGGACATTGAGCTTAAATCATAATACTAAGTTTGGTTTTGACATGTCCAAGGTCAGGTGCCACAACTGTGATGAACTTGGTCATTTTAAAAGGACGTGTACTAGACCACCAAAGCCTGGTTTTCATAATCCATTTCAAACTACAACCATTGAAGTGAATCCAAAGTTAGTAAGTTCCAATGTAGAGAAAGATGCTAACGTAACTGGTCAATCTAAAGCATTGACTACTACATACGCAGATGAGGTGTGTGATTGGTCTATTTCGGTAGACACAGAGAAAGCTAATGTTGTTTTCGTGGGTAAAAGTAAAGCTGAGATTGAGGAAGAAAGGATTGTGAGAAGAAATGTTGGTTGTATAGGTAAAGATAATCCTGCTTGCACATGCTATGTATGCAAATGTGACGCTAGAATGAAAAGGGTAGAAGAGGTAATGAAGATGTATCTTAGGAAGAGAACCAAGGATAGGTTGTATGATAAGTTCTGCAAAGCTAATGACTTGTCTGATCTTAAGTTCACTACCGATTCCTCTGATGATGATGAATCCTCAGGAATGAGTTTTCATACGGGTACCTGGTTTAGAAAAGAGCTTGCACACTTGATCAAGGGTGATGTTGAAGGTACTGATGAGAAGATAGTCATGGTGAAGAGTTCGAATAGTCCTGCTAAAGTTGAGGGCAAAGGAGGTTATGATGTTGATTATTCGGACAGCACAAGTTCAGAGTCAGAGTCAGACTCTAATGTAGATTCGCAGGTCGGTAGAAATGATTACGTGTTCATGGCTAACACGTCCAACAATGACAAGGTATGTAATGATTCAGCTTCCTTTTGTTCCAAATGCGTTGAACTTGAACAAGAAATAGCTAGACTTGAATGTGTAGTTTCTAAGCTTAATGAGATACCTGCTACTTGTGAAACTTGTTCGAAACTTAGACTTGAACTTAATAATTTGAGTCTAGAAAATCAGACAAATAGGAAGAACTATGATGATGCTCTTTACTACCTTAATAAGCAGAAAGAGTATGTTGATGTTATTAAGTCCTTAGAGAATCAGGTAGGTCATTTAAAATCACCTATTGCAGATGAAGAGAAAGTGATTCACCTGTATTTAAGCCAGATAGAAGCACTTAAGGCAGAAAAAGATTCTTACAAGTTAAAGTATGAATCAGAAAAGGCTAGGATTGATAATTGGCAGAGAATTTCATACGTGACACAAACTTTGAAACATCCTAAAAACCAAGGGATAGGCTATAATCAGGTTGCACCACCTCTTATGGATGAGTATGTCAATAAGCCTGTTGAGAAGAATAAGGATCCAGTTATAGAACTAAAGTATGGTGAGTCTGAGAAAAGTCCTGTTAAGAGTAAAAGTGAGGATGATGAGAGTAAGAAACCCTTAGATGTTGTTTATGAAATGGAGTCCGACACTGATGTCGACACCGAAAAAGATGGGAAACCTTTTGTACTTGTGACTAAGCCTATCACTATTTTAAAGAATCCAAAGAATGAGGCAAATAGGAGTGAGAGTCAGAAGACTCAGAAAAAGAGTGTTAGAAAACCGAAACAAATTAGGAAGAAAAACACTCAGCTCACTCCTGTTAAGTTTGTTAAGGATGGTAGTACTTTGAATTCTCAGGTTGTTGATCCTAAAGCTGAACATCCACCAAACGGTGAGAGTTCCAATTCTGGAAGCGTGACGAAATATGTTCCGCCTAATCGTCGACAGACTGTTAAACAACAAGTCTCGTCACCCCCTCCGACTAGGCAACAGACTACACCACCGAGGAGATAGTTTTCACCTACTAGGCGTCAATTGTTTAATGCTAATAATTTTGAAAATGTTAACTGTTTCAATTGTGGGATGTTGGGACACAGGACTGTGAATTGTAACCCCATTAGACAGACACCACATAGGAGAATTGATCTTAATCCTAAATGTGTTTTCAACAGCAGATCATCTTCACTTGTGTTTAACTCTACTTCTGTTCCATCAAATGGAACTAAGGTTTTTCAAACAAATGATTATTACCGTAAACCATTACCGAAAAATGCTGTTTGGAAACGTAAAAGTGAAGTTCAAGGTGAAATGTCCCGTTCATATCAATTATAAATGTTTCTTATTAATTGGTTTCATTGCGAGGTTTTGACCTCTATATGAGACGTTTTTCAAAGACTGCATTCATTTTTAAAACAAACCATAACCTTTATTTTATCAATAAAGGTTTAAAACATTACGAAGATTATCAAATAATGATAATCTAAAATATAGCGTTTTCACTCGAACATTAAATAATGATTTATAATAATATTACATAATAACTTAAGTCTTCGAATACAGTTTTAAACAATATTATACAAGCATGCTGACTCCAATTCTTGTCCTTAATTTAGCATGCAACAGCGAAAGCTCTTAATAATCACCTGAGAATAAACATGCTTAAAACGTCAACAAAATGTTGGTGAGTTATAGGTTTATTCTATATGTATCAAATTGTAATAATAATAGACCACAAGATTTCATTTTATAAACATAATCCTCAAGCAGAATCCTCTCGTCTGCATTAAGGTAAAATCATTCATATGATGAACACCTGGTAACCGACATTAACAAGATGTAGTGACCCGAACTTTTCCATGTTTATATATATTAATTGAGATTGATATTTACATGATTAAATGTTTCCAACATGTTAAGCAATCAAACTTGTTAAGACTTGATTAATTGAAATATGTTTCATATAGACAATTGACCACCCAAGTTGACCAGCGATTCACGAACGTTAAAACTTGTAAAAATGACATGACGATATATATATGGATATACATAGGATTAACATGAGATTATGATAATTAAGTATCTCCATAAGTATATAAACAATGAGTTATATACATATAAACAAGACTACTAACTTAAGGATTTCGAAACGAGACATATATGTAACGATTATCGTTGTAACGACATTTAAATGTATATATATCATATTAAGATATATTAATATATCATAATATCATGATAATATAATAATTTAACATCTCATTAGATATAATAAACAATGGGTTAACAACATTTAACAAGATCGTTAACCTAAAGGTTTCAAAACAACACTTACATGTAACGACTAACGATGACTTAACGAATCAGTTAAAATGTATATACATGTAGTGTTTTAATATGTATTTATACACTTTTGAAAGACTTCAATACACTTATCAAAATACTTCTACTTAACAAAAATGCTTACAATTACATCCTCGTTCAGTTTCATCAACAATTCTACTCGTATGCACCCGTATTCGTACTCGTACAATACACAGCTTTTAGATGTATGTACTATTGGTATATACACTCCAATGATCAGCTCTTAGCAGCCCATGTGAGTCACCTAACACATGTTGGAACCATCATTTGGCAACTAGCATGAAATATCTCATAAAATTACAAAAATATGAGTAATCATTCATGACTTATTTACATGAAAACAAAATTACATATCCTTTATATCTAATCCATACACCAACGACCAAAAACACCTACAAACACTTTCATTCTTCAATTTTCTTCATCTAATTGATCTCTCTCAAATTCTATCTTCAAGTTCTAAGTGTTCTTCATATATTCTACAAGTTCTAGTTACATAAAATCAAGAATACTTTCAAGTTTGCTAGCTCACTTCCAATCTTGTAAGGTGATCATCCAACCTCAAGAAATCTTTGTTTCTTACAGTAGGTTATCATTCTAATACAAGTTAATAATCATATTCAAACTTTGGTTCAATTTCTATAACTATAACAATCTTATTTCAAGTGATGATCTTACTTGAACTTGTTTTCGTGTCATGATTCTGCTTCAAGAACTTCGAGCCATCCAAGGATCCATTGAAGCTAGATCCATTTTTCTCTTTTCCAGTAGGTTTATCCAAGGAACTTAAGGTAGTAATGATGTTCATAACATCATTCAATTCATACATATAAAGCTATCTTATTCGAAGGTTTAAACTTGTAATCACTAGAACATAGTTTAGTTAATTCTAAACTTGTTCGCAAACAAAAGTTAATCCTTCTAACTTGACTTTTAAAATCAACTAAACACATGTTCTATATCTATATGATATGCTAACTTAATGATTTAAAACCTGGAAACACGAAAAATACCGTAAAACCGGATTTACGCCGTCGTAGTAACACCGCGGGCTGTTTTGGGTTAGTTAATTAAAAACTATGATAAACTTTGATTTAAAAGTTGTTATTCTGAGAAAATGATTTTTATTATGAACATGAAACTATATCCAAAAATTATGGTTAAACTCAAAGTGGAAGTATGTTTTCTAAAATGGTCATCTAGACGTCGTTCTTTCGACTGAAATGACTACCTTTACAAAAACAACTTATAACTTATTTTTCCGACTATAAACCTATACTTTTTCTGTTTATATTCATAAAATAGAGTTCAATATGAAACCATAGCAATTTTATTCACTCAAAACGGATTTAAAATGAAGAAGTTATGGGTAAAACAAGATTGGATAATTTTTCTCATTTTAGCTACGTGAAAATTGGTAACAAATCTATTCCAACCATAACTTAATCAACTTGTATTGTATATTATGTAATCTTGAGATACCATAGACACGTATACAATGTTTCAACCTATCATGTCGACACATCTATATATATTTCGGAACAACCATAGACACTCTATATGTGAATGTTGGAGTTAGCTATACAGGGTTGAGGTTGATTCCAAAATATATATATAGTTTGAGTTGTGATCAATACTGAGATACGTATACACTGGGTCGTGGATTGATTCAAGATAATATTTATCGATTTATTTCTGTACATCTAACTGTGGACAACTAGTTGTACGTTACTAACGAGGACAGCTGACTTAATAAACTTAAAACATCAACATATATTAAAAGTGTTGTAAATATATTTTGAACATACTTTGATATATATGTATATATTGTTATAGGTTCGTGAATTAACCAGTGGCCAAGTCTTACTTCCCGACGAAGTAAAAATCTGTGAAAGTGAGTTATAGTCCCACTTTTAAAATCTAATATTTTTGGGATGAGAATACATGCAGGTTTTATGAATGATTTACAAAATAGACACAAATACGTGAAACTACATTCTATGGTTGAATTATTGAAATCGAATATGCCCCTTTTTATTAAGTCTGGTAATCTAAGAATTAGGGAACAGACACCGTAATTGACGCGAATCCTAAAGATAGATCTATTGGGCCTAACAAACCCCATCCAAAGTACCGGATGCTTTAGTACTTCGAAATTTATATCATATCCGAAGGGTGTCCCGGAATGATGGGGATATTCTTATATATGCATCTTGTTAATGTCGGTTACCAGGTGTTCACCATATGAATGATTTTTATCTCTATGTATGGGATGTGTATTGAAATATGAAATCTTGTAGTCTATTGTTACGATTTGATATATATAGGTTAAACCTATAACTCACCAACATTTTTGTTGAAGTTTAAAGCATGTTTATTCTCAGGTGAATACTAAGAGCTTCCGCTATTGCATACTGAAATAAGGACAAGATTTGGAGTCCATGTTTGTATGATATTGTGTAAAAACTGCATTCAAGAAACTGATTTCGATGTAACATATTTGTATTGTAAACCATTATGTAATGGTCGTGTGTAAACAAGATATTTTAGATTATCATTATTTGATAATCTACGTAAAGCTTTTTAAACCTTTATTGATGAAATAAAGGTTATGGTTTGTTTTAAAATGAATGCAGTCTTTGAAAAATGTCTCATATAGAGGTCAAACCTCGCAACGAAATCAATTAATATGGAACGTTTTTAATCAATAAGAACGGGACATTTCAGTTGGTATCCGAGCGTTGGTCTTAGAGAACCAAAATTTTGCATTAGTGTGTCTTATCGAGTTTGTTAGGATGCATTAGTGAGTCTGGACTTCGGCCGTGTTTACTTGAAAAATGATTGCTTAACAAATTTTGTTGGAAACTATATATTTTTAACATGTGAATATTATGTGATATATTAATCTCTTAACGTGTTTGATATTATGTGATAGATGTCTACCTCTAGAACAAGTCCCATTGACTCACCTAATAATAATGAAGAGTCAAATGTAAATTGGAATGATTCGTGGACTGATTCACAAGTTCCCGAAGAGGAACCGGAAGAAGAGTCGGAACCGGAAGAAGAATCGGAACCGGAAGAAGAATCGGAACCGGATGAAGAAATAGAACCGGTGGGGGAAATAATAAAATGGTTAAGTAAAAGAAAATCCTCAACCAACCGACCAAGGTTAATTATGGTCAATGGTGTTTCCGCCAAGGAAGCAAAATATTGGGAGGATTACCAATTCTCCGATGAATCGGATTCCGACGAGAATTCCGATGATGTTATAGAAATTACCCCAACTGAATTTAAAAAGGCAAAAGAAAATAATAAGGGAAAGGGCATAAAAATAGAGAAATCTAATTCCAACCCCGATGAACTTTATATGTATCGTCAACCCCCGAAGTCCTTAAGTTGTAATAATGACCCGGGAACCTCTAAACCACCAGGTTTTTCTAAACCAATGTGGAAAACGACGGCTCGTATTAGGGGAACATCATATATCCCTAGAAACTTGGCAAAACGAACCAAAACCGAAGAAGAAGAAACAAGCGAGTCGGAATAAGATAGTTGTATTCGTGTGGTGTAATATATGTAATATAGTGTGCTTATGCTTTATGATATATGTAAAAATTGCTTGTATGAATAAGTAATTTTTTTTTATGAATCTAACTCTTGTCTATTTTACAGTATAAAAACACAAAATGGATAGACAACCCAATATTTTAAGAGACCTACCCGGAGACATGATTGATGAAATCTTGTCTAGAGTCGGTCAGAATTCTTCGGCACAACTATTTAAGGCGAGATCAGTTTGTAAGACATTCGAAGAACGTTCCAAGAATGCCTTGGTTTATAAAAGGCTTTCGTTCGAAAGATGGGGGATATCACATTGGGAAATCCATAAGTTACGATGTGTTTACTTTGACGCATATATTGCGGGGAACCCAAATGCTATTTTCGCAATGGGTTAAGAAATTATTTTGACTCAATATATCCGAATATTGGACTTCGTGATTTAGAAAAAGCGGCTAACATGCAACATAAAGAAGCATGTTATGCTTACGGATTAGTAATGTTCGCTTCTCACCAAAGTGAGAACAAGAACATCGGGCTACAACTATTAAACAAAACGTTCCCACAAGTGACGGAGTCGGTAATTGGGGTAAGAAATGAGGTTTTTAGATTGTTACGGGACTGTTGGACATTATGTAACCCTCGTCCCTTTGACGATGTTACAACACGCTGTCTTATCAATGGCCATAACGGTTATGTTCCACAAGACCAAGGATGGGAAGTAGTCCTAGTAAAACCAGAATGCATGACTTGTTTCTGGATGTATGAATTACGTGTCTTTATTGCCTTTGCTGAACGACTTGTGTACTAGCTAGAATTATCTTCACAACCATCTTGTATCAAATTTATTGTGTGCTATATTTCATGCTATATGTAAAATAAGCGGTATTGTAAGTTTGAAAAATATTGTGTAAAAGTTTGAACGCGAAATATTATTATAATCAGTTTTTCATATAGAATTGTAGTAGTTGAATTGTATATTAGCTACTAAGTATGAACTTAACGGGTAGGTACTACCCGAATTTAAACTTATAAAACGCTAATATGAAGAAAAAGCTTTTATAAATGAGTTCATATTATGCTACGAAATACTATTAACTACTCTTAATATTCTGTATGATTAACTTGTTCCATTTGACTATTTTGAAGGAAATGGCACCGACTACTCGACACACCGTGAATATGAATGAAGAGGAATTCCGTACTTTTCTAGCTTCAAACATAGCCGCAGTACAGGCTGTGCTACATACCAACAATAACCTTGGATCTAGCAGTACATGAAATCGTGTAGGATGCACCTACAAAGAATTCACTGCCTGCAAACCTTTGGAATTTGATGGAACCGAAGGACCGATCGGATTGAAACGGTGGACCGAGAAGGTCGAATCGGTGTTTGCCATAAGTAAGTATACTGAAGAGGACAAAGTGAAGTACGCTACGCATACCTTCACAGGTTCTGCGTTAACATGGTGGAATACCTATCTAGAGCAAGTGGGACAAGACGATGCGTACGCACTACCGTGGTCAGCATTCAAGCACTTGATGAACGAGAAGTACCGTCCCAGAACCGAGGTCAATAAGCTCAAGATAGAACTTAGAGGGTTACGAACCCAAGGATTTGATATTACCACGTACGAAAGACGATTCACAGAATTGTGCCTATTGTGTCCGGGAGCATTCGAAGATGAGGAAGAGAAGATTGACGCGTTTGTGAAAGGATTACCGGAAAGAATCCAAGAAGATATAAGTTCACATGAGCCCGCCTCCATACAACAGGCATGTAGAATGGCTCACAAACTAGTGAACCAGATTGAAGAAAGAATTAAAGAACTGACTGCTGAAGAGGCCAATGTGAAGCAAGTCAAAAGAAAGTGGGAGGAAAACGGTGATAAGAATCACCAATACAACAATAACAGCAATTGCAACAATTATCCCAACAATCGCAACATCAATCGCAACTACAACAAACGGCCCAACAACAACAACAACAACAACAGCAACTACAACAATCATCCCAACAACAATAATAACCGCAACAACAACAACAATCAGAAGCAGCTATGCCAAAGGTGTGAAAAGTATCACTCGGGGTTCTGCACCAAATTTTGCAACAAGTGTAAAAGAAATGGTCATAGCGCGGCAAAGTGTGAGGTCTACGGACCAGCGGTTAATAGAACGAAAGGAACAAATGGTGTCGGAACGAGTAATGGCGGAGCAAGTAGTGTCGGAGCAAGTTATGCCAATGTAGTTTGTTATAAATGTGGAAAACCGGGCCACATTATTAGAAATTGCCCGAACCAGGAGAACACGAATGGACAAGGCCGCGGAAGAGTTTTCAATATTAATGCGGCAGAGGCACAGGAAGACCCGGAGCTTGTTACGGGTACGTTTCTTATTGACAATAAATCTGCTTACGTTTTATTTGATTCGGGTGCGGATAGAAGCTATATGAGTAGAGATTTTTGTGCTAAATTAAGTTGTCCATTGACGCCTTTGGATAGTAAATTTTTACTCGAATTAGCAAATGGTAAATTAATTTCAGCAGATAATATATGTCGGAATCGAGAAATTAAACTGGTTAGCGAAACATTTAAGATTGATTTGATACCAGTAGAGTTAGGGAGTTTTGATGTGATAATCGGTATGGACTGGTTGAAAGAAGTGAAAGCAGAGATCGTTTGTTACAAAAATGCAATTCGCATTATACGAGAAAAAGGAAAACCCTTAATGGTGTACGGAGAAAAGGGCAACACGAAGCTACATCTTATTAGTAATTTGAAGGCACAAAAACTAATAAGAAAAGGTTGCTATGCTGTTCTAGCACACGTCGAGAAAGTACAAACTGAAGAAAAGAGCATCAATGATGTTCCCATTGCAAAAGAATTTCCCGATGTATTTCCGAAAGAATTACCGGGATTACCCCCACATCGATCCGTTGAATTTCAAATAGATCTTGTACCAGGAGCTGCACCAATAGCTCGTGCTCCTTACAGACTCGCACCCAGCGAGATGAAAGAACTGCAAAGCCAATTGCAAGAACTTTTAGAGCATGGTTTCATTCGACCAAGCACATCACCGTGGGGAGCTCCTGTTTTGTTTGTCAAGAAGAAAGATGGTACATTCAGGTTGTGTATCGACTACCGAGAGTTGAACAAACTTACCATCAAGAACCGCTACCCACTACCGAGAATCGACGACTTATTTGATCAACTACAAGGCTCGTCTGTTTATTCAAAGATTGACTTACGTTCCGGGTATCATCAAATGCGGGTGAAAGAAGATGATATTCCAAAGACTGCTTTCAGAACACGTTACGGTCATTACGAGTTTATGGTCATGCCGTTTGGTTTAACTAATGCACCAGCTGTGTTCATGGACCTTATGAACCGAGTGTGTGGACCATACCTTGACAAGTTTGTCATTGTTTTCATTGATGACATACTTATTTACTCAAAGAATGACCAAGAACACGGTGAACATTTGAGAAAGGTGTTAGAAGTATTGAGGAAGGAAGAATTGTACGCTAAGTTTTCAAAGTGTGCATTTTGGTTGGAAGAAGTTCAATTCCTCGGTCACATAGTGAACAAAGAAGGTATTAAGGTAGATCCGGCAAAGATAGAAACTGTTGAAAAGTGGGAAACCCCGAAAACTCCGAAACACATACGCCAGTTTTTAGGACTAGCTGGTTACTACAGAAGGTTCATCCAAGACTTTTCCAGAATAGCAAAACCCTTGACTGCGTTAACGCATAAAGGGAAGAAATTTGAATGGAATGATGAACAAGAGAAAGCGTTTCAGTTATTGAAGAAAAAGCTAACTACGGCACCTATATTGTCATTGCCTGAAGGGAATGATGATTTTGTGATTTATTGTGATGCATCAAAGCAAGGTCTCGGTTGTGTATTAATGCAACGAACGAAGGTGATTGCTTATGCGTCTAGACAATTGAAGATTCACGAACAAAATTATACGACGCATGATTTGGAATTAGGCGCGGTTGTTTTTGCATTAAAGACTTCGAGGCACTACTTATATGGGGTCAAACGTATTATATATACCGACCACAAAAGTCTTCAACACATATTTAATCAGAAACAACTGAATATGAGGCAGCGTAGGTGGATTGAATTATTGAATGATTACGACTTTGAGATTCGTTACCACCCAGGGAAGGCAAATGTGGTAGCCGATGCCTTGAGCAGGAAGGACAGAGAACCCATTCGAGTAAAATCTATGAATATAATGATTCATAATAACCTTACTACTCAAATAAAGGAGGCGCAACAAGGAGTTTTAAAAGAGGGAAATTTAAAGGATGAAATACCCAAAGGATCGGAGAAGCATCTTAATATTCGGGAAGACGGAACCCGGTATAGGGCTGAAAGGATTTGGGTACCAAAATTTGGAGATATGAGAGAAATGGTACTTAGAGAAGCTCATAAAACCATATACTCAATACATCCTGGAACGGGGAAGATGTACAAGGATCTCAAGAAACATTTTTGGTGGCCGGGTATGAAAGCCGATGTTGCTAAATACGTAGGAGAATGTTTGACGTGTTCTAAGGTCAAAGCTGAGCATCAGAAACCATCAGGTCTACTTCAACAACCCGAAATCCCAGAATGGAAATGGGAAAACATTACCATGGATTTCATCACTAAATTGCCAAGGACTACAAGTGGTTTTGATACTATTTGGGTAATAGTTGATCGTCTCACCAAATCAGCACACTTCCTGCCAATAAGAGAAGATGACAAAATGGAGAAGTTAGCACGACTGTATTTGAAGGAAGTCGTCTCCAGACATGGAATACCAATCTCTATTATCTCTGATAGGGATGGCAGATTTATTTCAAGATTCTGGCAGACATTACAGCAAGCATTAGGAACTCGTCTAGACATGAGTACTGCCTATCATCCACAAACTGATGGGCAGAGTGAAAGGACGATACAAACGCTTGAAGACATGCTACGAGCATGTGTTATTGATTTCGGAAACAGTTGGGATCGACATCTACCGTTAGCAGAATTTTCCTACAACAACAGCTACCATTCAAGCATTGAGATGGCGCCGTTTGAAGCACTTTATGGTAGAAAGTGCAGGTCTCCGATTTGTTGGAGTGAAGTGGGAGATAGACAGATTACGGGTCTGGAGATTATACAAGAAACTACCGAGAAGATCATCCAAATTCAACAACGGTTGAAAACCGCCCAAAGTCGACAAAAGAGCTACGCTGAAATTAAAAGAAAAGATATAGAATTTGAAATTGGAGAGATGGTCATGCTTAAAGTTGCACCTTGGAAAGGGGTTGTTCGATTTGGTAAACGAGGGAAATTAAATCCAAGGTATATTGGACCATTCAAGATTATTGATCGTGTCGGACCAGTAGCTTACCGACTTGAGTTACCTCAACAACTCGTGGCTGTACATAACACTTTCCACGTCTCGAATTTGAAGAAATGTTTTGCTAAAGAAGATCTCACTATTCCGTTAGATGAAATCCAAATCAACGAAAAACTTCAATTCATCGAAGAACCCGTCGAAATAATGGATCGTGAGGTTAAAAGACTTAAGCAAAATAAGATACCAATTGTTAAGGTTCGATGGAATGCTCGTAGAGGACCCGAGTTCACCTGGGAGCGTTAAGATCAGATGAAGAAGAAATACCCGCATCTATTTCCAGAAGATTCGTCAACACTTCCAACAGCTTAAAATTTCGGGACGAAATTTATTTAACGGGTAGGTACTGTAGTGACCCGAACTTTTCCATGTTTATATATATTAATTGAGATTGATATTTACATGATTAAATGTTTCCAACATGTTAAGCAATCAAACTTGTTAAGACTTGATTAATTGAAATATGTTTCATATAAACAATTGACCACCCAAGTTGACCGGCGATTCACGAACGTTAAAACTTGTAAAAACGACATGACGATATATATATGGATATACATAGGATTAACATGAGATTATGATAAGTAAGTATCTCCATAAGTATATAAACAATGAGTTATATACATATAAACAAGACTACTAACTTAAGGATTTCGAAACGAGACATATATGTAACGATTATCGTTGTAACGACATTTAAATGTATATATATCATATTAAGATATATTAATATATCATAATATCATGATAATATAATAATTTAACATCTCATTAGATATAATAAACAATGGGTTAACAACATTTAACAAGATCGTTAACCTAAAGGTTTCAAAACAACACTTACATGTAACGACTAACGATGACTTAACGAATCAGTTAAAATGTATATACATGTAGTGTTTTAATATGTATTTATACACTTTTGAAAGACTTCAATACACTTATCAAAATACTTCTACTTAACAAAAATGCTTACAATTACATCCTCGTTCAGTTTCATCAACAATTCTACTCGTATGCACCCGTATTCGTACTCGTACAATACACAGCTTTTAGATGTATGTACTATTGGTATACACACTCCAATGATCAGCTCTTAGCAGCCCATGTGAGTCACCTAACACATGTGGGAACCATCATTTGGCAACTAGCATGAAATATCTCATAAAATTACAAAAATATGAGTAATCATTCATGACTTATTTACATGAAAACAAAATTACATATCCTTTATATCTAATCCATACACCAACGACCAAAAACACCTACAAACACTTTAATTCTTCAATTTTCTTAATCTAATTGATCTCTCTCAAATTCTATCTTCAAGTTCTAAGTGTTCTTCATATATTCTACAAGTTCTAGTTACATAAAATCAAGAATACTTTCAAGTTTGCTAGCTCACTTCCAATCTTGTAAGGTGATCATCCAACCTCAAGAAATCTTTGTTTCTTACAGTAGGTTATCATTCTAATACAAGGTAATAATCATATTCAAACTTTGGTTCAATTTCTATAACTATAACAATCTTATTTCAAGTGATGATCTTACTTGAACTTGTTTTCGTGTCATGATTCTGCTTCAAGAACTTCGAGCCATCCAAGGATCCGTTGAAGCTAGATCCATTTTTCTATTTTCCAGTAGGTTTATCCAAGGAACTTAAGGTAGTAATGATGTTCATAACATCATTCAATTCATACATATAAAGCTATCTTATTCGAAGGTTTAAACTTGTAATCACTAGAACATAGTTTAGTTAATTCTAAACTTGTTCGCAAACAAAAGTTAATCCTTCTAACTTGACTTTTAAAATCAACTAAACACATGTTCTATATCTATATGATATTCTAACTTAATGATTTAAAACCTGGAAACACGAAAAACACCGTAAAACCGGATTTACGCCGTCGTAGTAACACCGCGGGCTGTTTTGGGTTAGTTAATTAAAAACTATGATAAACTTTGATTTAAAAGTTTTTATTCTGAGAAAATGATTTTTATTATGAACATGAAACTATATCCAAAAATTATGGTTAAACTCAAAGTGGAAGTATGTTTTCTAAAATGGTCATCTAGACGTCGTTCTTTCGACTGAAATGACTACCTTTACAAAAACGACTTATAACTTATTTTTCCGACTATAAACCTATACTTTTTCTGTTTAGATTCATAAAATAGAGTTCAATATGAAACCATAGCAATTTGATTCACTCAAAACGGATTTAAAATGAAGAAGTTATGGGTAAAACAAGATTGGATAATTTTTCTCATTTTAGCTACGTGAAAATTGGTAACAAATCTATTCCAACCATAACTTAATCAACTTGTATTGTATATTATGTAATCTTGAGATACCATAGACACGTATACAATGTTTCGACCTATCATGTCGACACATCTATATATATTTCGGAACAACCATAGACACTCTATATGTGAATGTTGGAGTTAGCTATACAGGGTTGAGGTTGATTCCAAAATATATATAGTTTGAGTTGTGATCAATACTAAGATACGTATACACTGGGTCGTGGATTGATTCAAGATAATATTTATCGATTTATTTCTGTACATCTAACAGTGGACAACTAGTTGTAGGTTACTAACGAAGACAGCTGACTTAATAAACTTAAAACATCAAAATATATTAAAAGTGTTATAAATATATTTTGAATATACTTTGATATATATGTATATATTGTTATAGGTTCGTGAATCAACCAGTGGCCAAGTCTTACTTCCCGACGAAGTAAAAATCTCTGAAAGTGAGTTATAGTCCCACTTTTAAAATCTAATATTTTTGGGATGAGAATACATGCAGGTTTTATAAATGATTTACAAAATAGACACAAGTACGTGAAACTACATTCTATGGTTGAATTATCGAAATCGAATATGCCCCTTTTTATTAAGTCTGGTAATCTAAGAATTAGGGAACAGACACCCTAATTGACGCGAATCCTAAAGATAGATCTATTGGGCCTAACAAACCCCATCCAAAGTACCGGATGCTTTAGTACTTCGAAATTTATATCATATTCGAAGGGTGTCCCGGAATGATGGGGATATTATTATATATGCATCTTGTTAATGTCGGTTACCAGGTGTTCACCATTTGAATGATTTTTATCTCTATGTATGGGATGTGTATTGAAATATGAAATCTTGTGGTCTATTATTATGATTTGATATATATAGGTTAAAACTATAACTCACCAACATTTTTGTTGACGTTTTAAGCATGTTTATTCTCAGGTGATTATTAAGAGCTTCCGCTGTCGCATACTTAAATAAGGACGAGATTTGGAGTCCATGCTTGTATGATATTGTGTAAAAACTGCATTCAAGAAACTTATTTTGTTGTAACATATTTGTATTGTAAACCATTATATAATGGTCGTGTGTAAACAGGATATTTTAGATTATCATTATTTGATAATCTACGTAAAGCTTTTTAAACCTTTATTGATGAAATAAAGGTTATGGTTTGTTTTAAAATGAATGCAGTCTTTGAAAAATGTCTTATATAGAGGTCAAACCTCGCAACGAAATCAATTAATATGGAACGTTTTTAATCAATAAGATCGGGACATTTCACAAGATGCATATAGAATATCCCCAAAACAGAATCCTCTCGTCTGTATAATAGAATCCTCTCGTCTGTATAAAAATCAAAGTACTAAAGCATCCGTACCTCGGATGGGGTTTGTTAGGCCCATAGATCTATCTTTAGGATTCGCGTCAATTAGGGGTACTGTTCCCTAATTCTTAGGTTACCAAGCTAAAAAGGATGATATTATGTATTCATAATCCAACATAGAATGTAATTTCAAGTACTTGTGTCTATTTTGTAAAACATTTATAAAACTGCATGTATTCTCATCCCAAAAATATTAGATAATAAAAATGGGACTATAACTCACTTTCACAGATTTTTTTCCTTCGTTGGAAATAAGACTTGGCCACTGGTCGATTCACGAACCTATAACAAATGTGTACATATATATCAAAGTATGATTGAAATATATTCACAACATTTTTTATTACATTTTTATGATTTAAGTTTGTTAAGTTAGCAGTCCTCGTTAGTAACCTAAAACTAGTTGTCCACAGTTAGATGTACAGAAATAAATCAATATATATTATCTTGAATCAATCCACGACCCAGTGTATACACGTCTCAGGCTAGATCACAACTCAAAGTATATATATTTTTGGAATCAACCTCAACCCTGTATAGCGAACTCGAACATTACAGCATATAGAGTGTCTATGGTTGTTCCAAATAATATATATAGATGGGTCGATATGATATGTCAAAACATTGTATACGTATCTATGGTATCCCAAGATTACATAATATATGTTAGAATACATGTATAATACAATATAAGTTAGTTAAGATATGACTAGTGTAGATTTGTTGTAAAATTACAACAAGTAAAATTTTCTAATTTTGTTTTACCCATAATTTCTTCGTTTTAAATTCGTTTAGAGTGATTCAAGTTGCTATGGTTTAATAATGAACTGTAATTTATGAAACTAAACAGAAAAAGTATAAGTTTATAGTCAGAAATACAGTTTACAAGTCATTTACTAAAGAGGTAGTCATTTCTGTCGAAAGAACGACATCTTGATGACCGTTTTTAAAAACATACTTCCACTTTGAATTTAACCATGATTTTTGGATATAGTATCATGTTCATATGAAATATCATTTTTCCAGAAAACAAACTTCCAATTCAATGATTAAGATAGTTTTTATTTTTCTAAACCAAAACAGCTTCCGGTTTCCCTACGACGGCGTATGTCCTGTTTTACGGTGTTCATCGTGTTTCCAGGTTTTAAATCATTAAGTAGCATATAATATAGATATAGAACATGTGTTTAGTTGATTTTAAAAGTCAAGTTAGAGGGATTAACTTTATTTGCGAACAAGTTTAGAATTAACTAAACTATGTTCTAGTGATTACAAGTTTAAATCTTCGAATAAGATGGTTTTATATGTATGAATCGAATGATGTTATGAACATCATTACTACCTTAATTTTAGTAGGTAAACCTACTGGAAAAGAAAAATATAGATCTATCTTCAAAGGATCCTTGGATGGCTTGAAAGTTTTTGAAGCAGAATCATGACACGAAAACAAGTTTAAGTAAGATTTCCACTCGAAATAAGATTGTTATAGTTATAGAAATTGAATCAAAGTTTGAATATGAGTATTACCTTGAATTAGAAAGATATCTTACTGTAAATAAGAAAGATTTCTTAGATGATCACTTGAAATGGATTTGCAAGATTGAAAGTAAGCTAGTAAACTTGAAAGTGTTTTTGGTGTGTTCTTGAGTAGTTGTTTTGTAAGTTGATCTAGGTTAGGATTTATGAGCTAGATTGAGCTTGATTTTGATGAAGGTGATGAAGAACACTTAGAACATCAAGAGAGAACAAGAGAGAGATAAGTTTGATGCATGAAAGTTGAAAAATGAAAGTGTTATGGTTGGTGAAGAAAAACGTGATCCTACCCTTGAATATAAGGTTCCATGAGTTTGTATTTTTGTTAGATATTTCATGCTAGTTGCCAAATGATGGTTCCCACATGTTTAGGTGACTCATTAAGGTTGCTAAGAGCTGATAATTGAAGTGTATATACTAATAGTATATACATCTAGAGGCTGGGTATTATACGAGTACGAATACAGATTGAATACGAGTAAATTGTGTTTACTGTAGCAAATAGTATTTTACTATAGCAAACGAAAATTTACTGTAGCAAATAGTATTTTAATGTCGCAAATAGTATTTTACTGTAGCAAATAGTGTTTTACTTTTACATCTTTAATTTAATTGTATTTCTTCTTATATATATATATATATATAAAATAAAAACTTACATCATAAAAAAATAAAACGATTATATAATTATCACCAGTTATGACGTTCGTGAATCATCAAGCAAAATGGGTGGTCAATTGTCTACATGAAACTCATTTCAAATAATCAAGTCTTAACAAGTTTGATTGCTTAACATGTTGGAAACATTTAATGATGTAAATATTAATTTCATTTAATATATAATCATGAAAAAGTTCGGGTCACTACAGTACCTACCCGTTAAATAAATTTCTTCCCGAAATTTTAAGTTGTTGAAGGTGTTGATGCATCTTCTGGAAATAGGTGCGGATATTTCAGCTTCATTTGATCTTCATGCTCCCAGGTGAACTCGGGTCCTCTACGAGCATTCCATCGAACCTTAACGATTGGTATTTTATTTTGCTTAAGTCTTTTAACCTCACGATCCATTATTTCGACGGGTTCTTCAATGAATTGTAGTTTTTCGTTAATTGTAATCTCGTCTAATGGAATGGTGAGATCTTCTTTAGCAAAGCATTTCTTCAAATTCGAGACGTGAAAGGTGTTATGTACACCCGCGAGTTATTGAGGAACTCAAGTTGGTAAGCTACTGGTCCGACACGATCAATAATCTTGAATGGTCTAATGTACCTCGGATTTAATTTCCCCCATTTACCAAATTGAACAACGCCTTTCCAAGGTGAAACCTTAAGCATGACCATGTCACCAATTTCAAATTCTATATCCTTTCTTTTACTGTTTGCGTAGCTCTTTTGTCAACTTTGAGCGATTTTCAATCGTTGTTGAATTTGAATGATTTTCTCGGTAGTTTCTTGGATAATTTTTGGACCCGTAATCTGTCTATCCCCAACTTCACTCTAACAGATCGGAGACCTGCACTTTCTGCAATAAGCGCCTCAAACGGTGCCATCTCAATACTCGAGTGGTAACTGTTGTTATAGGAAAATTCTGCTAACGCTAGATGTCGATCCCAACTGTTTCCAAAATCAATAACACATGCTCGTAGCATGTCATCAAGAGTCTGTATCGTCCTTTCACTTTGCCCATCAGTTTGTGGATGATAGGCAGTACTCATGTCTAGACGAGTCCCCAATGCTTGTTGTAACATTTGCCAAAACCTTGAGACAAATCTGCCATCCCTATCAGAGATAATAGAGATTGGTATTCCATGTCTGGAGACAACTTCCTTCAAGGATAGTCGTGCTAACTTCTCCATTTTATCATCTTCTCTCATTGGCAGAAAGTGTGCTGACTTGGTGAGACGATCGACTATTACCCAAATAGTATCATAACCACTTGCAGTCCTTGGCAATTTAGTAATGAAATCCATGGTAATGTTTTCCCATTTCCATTCTGGGATTTCAGGTTGTTGATGTAGACCTGATGGTTTCTGATGTTCAGCTTTGACCTTAGAACACGTCAAACATTCTCCTACGTATTTAGCAATATCGGCTTTTATACCCAGCCACCAAAAGTGTTTTTTGAGATCTTTGTACATCTTCCCGCTCTGGGATGTATCGAATATCTGGTTTTATGTGCTTCCTTAAGTACCATTTCTCTCACATCTCCAAATTTTGATACCCAAATTCTTTCAGCCCTATATCCGGTTCCGTCTTCCCGAATATTAAGATGTTTTTCCGATCCTTTGGGTATTTCATTCTTCAAATTTCCCTCTTTTAAAACTCCCTGTTGCGCCTCCTTTTTTTGAGTAGTAAGGTTAGTACGAATAATTATATTCATAGCTTTTACCCGCATAGGTTCTCTGTCTTTTCTACTCAAAGCGTCGGCTACCACATTCGCCTTTCCCGGGTGGTAACGAATCTTAAAATCGTAATCATTTAACAATTCAATCCACCTACGCTGCCTCATGTTTAGTTGTTTCTGATTAAATATGTGTTGGAGACTTTTGTGATCGGTATATATAATACTTTTCACCCCATATAAGTAGTGCCTCCAAGTTTTTAATGCAAAAACAACCGCGCCTAATTCCAAATCATGCGTCGTATAATTCTGCTCGTGAATCTTTAATTGTCTAGACGCATAAACAATTACCTTTGTTCATTGCATTAATACACAACCGAGGCCTTGCTTTGAAGTGTCACAATATATCATAAAATCATCATTCCCTTCAGGCAATGACAATATAGGTGCCGTAGTTAACTTTTTCTTCAACAATTGAAATGCTTTCTCCTGCTCATCCTTCCATTCAAATTTCTTCCCTTTATGCGTTAATGCAGTCAAGGGTTTTGCTATTTTGGAAAAATCTTGGATGAATCTTCTGTAGTAACCAGCCAATCCTAAAAATTGATGTATATGCTTCGCAGTTTTCGGGGTTTCCCACTTTTCAACGGTTTCAATCTTTGCCGGATCCACCTAAATACCTTCTTTGTTCACTATGTAACCGAGGAATTGAACTTCTTCCAACCAAAATGCACACTTTGATAACTTAGCGTACAGTTTTTCTTTCCTCAGTAACTCTAGCACTTTTCTCAAATGTTCTTCGTGCTCTTGATCATTCTTTGAATAAATGAGTATGTCATCGATGAAAACAATGACAAACTTGTCAAGGTATGGTCCATACACTCGGTTCATGAGGTCCATGAACATGGCTGGTGCGTTAGTTAAATCAAACGGCATAACCATAAACTCATAATGACCATAACGTGTTCTAAATGCAGTCTTTGGAATATCATCCTCCTTCACCCATATTTGATGATACCCAGAATGTAAATCGATCTTCGAATAAACCGATGAACCTTGCAGTTGATCGAATAAGTCGTCGATTCTCGGTAGTGGATAACGGTTCTTGATGGTAACTTTGTTCAACTCTCGGTAGTCGATACACAATCTAAATGTACCATCTTTCTTCTTGACAAACAAAACAGGAGCTCCCCATGGTGATGTGCTTGGTCGAATGAAACCACGTTCCAAAAGTTCTTATAATTGGCTTTGTAATTCCTTCATTTCGCTGGGTACGAGTCTGTATGGAGCATGAGCTATTGGTGTAGCTCCGGGTACAAGATCTATTTGAAGTTCAACGGATCGATGTGGAGGTAGTCCAGGTAATTCTTTCGGAAATACATCGAGAAATTCTTTTGCGACGGGAACATCACTGATGTTCTTTTCTTCGGTTTTGACTTCCTCGATGTGTGCTAAAATGACATAGCAACCCTTTCTTATTAGTTTTTGCGCCTTCAAGCTACTAATAAGATTTAACTTCGCGTTGCTCTTTTCTCCGTACACCATTAAGGGTTTTCCTTTTTCGCGTACAATGCGAATCACATTTTTGTAACATACAACCTCTGCTCTCTCCTTTTTCAACCAATCCATGCCAATTATCACATCGAAACTCCCTAACTCTACTGGTATCAAATTAATCTTAAACGTTTCGCCAACTAATTTAATTTCTCGATTCTAACATATTTTATCCGCTGTAATAAATTTACCGTTTGCTAATTCGAGTAAAAACTTATTATCCAAAGGCGTTAATGGACAATTTAATTTAGCACAAAAATCTCTACTCATATAGCTTCTATCCGCACCCGAATCAAATAAAACATAAGCAGGTTTTTCATCAATAAGAAACGTACCCGTAACAAGCTCCAAGTCTTCCTGTGCTTCTGCCGCATTAATATTGAAGACTCTTCCATGGCCTTGCCCATTAGTATTCCCTTGGTTCGGGTAGTTAGTCCTAAAGTGGCCTGGTTTCCCACATCCATAACAAATAATGGCGGCATTATTTTTCCGACATTATTTGTTCCAACATTATTTGTTCTTTTAATTCTGTTGTTCATTGGTCCGTAGACTTCACACTTCATCCCACTATGACCATTTCTCTTACACTGGGTGCAAAATGTCGTGCAGAACCCATTCGGATGGTATCCTTCACACCTCTGGCACGGTTTCTGCCCCTTGTTGTTATTGATGGGATTGTTGTTGTTGTGGTTGTTATTATTGTTAGAACGGTTATTGTAGTTGTTGTTATTGAGATGGTTGTTGTTGCGTTTGTTTTTGCGAAAAACGGTGTGATTGTGGTTGTGATTGTTGGGCTGACTGTTGAAGCGATAGTTACTGTTGTTGTGTTGGTGACCCTTGTCACTGTTTTCTTCCCACTTCCTCCTGAGTTGTTTCATTTTGGCCTCCTCGGCCGCCTTCTCTTTAATCCTCCCCTCGATCTGATTTATAAGTTTGTGAGCCATTCGACTTGCCTTTTGCATTGAGGTAGGCGCGCTCGCACTCACATCCTCCTGAATTCTCTCTGGTAACCCTTTTACAAATGCATCGATCTACTCTTCTTCATCTTTGAACACTCTTGGACACAATAAACACAACTCTGTGAATCGTCGTTCGTATGTGGTAATATCAAATCCTTGCGCTCTTAATTCTCTAAGCTCTGTCTTGAGCTTATTGACTTCGTTTCTGGGACGATACTGCTCATTCATCAAGTGTTTGAATGCTAGCTACGGTAGTGCGTAAGCAGCATCTTATCCCACCTGTTCGAGGTAGGTGTTCCACCATGTTAACGCAGTACCTGTGAAGGTATGCGTGGCGTACTTAACCCTGTCTTCTTCGGCACATTTGCTTATAGCAAACACAGATTCGACCTTCTTGGTCCATCGTTTCAGTCCAACTAGTCCTTCAGTTCCATCAAATTCTAGAGGTTTACAGGCAGTGAAAGCCTTGTAGGAGCATCCTACACGGTTTCTTGCAGAGTTAACTCCACTGCTAGACCCAGAGTTATTGTTGTTGTTTTGCATCGCAGCCTGAACTGCGGCTATGTTTGCGGCAAGGAATGCACAGAAATCTTCCTCGCTCATATTCAAATTCTGACGAGTAGTCGGTGCCATTTCCTTCAAAAATAGCCAAAAGAATTGAGTTAATCATATAGAATTTTAAGAGTAGTCAATAGTATTTCATAGCATAATATGAACTTATTTATAAAAGCTTTTTCTTCATATTAGCGTTTTATAATTTTTAATTCGGGTAGTACCTACCCATTAAGTTCATACTTAGTAGCTAACATACAATTCAACTACTACAATTCTATATGAAAAACTGATTATAATAATATTTCGCGTTCAAACTTTTATACAATATTTTACAAACTTACAATACCGCTATTATACATATAGCATGAAATATAGCACACAATAACTTTGATACCAAATAGTTGTGACAAAAATCCTAGTTAATACGCAAGTCCTTCAGCAAAGGCAATAAAAACACGTAATTCATAAGTCCAGAAATAAGTCATGCATTCTGGTTTTACTAAGACTACTTCTCATCCTTGATTTTGTGGAACATAACCGTTGTGGCCGTTGAAAAGATAGCATGTTGTAACGTCGTCAAAGGGATGAGGGTTTCGTAATGTCCAACAGCCCCGTAATAATCTAAAAACCTTGTTTCTCACCCCAACTACTGAATCCGTCACTTGTGGGAAGGTTTTATTTAAAAGTTGTAATCCGATGTTCTTTTTCTCACTTTGGTGAGAAGCGTACATCACTAACACGTAAGCATAACATGCTTCTTTATGTTGCATGTAAGAAGCTCTTTCTAACTCACAAAGTCCTACGTTGGGATATGTTAAGTCAAAATAGGTTCTTAACCCGTAGCATAAAATTGCATTAGGGTTCCCTGCATTTAACGCTTTAAAGAAAACACGGCGTAACTTACGGTGTCCCCAATGTGATATACCCCATCTTTCAAATGAAAGCCTTTTATAAACTAAGGCCTGCCTGGAACGTTCTTCAAATGTTCTACAAACTAATTTTGTCGTAAATAATTGTGCCGACGAATTCTGACCGACTTTAGACAAGATTTCATCAATCATGTTCCCGAGTAGGTCTTCTAAAATATTCAGTTGTCTATCCTTAACTTCCATTGTGTGTTTTTATACTGTAAAATAGACGAGGATTAGATTCGTAAAAGATAATTAACAAACAATACAAGCAATTTTTACATATAACATGAAAATACAAGCACACTACAATACATATATTACACAACATGATTATAACTCTCTATTCCGACTCACTCGTTTCTTCCTCTTCGGACTTGGTTCGTTTCGCTAATTTCCTTGGGATATATGATGTTCCTCTAATACGAGCCGTGTTTTCACAAATGGTTTAGAAAAACCTGGTGGCTTAGAGGTTCACGGGTTATTGTTACAACTTAAGAAATACGGGTGTTGACGATACATATAAAATTCATCGGGGTTGGAATCAGGTTTCTCTATTTTGATGCCCTTTCCCTTATTATTTTCTTTTGCTTTTTCAAATTGGATCGAGGTAATTTCTATAACATCATCAGAATCCTCATCGGATTCCGATTCATCAGAAAATTGGTAATTTTCCCAATATTTTGCTTCCTTGGCGGAAACACCATTGACCATTATTAACTTTGGTCCATTGGTTGAGGATTTTCTTTTATTTATATATTTTTCTAGTGGTTCCTAATATTTCCCCCTCCGGAATCTCTTCTTCCGGTTCCTCTTCTTCCGGTTCCTCTTCTTCCGGTTCCTCCTCTTCCGGTTCCTCTTCTTCCGGTTCCTCCTCTTCCGGTTCCTCTTCGGGAATTTGTGAATCTTCCCAATATATATTCAATTCTTCATTATTATTAGGTGAGTCAATGGGATTTGTACTAGAGGTAGACATCTATCACACAATATCAAACACGTTAAGAGATTAATATATCACATAATATTTACATGTTAACAATATATAGTTTCCAACAAGAAAATGTTAAGCAATCGTTTTTCAAGTTAACACGGTCGAAGTCCAGACTCACTTATGCATCCTAACGAACTCAATAAGACACACTAATGCAAATTTTCGGTTCTCTAAGACTAACGCTCGGATACTAACTGAAATGTCCCGTTCATATCAATTATAAACGTTTCATATTAATTGGTTTCGTTGCGAGGTTTTGACCTCTATATGAGACGTTTTTCAAAGACTGCATTCGTTTTAAAAACAAACCATAACCTTTATTTTATCGATAAAGGTTTAAAACATTACGAAGATTATCAAATAATGATAATCTAAAATATAGCGTTTTCACTCGACCATTACATAATGATTTACAATAATATTACACAATAACTTAAGTTGTGATGACCCGGGAATTTCCGACCAAATTTTAAACTTAATCTTTATTGATTTCGACACGATAAGCAAAGTCTGTAAGGTTGAGTCTCAAAAAGGTTTGAACTGTTTCATATATTCATTTAACCTCAGACTATCCCCGACGATTCACGAACCAATGTTTGGAAATAAACATGTATTTATGTGTAAATGTTAATAGACATAGTAATATTATTATTATTTCGATATTAACATTATATTAGTAACTATTTATATGAAGATGAAAATATATATATATATATATATATATATATATACATATATATATATATATATATATATATATATATATATATATATATATATATATATATATATATATATATATATATATATATATATATATATATATATATATATATCATTATATTATTATTATTATTATTATTATTATGATTAGTATTATTATCAGTAATAATATCGTTATAAACATTATAATAACCATGAGTATCATTATTCTAAATATTAGTATTATTATTATTAATATTATTAATTTTTTTTTATAAGATGAATCAAGTAGCAAGAATCAAATTCAGTTGTAAGTATCTATCAACCCGTAGCTAAATATTGTTTCTGTCTCCTGATTGTTACACGTTACAATCAAATTATATGATACATAACAAAATTTGTTGAAAGTCATCATATGCTTTATTTTCTTGTTTGTTTCTCCTTGGCTAGAATACTGCTCTCGATTCCCTTAACTGTGGATAACAAGCGATCATATCATCTTTGCTAGCTTCACTAATTGGAATACTATCTCTACATATTGCCATTCTCTACTACAATCGGTAATTTAAAACCAAAAATGCAAGAACACCACATGAAATCACCACACTCATTTCCACTTTAATCTGTCTTCGGTTCCTTCCACGATGAACCACCTCTTGTTTCATGACTACCACTACACCAACTATCTTTTGCTGTTTTAAATTTAACCGTCACCCACCACCATGATAAAACCCGTCATCCTAAACGGTCACCAAGAAACCACCTCCACAGCTACCCCATCACCTATAAACATCAACCACCACCATGGCTCAAAATAATTATTGTAAACCACAACTTCATCACTACTGCTACTGTATTATGGTTCTCATTCGAGCACCCCTAACCGAGACACACCTGCTACTGCTACATCGTTATTTCCATTTTTTTTCTTTCTTTTTCTGTTTTACAATTAACCGAAGCCAAACATCCCAACGTTGTTGTTTTCTGTTTTAATCATCAACAACCTTCACCATCAAACCACCCTAATTCACTCGTTTCCTTTCTGTTTAACACACAAGATCAAACCAAAGTTTAGACTGTTACTGTTTTGTTTTCTCGATCGATCACAGCAAGACCAAACCCAAAACCATTTGAATATCATCTCATTTATGCTACTGCATCACTGTTTGCTGTTTCGGTTTCTTTCAAAAATTCCTCAAGAGAAGAACATGTCACAGCCTTGGTAAATTTGATAATATTGTATTATTATATTATGTTTATCAACCTTCCAATTAATCAATGAATGTGGGACAAGACAAACTTTATGGCTGACATAAGTGCACATGTGATTGGAATTAGAAAATGAAAAGAATGGGTTATATTCCTTTAGTTGATTTTTGAGCCGCGTTTTCCTTCTTGGATTATGAATCATCATTTTTATTTTTATTTTTTTTCTTTCGGTTGAACTAAAACGGACCATTGGTTTGTAAATTCGATTTTGAGCTGTATACATGTAGTTCTGATTGAGCCGAGATCCAATCCACAAATGGGCCGAGATCCACTTCGAATTTGCTGTTGGGCCGTTTTTGTTAGTTGGGCCATATGTTTCCATTTTTATTGATTGGGCCGAATAAGCATATATATATATATATATATATACGTAGGGTATGAATTAAAGAGAAATGAGAAGCAGTGTAGATGGTTGGGTGTTTGGTTGGGGAACGAGAGGTCACGGGTTCGAGCCCAGGCAGGGGCATCATTTTTTTTAAAAACGGCCTATCCTTTAAGGTAGCACTTTTATTATCTTTGTCATCATTATTATTATCATTATCATTATTATTCTTATTAAGTATTAAGTATTATTGTTATTATAAGTATTATTACTATTAATATTATTATTATTATTATCATAAGTACTAGTATTATTATTAGTAGTATTATTATCATTATAGATATTAAAGTAAATATTAGTATTAGTATTAATATTATTTGTAAAATCATTATTTGTATAGTTATTATTATTAATAGTATTATTATCATTATAATCAAAAATAACTTTTATTACTATTATTGACGTTATGCTACTAAATAAATATTTTGTATATAAAAATATACTTTTAGTAATATTACATATAAATAGGCATTAATCATATCAACATTTTTATATAGATATTCATATATAAAAAATTAAATATTTTTAAGATAATATTAACTAAATATATTAATATAACTATATAAATAGTAGCCACTATAAATGTATACACACAAATTAAATATATAATATATAATATATAAAATAAAAATATTTAATTAATTATTGATATTAAATTTAATATCACAAGTATATTACTAATATCAAAGTATATATTTATTTGAATATTATTATATGTGTTAATATACATACTTGATATAGGTTCGTGAATCCGAGGCCAACCCTACGTTGTTCAATATAGTCATATGTATTTTTACTACAGAATACATTAGGTGAGTTTCATTTGCTCCCTTTTTACTCATTACATTTTTTTGGGCTGAGAATACATGCGATGTTTAAATAACTGTTTTTGCAATATTTATATGCGTGAGTTTCATTTGATTCCCTTTTACTCTTTACATTTTTGGGGCTGAGAATACATGCAAACGTTTTATTAACTGATTTACAATAATTATATGCGTGAGTTTCATTTACCTTTTTACCCTTTATATTTTTAGGCTGAGAATACATGCGCAATTTTTATAAATGTTTTACTAAATAGACACATGTACGTGAAACTACATTCTATGGTTGAATGATTAAAAATCGAATATGCCCCTTTTTATTAAATCTGGTAATCTAAGAATTAGGGAACAGACACCCTAATTGACGCGAACTCTAAAGATAGATCTATCGGGCCCAACAAGCCCCATCCAAAGTACCAGATGCTTTAGTACTTCGAAATTTATATCATGTCCGAAGGAGGATCCCGGAATGATGGGGATATTCATATATGCATATTGTGAATGTCGGTTACCAGGTGTTCAATCCATATGAATGATATTTTTGTCTCTATGCAGGGGACGTATGTTTATGAGAAATGGAAATATGAAATCTTGTGGTCTATTAAAATTATGAAATGATTACTTATGTTAAACTAATGAACTCACCAACCTTTTGGTTGACACTTTAAAGCATGTTTATTCTCAGGTATGAAAGAAACCTTCCGCTGTGCATTTGCTCATATTAGAGACATTACTTGGAGTCATTCATAATATATTTCAAAAGACGTTGCATTCGAGTTGTCGAGTTCATCAAGATTATTATTAAGTCAATTATAGATGGATATATTATGAAATGGTTTGCATGCCGTCAACTTTCGATGTAATGAAAGTATGTCTTTTAAAAACGAATGCAATGTTTGTAAATTGTATCATATAGAGGTCAAATACCTCGCGATGTAATCAAATATTGTGAATTATTTATAATCAATGTGGACTTTGTCCGGATGGATTAGGACGGGTCTTTACAGTTGGTATCAGAGCGGTGGTCTTAGCGAACCAGGTCTGCATTAGTGTGTCTAACTGATAAGTCGTTAGGATGCATTAGTGAGTCTGGACTCCGACCGTGTCTGCATGTCAAAAATTTTGCTTATCATTTAGTGTCGAAAATTTCCTGCTTATCTTTCTTAGGGAATCACTTGCTTATCATTCTTAGTCTAGACACGTTTTACTGCATTGACTGCATGAATAGTGTATAGACAAAATTCATATCTTAGCGTATCTGCTACTTTATATCTTAGCGTATCTGTTACTATAACTTTGCCTGACAACTTCCGTAGATTCCTCCGTAACTTATGGGATTTTAGTATTATATATGCATATGTAAATTATGTATTGCAGGGTACTAATCTACGTCCTATAATCTATTTCTTATCGAAAATCCTCCATCTGATCATACGAGATGAATCCTGTAACCAGTTCGAGTCCCTCAGATTCCGATAGCTATTCCGATAGTTATTCCGACAGCTATTCCGACATAGATGTTCACCTAAGCTCCGAAAATAGCGTCATTGGCATGAATCAACCAATCAGCCATTATCAATTCATCTGATGGGTTCGTAGTCGACTTAATTAATGGAAACGCGCAGAAGGCAATCCCTTCCACCATCCGAATTCACCTCTTGACAATTAACCTGAAGCGTTTACCGGCGAACCTGTTCGAGACACCATTTTCAGTCTCATTTCCAGAGTAACTCGACAAGATTATATTCTATCCACAATTCTGAACCTTATTCATCCGCTCGTTTCGACTGACAATCATCCTGAAGTAATAAGTCAACGAACTTCGCGCTCAAATAATCAATTCGGAGAATATGGTGCAAAATGTACCAGCGTCAGCAACATCACTGGCACCAACAGTACCATCAATAACAGCACCAGTACCATCAACAATCCATGCTTCAATATCATCATCTGTACTTTGAGTATGATCTTCAATCTATGTATCGTTCTACCTCATTTATCTTCGTTCGACATGACGAATATGTAATCTCTAAAGTTTTAGAGATTATTTATTCTAGTTCAACCGAAAAGCAAATGAGTTTAATATCATATTAACTCATTAAATCCATGAATACATCTGAAGAAAATATATATGTATATATGTTTTCATAAAGATTGTAATAAAAAAAATTCTCTTGTACAAACTGTTAATGGTGAAAATATTTTAACGGGTAGGTAATACCCGAGGAATATTTAAATTTCACATTAATAAGTTACATTGTACGTTCTTCGAATCTGATTCAACAGTCATTTACTATCCTACTTGCAACCACAGCTATACGAATCCGTTCATCACAGGATAACTATTTTCATTCAATTTCATATTTGGATTTTGACCTATCAGAATCCGACAAGTGGCATAATGAAGAAAACATTGGACAAAATAAAATTTGTTAGAAATAAACAAATTAACTATGAGAAATTTTGTTAAGAATCCACGCTAGCGAAATCCTAGCTAACTGTTCCTAGCTAACTGATTACATTTTGTTTATCGCAATTTATTTTATCGCAAATTACATTCTCGCAATTTTATTTATCGTCATTAAATTTATGTTATTTATTTTACGCACTTTAAATATCGGGACACGTATACAAGGTTTTGACATATCATATCGACGCATCTATATATATTATTTAGAATCACAATAGACACTCTATATGCAGTAATGATCGAGTTCTCTATACAGGGTTGATGTTGATTCTACAATAATATATATAGTTTGAGTTGTGATCGAGTCTGAGACGTATACGGGTCACGACATGTATTAATTAATTCGAATATTATATATTAAACTATATATGAATGATTGCACTGTCAACTGTGGACTATCGACTGTGGACTAATAACATTGGACAATTAAAATGAATTAAAATATTGATTATAACATATGAAACTAAACAATTCTTCAAGTTGCCACTTGATTTCGTCTTAAGCATCATTTGTATCTTCACGATTACATCCTGCGTTCAAACTTTTCGTGATTCGTGAAAACACCTCGATCGAGAGGATGAACCAACCGCACTTCATTTAAAAAAAAAAGATTTATGCATATAGTTATGCACCTGAAAACACTCGGAACCTGAGTAAACGTTTAACACGTAGCTGTGCTAATTCCTTTAGCGTTATTATTACCAAAAATAACCTTGCATCTGCTGTTCGTGATAGCCAGTTTTGTCACAGCTCCAGCAAGACAACTTCGACTTTTCGTACGAAACAACCTTATTATAACGTTGATATATACGCGTGTTCTTTTATTGTTACCAGGGAACCTTTCATATTTCACCATATTACCATCAGCGTTTAATCATCTAAAAACACAATTTTCCTGAAACCACCTCGGATTAATAACCGATGATTCAGATATCATAGCATTAAATGCAGAGGAAACAAAAAAATGGTAGATGGTCTAAACAACCAAAAGTTGATGATAAAGAAAGGAGTGTTAGGAACGTTCGATAGAAAATTGGATATTGAAAAACAGATTGAGCTACCCATGAAGGAGACCAAGGCTAAATACAAGGACCAAACCCTATATTCAAAGGATTCAGGTAATTCTGGATTCGTTGAAATCTTTAGAAAATATCTTGCTCCGAAGTCATGTTAAAATCTTGCGGAAAATTTTTCTCCATCAACCATCGAACTTAGAAATTCTAAAATATCATCATCAATATCTTCGATAATTCTGAGGATATTTTCATAAATATTCTCGTTCGAAATTATATACCTCTTCGTGCTTCATGTGTATCATTATATTGGAAACATTCAAAAGAAAATTTAGTACCGAAAAGCGGATTATGTGAAACTATGAAAGAAGCCGTGGACAAATCACAAATAATAAGTTTGATTTCAAAGAATCTAAATGATTCAATATCTGCTGAAGTCTTTAGCGAATATTTTGCTGATTACTCTAAACCCTTGCGGAAAATAGTCTCCATCATCCTCTGATCTTAGATATTCAAAGATATTATCGTATCTTTCATTATAAATATCCTCGATATTTCTGAATATATTTTTATAACTAATACTATCTGAAATCATTTATCTCTTCGTGCTATCAGTGTTACATCATATAGAAACTGTTAGTTTCTATATTCTGTAAATTTTCGAGCTTAAAATATGAATGTTATTGAAGTAATGTTGGGAACAGATGCATGAGTTAGTATAATATAATGACACTTGATCAACGTGATTATATTACAGTAAGTCATGCTGAGTTCTAATGGGACATGATGGTTCACAGTAGATCATACCACCATCATGTGTCATGTTACATAACTCTCTCATTCTAATTAACCTCTGAACATATCAAGAAAATATATTCTTGATAGTTCTATTCTCAATGATTCTGGTAATTTGACGAATCAAATCGTGCTATTACGTCCTTTCTTGATTATAACATTAAATTCATTCGACACTCCATACTTACAAATTCTGGACAATTACTTGTTTTACTAGAGATCGAGAGGAGATTAAAAAGATAAAGAGCTCCGAAACATAAGGGAAGATATAAAACTCGACAACAACACTGAAATTACAATAAATAAAAAAAAAAAATTTAAACATTACGACAATTAAAAATTAAAATATTACGACAATTAATCTAAAAATACAAACTACTTCTCACCGTCGTCGTCATCTGCGATGTAGCGTTCACCAGTCATTTCATCATCTGTGAGTTACTCTGAAGACATCGGTATTTCTTTTGCTGCTTCAGCTGCTGCTTCAGCTGCTGCTTCAGTTGATTCATCGAGGTAACGATAACCCAACGCCTCTTCATCTTCAAGAACCGCATACAAAGAAATGCGTTTACCGCGATCTTCAATGGTATCTTTTATAAAGTACCATTGATCATCGGTACATAGAAAACTTGCCCTACAATCCGCATCATAATCGTCTTTATAAAAGAACACAGATGTGAATTCACACGGAACTTTTTCCTTCAAAAAGGATAGCAAGTCTTGTAAACCAACATCACGAATGTCGATATCTTCAAACGAAATACTGTCGCCCCACTCATATTCCATTATTTGATTACGAAAATCACCTCCGTAATGAACATCGAATGAAACAATCATTGGGGGAAGTGTTAACATTTTACAATCTGGGAGTGTTTGATTTTGAGTTTGAGAAAGGTGGAAATATAAAAGAAATATATGTTTGAGTGTATAAAATGAAGTATATGGTTGGTGTTTATATAGTGTAAAAGTGACCGTTGGGATAGCCGTTGAAAATTTTTTTATTTTACTAACGGCTAAAAATTTGGGCAAGTTTTTGGGCGAAGGTGGACGATGCCCGTTGGGACCTCTCTCTTGATAGTTTCATTCGTGCTATTCGAATAATCGAATTATTTTTATCCATATTACTCAATGATGATAAAACTCAAGTTATCAACTCATAGTCGTCATGAAAACATTTTTATTGTTAGCCATGACCACCTCACTCAAATTTCGGGACGAAATTTCTTTAACGGGTAGGTACTGTGATGACCCGGGAATTTTCGACCAAATTTTAAACTTAATCTTTATTGATTTCGACACGATAAGAAAAGTCTGTAAGGTTGAGTCTCAAAAAGGTTTGAACTGTTTCATATATTCATTTAACCTCAGACTATCCCCGACGATTCACGAACCAATGTTTGGAAATAAATATGTATTTATGTGTAAATGTTAATAGACATAGTAATATTATTATTATTTCGATATTAACATTATATTAGTAACTATTTATATGAAGATGAATATATATATATATATATATATATATATATATATATATATATATATATATATCATTATATTATTATTATTATTATTATTATTATTATGATTAGTATTATTATCAGTAATAATATCGTTATAAACATTATAATAACCATGAGTATCATTATTCTAAATATTAGTATTATTATTATTAATATTATTAATTTTTTTTTATAAGATGAATCAAGTAGCAAGAATCAAATTCAGTTGTAAGTATCTATCAACCCGTAGCTAAATATTGTTTCTGTCTCCTGATTGTTACACGTTACAATCAAATTATATGATACATAACAAAATTTGATGAAAGTCATCATATGCTTTATTTTCTTGTTTGTTTCTCCTTGGCTAGAATACTGCTCTCGATTCCCTCAACTGTGGATAACAAGCGATCATATCATCTTTGCTAGCTTCACTAATTGGAATACTATCTCTACATATTGCCATTCTCTACTACAATCGGTAATTTAAAACCAAAAATGCAAGAACACCACATGAAATCACCACACTCATTTCCACTTTAATCTGTCTTCGGTTCCTTCCACGATGAACCACCTCTTGTTTCATGACTACCACTACACCAACTATCTTTTGCTGTTTTAAATGCAACCGTCACCCACCACCATGATAAAACCCGTCATCCTAAACGGTCACCAAAAAACCACCTCCACAGCTACCCCATCACCTATAAACATCAACCACCACCATGGCTCAAAATAATTATTGTAAACCACAACTTCATCACCACTGCTAATGTATTCTGGTTCTCATTCGAGCACCCCTAACCGAGACACACCTGCTACTGCTACATCGTTATTTCCATTTTTTTTTCTTTCTTTTTCTGTTTTACAATTAACCGAAGCCAAACATCCCAACGTTGTTGTTTTCTGTTTTAATCATCAACATCCTTCACCATCAAACCACCCTAATTCTCTCGTTTCCTTTCTGTTTAACATACAAGATCAAACCAAAGTTTAGACTGTTACTGTTTTGTTTTCTCGATCGATCACAGCAAGACCAAACCCAAAACCATTTGAATATCATCTCATTTATGCTACTGCATCACTGTTTGCTGTTTCGGTTTCTTTCAAAAATTCCTCAAGAGAAGAACATGTCACAGCCTTGGTAAATTTGATAATATTGTATTATTATATTATGTTTATCAACCTTCCAATTAATCAATGAATGTGGGACAAGACAAACTTTATGGCCGACATAAGTGCACATGTGATTGGAATTAGAAAATGCAAAGAATGAGTTATATTCCTTTAGTTGATTTTTGAGCCGTGTTTTCCTTTTTGGATTATGAATCATCATTTTTATTTTTATTTTTTTTCTTTCGGTTGAACTAAAATGGACCATTGGTTTGTAAATTCGTTTTTGAGCTGTATACGTGTTGTTCTGATTGAGCCGATATCCAATCCACAAATGGGCCGAGATCCACTTCGAATTTGCTGTTGGGCCGTTTTTGTTAGTTGGGCCATATGTTTCCATTTTTATTGATTGGGCCGAATAAGCATATATATATACGTAGGGTATGAATTAAAGAGAAATGAGAAGCAGTGTAGATGGTTGGGTGTTTGGTTGGGGAACGAGAGGTCACGGGTTCGAGCCCAGGCAGGGGCATCATTTTTTTTAAAAACGGCCTATCCTTTAAGGTAGCACTTTTATTATCTTTGTCATCATTATTATTATCATTATCATTATTATTCTTATTAAGTATTAAGTATTATTGTTATTATAAGTATTATTACTATTAATATTATTATTATTATTATCATAAGTACTAGTATTATTATTAGTAGTATTATTATCATTATAGATATTAAAGTAAATATTAGTATTAGTATTACTAATATTATTTGTAAAATCATTATTTGTATAGTTATTATTATTAATAGTATTATTATCATTATAATCAAAAACAACTTTTATTACTATTATTGACGTTATGCTACTAAATAAATATTTTGTATATAAAAATATACTTTTAGTAATATTACATATAAATAGGCATTAATCATATCAACATTTTTATATAGATATTCATATATAAAAAATTAAATATTTTTAAGATAATATTAACTAAATATATTAATATAACTATATAAATAGTAGCCACTATAAATGTATATACACAAATTAAATATATAATATATAAAATAAAAATATTTAATTAATTATTGATATTAAATTTAATATCACAAGTATATTACTAATATCAAAGTATATATTTATTTGAATATTATTATATGTGTTAATATACATACTTGATATAGGTTCGTGAATCCGAGGCCAACCCTACGTTGTTCAATATAGTCATATGTATTTTTACTACAGAATACATTAGGTGAGTTTCATTTGCTCCCTTTTTACTCATTACATTTTTTTGGGCTGAGAATACATGCGATGTTTAAATAACTGTTTTTGCAATATTTATATGCGTGAGTTTCATTTGATTCCCTTTTACTCTTTACATTTTTGGGGCTGAGAATACATGCAAACGTTTTATTAACTGATTTACAATAATTATATGCGTGAGTTTCATTTACCTTTTACCCTTTATATTTTTGGGCTGAGAATACATGCGCAATTTTTATAAATGTTTTACGAAATAGACACATGTACGTGAAACTACATTCTATGGTTGAATGATCAAAAATTGAATATGCCCCTTTTTATTAAGTCTGGTAATCTAAGAATTAGGGAACAGACACCCTAATTGACGCGAACTCTAAAGATAGATCTATCGGGCCCAACAAGCCCCATCCAAAGTACCGGATGCTTTAGTACTTCGAAATTTATATCATGTCCGAAGGAGGATCCCGGAATGATGGGGATATTCATATATGCATATTGTGAATGTCGGTTACCAGGTGTTCAATCCATATGAATGATATTTTTGTCTCTATGCAGGGGACGTATGTTTATGAGAAATGGAAATATGAAATCTTGTGGTCTATTAAAATTATAAAATGATTACTTATGTTAAACTAATGAACTCACCAACCTTTTAGTTGACACTTTAAAGCATGTTTATTCTCAGGTATGAAAGAAACCTTCCGCTGTGCATTTGCTCATATTAGAGACATTACTTGGAGTCATTCATAATATATTTCAAAAGACGTTGCATTCGAGTTGTCGAGTTCATCAAGATTATTATTAAGTCAATTATAGATGGATATATTATGAAATGGTTTCTTGCCGTCAACTTTCGATGTAATGAAAGTATGTATTTTAAAAACGAATGCAATGTTTGTAAATTGTATCATATAAAGGTCAAATACCTCGCGATGTAATCAACTATTGTGAATCGTTTATAATCGATGTGGACTTTGTCCGGATGGATTAGGACGGGTCTTTACATAAGTCTTCGAATGCAGTTTTTAAACAATATTATACAAGCATGCTGACTCCAATTCTTGTCCTTAATTTAGCATGCAACAGCGGAAGCTCTTAATAATCACCTGAGAATAAACATGCTTAAAACGTCAACAAAATGTTGGTGAGTTATAGGTTTATTATATATATATATATAAATATATATATACATATATATATATATATATATATATATATATATATATATATATATATATATATATATATATATATATATATATATATATATATATATATATATATATCAAATTGTAATAATAATAGACCACAAGATTTCATTTTATAAACATAATCCTCAAGTAGAATCCTCTCGTCTGCATTAAGGTAAAATCATTCATATGATGAACACCTGGTAACCGACATTAACAAGATGCATATAGAATATCCCCAAAACAGAATCCTCTCGTCTGTATAACAGAATCCTCTCGTCTGTATAAAAATCGAAGTACTAAAGCATCCATACCTCGGATGGGGTTTGTTAGGCCCATAGATCTATCTTTAGGATTCGCGTCAATTAAGGGTACTGTTCCCTAATTCTTAGGTTACCAAGCTAAAAAGGGCGATATTCGGTATTCATAATCCAACATAGAATGTAGTTTCAAGTACTTGTGTCTATTTTGTAAAACATTTATAAAACTGCATGTAATCTCATCCCAAAAATATTAGATAGTAAAAATGGGACTATAACTCACTTTCACAGATTTTTTTTCCTTCGTTAGAAATAAGACTTGGCCACTGGTCGATTCACGAACCTATAACAAATGTGTACATATATATCAAAGTGTGATTGAAATATATTCACAACATTTTTTATTACGTTTTTATGATTTAAGTTTGTTAAGTTAGCAGCCCTCGTTAGTAACCTACAACTAGTTGTCCACAGTTAGATGTACAGAAATAAATCAATATATTTTATCTTGAATCAATCCACGACCCAGTGTATACACGTCTTGTGATGACCCGGAAATTTTCGACCAAATTTAAACTTAATCTTTATATAGTTTCAACACGATAAGCAAAGTCTGTAATGTTGAGTCTCGAAAGTTGTGAACTATTTACATGGATCCATTTAACCCTTGTGTATTCTCGATGATTCACGAACCTTTAATGTATAGATAAAAGTAAGTAGTAGAAATAATAAAATGTAATTGAATCCTTAGAAGTTAATATATAAAATAACATACAGAATATTAAGGTAGCTATTAAAATGAAGATATATATAGATATGAACTATATACATAATTAATGGTTATATATATAAAGTATTTATATTAAAATGTATAAATAATAAATATTCAACTTATGTTACCCTATAATTATTAAGTATAATATAATAAATGATATATAATATTAATATATTAAATATAATTACAAGTTAAGAATATAGTTGATATTGTAAAATTTACATTTCTTTCATTATTATTATTATTATTATTAATATTAATATCAAAATTAGTAATATTAATAATATTATTATTATTATGATTACAATTATAATTTTAATGTTATGATTTTCAAAATAGAGATTTTAAATATAAATACTATTATAAGAATGATAAAAATTATAATTTAATTGTAACTTAAATATTATTAGCTATCAATATTATTAATTATTATTAAACTTAGTAAAACTAGCATTTTTGTTATTAATAATATCATTATATTAATAGTATTATTATCTTAGATTTATTATTATTAATATCTTATCAATAATTTTATTGTTATTATTAAAATAAATTGTTATTAACTATTATTATTACTAATTCATTTATTAGTTATTAATATTATAAATTTATAAAATCACGAAAGAATCAGGATCAGTTACATGTCTACATCTTTCTGTAGTTAATTTTTCCTTGTTTCTCTATTAGTACCAATCAATAATAGTAATCTTATACAGATAATTGATTTGGTTAGACATCATTTTCATACTTTTGTATATATATTTTTTGTTTGTTTTCCCTGAGTTATGTCGACCCATAGGAATCCTTATATCAATCGAGCAAAGGCCAAGACAAATACCACTACCTTCATTAGCTGTAAACTAAACCCAGAAACCCATTTTTGTTGCAATCATCAAAACTAGTTTCCTTTGTTTCTTGTTTCGGTTGGAATCACCAATACCACCACCATCATTATCTTGTTGGACACCATCATAAATCTCACACAATCTATTTCTGTTTCCTGTTTACCATCGAAGAACACATGTTATTACACCTGCGTATTTTACTTCTGCTTCTATACGAATTAGAACCAAAACCACCACCATGTAAAGCTAACTACTGATAGTTCATGATACTGTTACGATCAAAACATCAATTAAACCACCTTAAACACCTTGTAAACTGCTGCTTCTTCTTATATACTATTGCAAACACAAACTCGTCAACCAAAACCCTAAACAACCACGACACCACTTAGCCACCTCTTTAAACTGTACGAAATCCATCCAACAAAATTCATTAAATTGCAGCAGCATGTTGTCGAGCTCAAAGAACTACACGATATTTTTTTACCAAATCAACATAATGAGGAAGAATGGAAAAGTTAAGGTTATTATTTTAAATACTAGCATGTGTTACCTTTATTCTTGTGGCAGACAACTTAACTTTTTGCTTTAAGTATGTTGATTAGGGAGTAGTTGATAAATGACGTGTTATACATTCCAAATGAGTGATGAGAATGATTAGGTATTAACCATGCTGGAAACCATCTATCATATCCTTTTTCTTTTCCTGTCATGGCCGAATTCTACAACCACAAACCAACACTTTCTTTTGGGCTTAGTAATTCATTAGTTAGACTTCAACTGAGATGGCTAATTGGGCTTCGACAAGCTACAGACGTAGCTGTAATTTCACGTGATCCTATTTCTGATACAGCCCAAACACGATACCTTGAATATCGTTGCCCCTTTCTATTTTTCTTTTACGTGTTATTCGTTAAAGATGATGCATGATTATGATGAAGGAGGAAACGGGTCCATATGTTACAAGTTTATATATGTTTTTTTTTTCTTTCTTGCTGATCAATTCCTTTTTCCTATTATGATGAAGATGGTGATGATATAAGGTTATATTTTTATTTCGGGATCTTAACACAGATATGATAGAGTAGAGGAATGGTTTGGTGATTTGTTGTTTAAGCTAGAGGTCCTGTGTTCAATCCTCCCATACTCCAGTTTTCTATTTTTTTTTTTAAAATAGCAGACTTATTTAATCCTAAATTGGGCCGAAATCCTATTGTTGGGCTTGGTTAACTGTAGTGGGCCGAAATTCAAATACTCCTGTTGGGCCGTACAGCTAATCGGGTTAAATAGGATGAGCTAGAAGTTAAATTAGAAAATCAGAAGGCATATGGATGGTTTAGGAGTATTGTCGGGTTTCAAGAGGTTACGGGTTCGAGCCCGGGCTAAGTCAGTTTATTTCTTTTTGGAGCTTTTTAAGGTAGTTTCTATTATTATTATTATTATTATTATTATTATTATTATTATTATTATTATTATTATTATTATTATTATTATTATTATTATTATTATTATTATTATCATTTTTATTATTATTATTATCATTATATTTAAAATTATCATTTTTATCAAAATTATCATTTTTTATTTTATTAGTATTAGTAAGATTATCAAAATTTGTAAGATTATTATTATTACTATCATTATTACTTTTATTACTATTATTTTATGTATACTATTAATATTATTATTATTAATATTAATATGATTATTATTATTATCACAAAATAAAACAACATGTTATTCACTAACTTTATTATTATCATTCTATCAAACAAATATTTATATGAAATATATATACAAAGTATATAAAAATATATAACAATTAAAATAATATATATATATATATATATATATATATATATATATATATATTATTAATATCAATACATAATTTGTTCGATTTCCCTTATATGTGTTAATATATATATAAAAATGATATAGGTTCGAGAATCCGAGGTCAACCCTGCATTGTTCAGTTGTTAAATATTGTCATATGTATTTTTACTACAAAATACATTAGGTGAGTTTCATTTGCCTTTTTACCCTTTATATTTTTGGGCTGAGAATACATGCGCAATTTTTATAAATGATTTACAAATTAGATACAAGTACGTGAAACTACATTCTATGGTTGAATTATCGAAATCGAATATGCCCCTTTTTATTTAGTCTGGTAATCTAAGAATTAGGGAACAGACACCCTAATTGACGCGAATCCTAAAGATAGATCTATCGGGCCCAACAAGCCCCATCCAAAGTACCGGATGCTTTAGTACTTCGAAATTTATATCATGTCCGAAGGAGGATCCCGGAATGATGGGGATATTCTTATATGCATATTGTGAATGTCGGTTACCAGATGTTCAATCCATATGAATGATATTTTTGTCTCTATGCATGGGACGTATGATTATGAGAAATGGAAGTATGAAATCTTGTGGTCTATTAAAATTATGAAATGATTCTTTATGATAAACTAATGAACTCACCAACCTTTTGGTTGACACTTGAAAGCATGTTTATTCTCAGGTACGAAAGAAATCTTCCGCTGTGCATTTGATTATTTTAAAGATATTACTTGGAGTCATTCATGACATATTTCAAAAGACGTTACATTCGAGTCGTTGAGTTTATCAAGATCATTATTTAGTCAATTATAGTTGGATATATTATGAAATGGTATGCATGTCTGTCAACTTCAGATGTAATGAAGGATTGTCTTTTCAAAACGAATGCAATGTTTGTAAAATGTATCATATAGAGGTCATGTACCTCGCGATGTAATCAACTGTTGTGAATCGTTTATAATCGATATGGACTTCGTCTGGATGGATTAGGACGGGTCCTTTCAGTTGGTATCAGAGCGGTGGTCTTAGCGAACCGGGTCTTGCATTAGTGTGTCTAACTGATAGTCGTTAGGATGCATTAGTGAGTCTGGACTTCGACCGTGTCTACATGTCAAAAGTTTTACTTATCATTTTTATCGAAAAACATCTGCTTATCATCCTTAGGAAATTACCTACTCATTATTCTTAGTCTAGATACATTTTACTGCATTGACTGCAAGAATAGTGTATAGACAAAATTCATATCTTAGCGTATCTGACAATTCATATCTTAGTGTATCTGTTACTGACCTTGCCTGATATCTCTCGTAAATTTCTCCTTAATTTAAGGGATCCTGGTACTATATATATCTATGCAAATTATGCATAGAGAATACCATCTAACTATCAATTGATGCCACTAAACTCTTCATACCAAAAATCTTTCCTGAGATCGTTTAAGATGGCCTCTACGAATCGACCAAGTTCCTCTGACTCCGAAGACAGCGTGACAGGAGCACACTAACCAATCAACTACCGTGATTACTGGAGAAAATGGGGATGGGTTCGCGACATACTCACCCTATGGAGAAAGGAAGAAGGTACTCCATATCATGAATCACCTAACCTTGGAGTACTTGACCCGCTCGACGGCGAACCCGTTCGCAATACCGTTTATACCCTATTTGCAAGAATTTTTCGTCTTGAAACTACCATTAATGGAACTAGAGAAGATATCCGACCTCTACCTCACATTGATAAACAACTCGGGTTAGTAGAAGAAGTTAGAGAACTCCGAGCTCGAGTATTAACTTTAGAGAGCACGGTATACAATTTGCAATCATCAACAGTATCACCAACACCAGTAACATCACCAGCCTTAGTACCAATGGTACCAGTACCACCAACAACCCAAGTTTCAACAATCCATGCCTCAACATCTCATTCTGTACCTCGAGTATAATTATCGTTCCACAAATCATTATACATCATTTATCTTCATTCGACATGACGATTATGTAAACTCTAATGTTTTAGAGATTATGTATCATAGTTCTAATCGTAAATCTGATGAGTTTAATATCACATTGACTCATTAAATCCATAATTACATCTGAAGAAAATATATATGTAAATATATATGTAAATATATTTTCATAAAGATTGTGATTAAAAATTCTTTCGTACAAACTGTTAATGGTAAAAATATTTTAACGGGTAGGTAATACCCGAGAAATATTTAAGATTTCACATTAATAAGTTACATTGTATAGTCTTCGAATCTGATTCAACGGTCGATTACCATCCTACCTACATCTATCGATATACGAATCCGTTCACCACAGAATAACCATTTTCATTCAAATTCAATTTCATATTTGGATTTTTACTTACCAGAATCCAACAAGTGGCATAATGAAGAAATAATGGACACAATAAAAATTGATTAGAAACAGACTAATTAACAATATGGAATTTTGTTAAGAAACCATGCTAACTGTTCCAGCTAACTGTTCCTAGCTAACTGATTACATTCTATTTATCGCATTTTATTTATTGCAATTTAATTATCGCAATTTACATTCCCACAATTTTATTTATTATCATCTAATTTCTGTTATTTACTTTACGCACTTTAGTTATCGTTATTTAATTCCTGTTATTTATTTTACGCACTTTAAATATCGGGACACGTATACAAGGTTTTGACATATCATATCGATGCATCTATATATATTATTTGAAATCACCATAGACACTCTATATGCAGTAATGATCGAGTTCTCTATACAGGGTTGAGGTTGATTCTATAATAATATATATACTTTGAGTTGTGATCGAGTCTGAGACATGTACACGGGTCCCGATACGTATTAATTAATTTGGATATTATATATTAAGCTATATATGTATTATCGGACTGTTAATTGTGGACTATCAAATATGGACTGTCGACATTGGATAATTAAAATGAATTAAAATATTGATTATAACATATGAAACTAAACATATCTTCAAGTTTGCCACTTGATCTCATCTTAAACCTCAATTATATCTTGACGATTACAATCTGCGTTCAAACCTTTCATGATCCTTGAAAACACCTCAATTGAGAGGATGAACCGACCGCACTTCATCTACGGGAGAAGAGATTGATGCATATAGTTATGCACCTGAAAACACTCGAAACCTGACTAAACGTTTAACACGTATCTATGCTAGCTCTTTTGGCGTTGTTATTACTAAAAATAACATTGCAATCCTTTTTCAAATTAGCCAATTTTGTCACAGCTCCAGCAAATCAACTTCGACTTTCATTCGGATTAGCCTTATTACAACCTTGATATATAAGTTCGCCCTTTGTCATCGTTACCGGGGAACCGTTTATATCCCACCACATTAGCAGTAAACTTACCAGCAACTTCACTACTCATTGACTTAAGTTTCTCCGAAGAATCATTATATTTGTTCATCAAAACCATATCATATACTCATCCACATCCTATAACGAGAATTATCATATGAGTCATCAGGAATCAACAATCAGTATTTTGAATCTCGTAACGTTTCTACATCAACCAATATATGTATACATAATATTTATCTCTTAGAATTATGATCTTCCATCCTAGAATTCTGAAAATCACTCTAGTCTACGGATCATTTAATGGAAGAGCTAACCACGAAGGAGACCAAGGACAAATACAAGGACCATACCTTATATTCAAAGAATCCAGGTAATTCTGGATCCGTTGAAATCTTTAGAGGATATCTTGCTCCGAAGTCATGTTAAAATCTTGCGAAAAATTTTCTTCATCAATCATCGAACTTAGAAATTCCAAAATATCATCATAAATATCTTCGATATTTCTGAAGATATTTTCATAAATATTCCCGTCCGAATTTATTTATTTCTTCGTGCTATCTATGTTACATCATAAAGGAAACTACTTTAGTTTCTAAATTCCTTTAAAATTCGAGTTTGAAGTAGTGTTGGAAATTGATGCATGAGTTAGTATAATATAATGACACTTGATCAACGTGATTATATTACAGTAAGTCATGCTGAGTTTCTAATGGAATGTGATGATTCACAGATTACAACGTCATCATGTGCTATGTTACACGACTCTTACGTTCTGTCTAATCTATAAACATATCAAGAACATATTTTTCTTGATAGTTCTATCTATCCTGGATATTCTGGTAATTTGACGAATCAAGATCGTGCTATTACCATTTCTATCTTAGAACATTAACTATGTTCATTTCGAAATTCATATCTACGAATTCTGGACCATTATTCGCTTGACTTAAAGTCGGGAAGAGAAAACAAAAGTATGAAGCTCCAATACATAGGGGAAAATATAAAGCCCAACAACAACACCGAAATTACAAACCGTGTATGTCGATGTTTATCGCAACATAAAGACACGGGAGAATTAAAAACACTATAACCCCAAGGGCAAAGTAGAAGAAAGCAGATTCCTCTGGTGAAAGTTGGAAAAGGAGTATGATTGTTGCTATAGAAAGGATAATGACAAGAATCGAAACTGGATTAAGCACTTTCAGAATCTTTTGGATGTATGAAACAAGAAGGAAAGTATAGGAATGGTGAAAATAATGGAACGGAAGAGTTTAATTTATAATGGAAATATCAGATAGAGTAATCGAAGCAGATCATCGTATTTAATTAAAGAGATCCTAATTTCCTTAATTCTCGAAGAATCAGATCTTATAGATTTCAAAGATTTTCTTTTGAATACCTTAAATTCCGGAATTCATCCATGACTAATGAAGAGTTATGATAAAACTTGTCTATCTCATTTCACTATTAAGTGATAGCTTCACTCGTACTCTTCGAGTAATCGAATTAGATTATCTATATTACTCAATAATGATAAAACTCTATTTATCAACTCATATTTGTCATGAAAACATTTTTATTGTTAGCCATGACGACCTCGCTCAAATTTCGGGACGAAATTTCTTTAACGGGTAGGTACTGTGATGACCCGGAAATTTTCGACCAAATTTAAACTTAATCTTTATATAGTTTCAACACGATAAACAAAGTCTGTAATGTTGAGTCTCGAAAGTTGTGAACTATTTACATGAATCCATTTAACCCTTGTGTATTCTCGATGATTCACGAACCTTTAATGTATAGATAAAAGTAAGTAGTAGAAATAATAAAATGTAATTGAATCCTTAGAAGTTAATATATAAAATAACATACAGAATATTAAGGTAGCTATTAAAATGAAGATATATATAGATATGAACTATATACATAATTAATGGTTATATATAAAGTATTTATATTAAAATGTATAAATAATAAATATTCAACTTATGTTACCCTATAATTATTAAGTATAATATAATAAATGATATATAATATTAATATATTAAATATAATTACAAGTTAAGAATATAGTTGATATTGTAAAATTTACATTTCTTTCATTATTATTATTATTAATATTAATATCAAAATTAGTAATATTAATAATATTATTATTATTATGATTACAATTATAATTTTAATGTTATGATTTTCAAAATAGAGATTTTAAATATAAATACTATTATAAGAATGATAAAAATTATAATTTAATTGTAACTTAAATATTATTAGCTATCAATATTATTAATTATTATTAAACTTAGTAAAACTAGCATTTTTGTTATTAATAATATCATTATATTAATAGTATTATTATCTTAGATTTATTATTATTAATATCTTATCAATAATTTTATTGTTATTATTAAAATAAATTGTTATTAACTATTATTATTACTAATTCATTTATTAGTTATTAATATTATAAATTTATAAAATTACGAAAGAATCAGGATCAGTTACATGTCTACATCTTTCTGTAGTTAATTTTTCCTTGTTTCTCTATTAGTACCAATCAATAATAGTAATCTTATACAGATAATTGATTTGGTTAGACATCATTTTCATACTTTTGTATATATATTTTTTGTTTGTTTTCCCTGAGTTATGTCGACCCATAGGAATCCTTATATCAATCGAGCAAAGGCCAAGACAAATACCACTACCTTCATTAGCTGTAAACCAAACCCAGAAACCCATTTTTGTTGCAATCATCAAAACTAGTTTCCTTTGTTTCTTGTTTCGGTTGGAATCACCAATACCACCACCATCATTATCTTGTTGGACACCATCATAAATCTCACACAATCTATTTCTGTTTCCTGTTTACCATCGAAGAACACATGTTATTACACCTGCGTATTTTACTTCTGCTTCTATACGAATTAGAACCAAAACCACCACCATGTAAAGCTAACTACTGATAGTTCATGATACTGTTACGATCAAAACATCAATTAAACCACCTTAAACACCTTGTAAACTGCTGCTTCTTCTTATATACTATTGCAAACACAAACTCGTCAACCAAAACCCTAAACAACCACGACACCATTTAGCCACCTCTTTAAACTGTACGAAATCCATCCAACAAAATTCATTAAATTGCAGCAGCATGTTGTCGAGCTCAAAGAACTACACGATATTTTTTTACCAAATCAACATAATGAGGAAGAATGGAAAAGTTAAGGTTATTATTTTAAATACTAGCATGTGTTACCTTTATTCTTGTGGCAGACAACTTAACTTTTTGCTTTAAGTATGTTGATTAGGGAGTAGTTGATAAATGACGTGTTATACATTCCAAATGAGTGATGAGAATGATTAGGTATTAACCATGCTGGAAACCATCTATCATATCCTTTTTCTTTTCCTGTCATGGCCGAATTCTACAACCACAAACCAACACTTTCTTTTAGGCTTAGTAATTCATTAGTTAGACTTCAACTGAGATGGCTAATTGGGCTTCGACAAGCTACAGACGTAGCTGTAATTTCACGTGATCCTATTTCTGATACAGCCCAAACACGATACCTTGAATATCGTTGCCCCTTTCTATTTTTCTTTTACGTGTTATTCGTTAAAGATGATGCATGATTATGATGAAGGAGGAAACGGGTCCATATGTTACAAGTTTATATATGTTTTTTTTTCTTTCTTGCTGATCGATTCCTTTTTCCTATTATGATGAAGATGGTGATGATATAAGGTTATATTTTTATTTCGGGATCTTTACACAGATATGATAGAGTAGAGGAATGGTTTGGTGATTTGTTGTTTAAGCTAGAGGTCCTGTGTTCAATCCTCCCATACTCCAGTTTTCTATTTTTTTTTTAAAATAGCAGATTTATTTAATCCTAAATTGGGCCGAAATCCTATTGTTGGGCTTGGTTAACTGTAGTGGGCCGAAATTCAAATACTCCTGTTGGGCCGTACAGCTAATCGGGTTAAATAGGATGAGCTAGAAGTTAAATTAGAAAATCAGAAGGCGGATGGATGGTTTAGGAGTATTGTCGGGTTTCAAGAGGTTGCAGGTTCGAGCCCGGGCTAAGTCAGTTTATTTCTTTTTGGAGCTTTTTAAGGTAGTTTCTATTATTATTATTATTATTATTATTATTATTATTATTATTATTATTATTATTATTATTATTATTATTATTATTATTATTATTATTATTATTATTATTATTATTATTATTATTATTATTATTATTATTATTATTATTATTATTATCATTTTTATTATTATTATTATCATTATATTTAAAATTATCATTTTTATCAAAATTATCATTTTTTATTTTATTAGTATTAGTAAGATTATCAAAATTTGTAAGATTATTATTATTACTATCATTATTACTTTTATTACTATTATTTTATGTATACTATTAATATTATTATTATTAATATTAATATGATTATTATTATTATCACAAAATAAAACAACATGTTATTCACTAACTTTATTATTATCATTCTATCAAACAAATATTTATATGAAATATATATACAAAGTATATAAAAATATATAACAATTAAAATAATATATATATATATATATATATATATATATATATATATATATATATATATATATATATATATATATATATATATATATTATTAATATCAATACATAATTTGTTCGATTTCCCTTATATGTGTTAATATATATATATATAAATGATATAGGTTCGAGAATCCGAGGTCAACCCTGCATTGTTCAGTTGTTAAATATTGTCATATGTATTTTTACTACAAAATACATTAGGTGAGTTTCATTTGCCTTTTTACCCTTTATATTTTTGGGCTGAGAATACATGCGCAATTTTTATAAATGATTTACAAATTAGATACAAGTACGTGAAACTACATTCTATGGTTGAATTATCGAAATCGAATATGCCCCTTTTTATTTAGTCTGGTAATCTAAGAATTAGGGAACAGACACCCTAATTGACGCGAATCCTAAAGATAGATCTATCGGGCCCAACAAGCCCCATCCAAAGTACCGGATGCTTTAGTACTTCGAAATTTATATCATGTCCGAATGAGGATCCCGGAATGATGGGGATATTCTTATATGCATATTGTGAATGTCGTTTACCAGATGTTCAATCCATATGAATGATATTTTTGTCTCTATGCATGGGACGTATGATTATGAGAAATGGAAGTATGAAATCTTGTGGTCTATTAAAATTATGAAATGATTCTTTATGATAAACTAATGAACTCACCAACCTTTTGGTTGACACTTGAAAGCATGTTTATTCTCAGGTACGAAAGAAATCTTCCGCTGTGCATTTGATTATTTTAAAGATATTACTTGGAGTCATTCATGACATATTTCAAAAGACGTTACATTCGAGTCGTTGAGTTTATCAAGATCATTATTTAGTCAATTATAGTTGGATATATTATGAAATGGTATGCATGTCTGTCAACTTCAGATGTAATGAAGGATTGTCTTTTCAAAACGAATGCAATGTTTGTAAAATGTATCATATAGAGGTCATGTACCTCGCGATGTAATCAACTGTTGTGAATCGTTTATAATCGATATGGACTTCATCCGGATGGATTAGGACGGGTCCTTTCACGTCTCAGGCTAGATCACAACTCAAAGTATATATATTTTTGGAATCAACCTCAACCCTGTATAGCGAACTTGAACATTACAGCATATAGAGTGTCTATGGTTGTTCCAAATAATATATATATATATATATATATATATATATATATATATATATATATATATATATATATATATATATATATATATATATATATATATATATATATATATATATATATATATATATATATATATATGGGTCGATATGATATGTCAAAACATTGTATACGTATCTATGGTATCCCAAAATTACATAATATATGTTAGAATACATGTATAATACAATATAAGTTAGCTAAGATATGATTAGTGTAGATTTGTTGTAAAATTACAACAAGTAAAATTTTTCAATTTTGTTTTACCCATAATTTCTTCGTTTTAAATCCGTTTTGAGTGATTCAAGTTGCTATGGTTTCATAATGAATTGTAATTTATGAAACTAAACAGAAAAAGTATAAGTTTATTGTCAGAAATATAGTTTACAAGTCATTTACTAAAGAGGTAGTCATTTCTGTCGAAAGAACGACATCTTGATGACCGTTTTGAAAAACATACTTCCACTTTGAATTTAACCATGATTTTTGGATATAGTATCATGTTTATATGAAATATCATTTTTCCAGAAAACAAACTTCCAATTCAATGATTAAGATAGTTTTTATTTTTCTAAACCAAAACAGCCTCCGGTTTCCCTACGACGGCGTATGTCCGGTTTTACAGTGTTCATCGTGTTTCCAGGTTTTAAATCATTAAGTAGCATATCATATAGGCATAGAACATGTGTTTAGTTGATTTTAAAAGTCAAGTTAGAGGGATTAACTTTATTTGCGAACAAGTTTAGAATTAACTAAACTATGTTCTAGTGATTACAAGTTTAAATCTTCGAATAAGATGGTTTTATATGTATGAATTGAATGATGTTATGAACATCATTACTACCTTAATTTTAGTAGGTAAACCTACTGGAAATGAGAAATATAGATCTAGCTTCAAAGGATCCTTGGATGGCTTGAAAGTTCTTGAAGCAGAATCATGACACGAAAACAAGTTCAAGTAAGATTTCCACTCGAAATAAGATTGTTATAGTTTTAGAAATTGAATCAAAGTTTGAATATGAGTATTACCTTGAATTAGAAAGATATCTTACTGTAAATAAGAAATATTTCTTAGATGATCACTTGAAATGGATTTGCAAGATTGGAAGTAAGCTAGTAAACTTGAAAGTGTTTTTGGTGTGTTCTTGAGTAGTTGTTTTGTAAGTTGATCTAGGTTAGGATTTATGAGCTAGATTGAGCTAGATTTTGATGAAGGTGATGAAGAACACTTATAACATCAAGAGAGAACAAGAGAGAGATAAGTTTGATGCATGAAAGTTGAAAAATGAAAGTGTTATGGTTGGTGAAGAAAAACATGATCCTACCCTTGAATATAAGGTTCCATTAGTTTGTATTTTTGTTAGATATTTCATGATAGTTGCCAAATGATGGTTCTCACATATTTAGGTGACTCATTAAGGCTGCTAAGAGCTGATCATTGAAGTGTATATACCAATAGTATATACGTCTAGAGGCTGGGTATTGTACGAGTACGAATATGGATTGAATACGAGTAAATTTGTGTTTACTGTAGCAAATAGTATTTTACTGTAACAAATAGTGTTTTACTATAGCAAATAGTGTTTTACTTGTACATCTTTGATTTAATTGTATTTCTTCTTATATATATATAAAAAATAAAAACTTACATCATAAAAACATAAAACGATTATATAATTATCACAAGTTATGACGTTCGTGAATCATCAGGCAAACTGGGTGGTCAATTGTCTACATGAAACTCATTTCAAATAATCAAGTCTTAACAAGTTTGATTGCTTAACATGTTGAAAATATTTAATCATGTAAATATCAATTTCATTTAATATATAATCATGAAAAAGTTCGGGTCACTACACAAGGTGTCCAAAATTCTGTAGGTCCTTCTGGATCTAAGGGTCAATGGGTGGAATTGCCAGTGATTAGCGTTGATGGGAAACCCACTGCCATTAGGGCATGGGTGGCCCTTTCTAACTAATCTCCTTATGTTAATGTGCAGGTCGCCTACAATCTTTGTTGCAGTACATGGATTGTTGATAGTGTGGCGTCCAGGCACATGACAGGGAACTTGTCCTTACTTTCTAATGTGAAAACAGTGGATGGAGGACCAGTTTCTTTTGTAGGTAGTGAAGGAGGTGTTATTACTACGCAAGGAGTGATTGCTAACGAGAATGTCAGCTTTGATAAAGTAAATTTCGTGGAGCAGATGTCGAACAATCTGCTTTCAGTTTCACAGGTTGCTGACAAAAAGTATACGGTTGCTTTTGATGACAAATTGTGTTATATTTTGTGGAAAGATTTTGTAATTCCGGAAGACATGATTTTAATGATCGCTCCAAGGTGCAAGGATCTCTACATTCTTGATATGCGCAAGGCTCATGTTAAAGCAGCTACAGGCCATCAGGCATTTGTTTCCAAAGCTACTGAACAAGAGTATATTATTTGGCACAAGCGTATGGGTCATATGAGTCTAAGGAAGATGAATAACCTAGTCCACAATGGACTGGTTGACGGTGTGAATGTTAAAAGTTTTCATATTTCTGAGGGGTGTCTTCCGTGTAAGAAAGGGAAATAGACAAAGAAGTCTCATGCTGCCAAGAAGCATCATTCTATTAATATTTCTTTGGAGTTGTTGCATATGGATCTCTTTGGTCCAGTTAATTGCAAAACTATCACTGGAGAGTCATATTGCTTGGTAGTTACAGATGAGTATTCACGTTTCTCTTGGGTTGGGATGCTAAAGCTTAAATCAGATACTTTCGAGCACATTAAAGTTTTGATTTTAAAGCTTGAAAGTTTATATAAGTTGAAAGTTAGAAAGATTCGTACTGACAATGGTACGGAATTCAAGAATAATGAGATGCTGTTGTTTTGTAATGAAAAGGGGATACAACAACAGTTTAGTCCTGCTTATACGCCACAGTCAAATGGTGTAGCTGAAATAAAGAATAAGACGTTAATTGAGACCGCAAGAACTATGTTAGCAGATTCGTGTTTACCTATTATTTTCTGTGGTGAAGCCGTGAGCACAGCGTATTATGTGATGAACAGAGTTCTAATGGTGAAAAGACACGGTAAAACTTGTTATGAATTATTACACAAGAGAAAGCCTAACATTAAACATCTTGAACCCTTTGGTGCTCCTTGTACTATTCTGGTACGAGACACGGGAGAAAAATTCAATTCAAAGGTTGTCTCTGGTATCTTTTTGGGATATGGGAATTCAAATAAGCGAGTGTACATTACTGAATCTAAGTGTGTAGAAGAATGTTTCGAGTTAGATATTCAGTGTAACGCTCCGGCTCGTGTTAGTAAAGGGTTCGCATGACAGTTTGAATATGATAAACTTTTTGATTCTTTTAACTTTCCACCGGATGCTACCCACGATGAGGTACTTACTCAGATGTTGTATGATGCTCAGAATTCCACAGAGAATGTCATCTCAATTCCTAGCCAGACTCAGGTCCCGACTCAAAGCACTCATCTGAGCCCAATTCTGAGTCCGCGGTGAAGTACACAGAGTGACCATTCTAATGCAGATCCTAATGTGGAAATGGTGTATGAGACAGATGAAGACAGTGATTCAGAAGAAGATGAGGGAGTTAATCAGACACGGTTGACAGAAGAGCATATGAATCCTCTTTATAATCAACCTCCAACTGTAACAGGGACTGAACATCTAACTGAAGCAGGAGGGGTACGTATGTCAAATCGTGTTATCATGCCTCCAAAACGTTTAGATGATTATTACATGGATACAAGGGGAATTCCTCATATTGGCATTCCTCATGCCAAGTCTAATGAAGCATCTACGTTCGAAGTTCCTACTACATCAGATATCCCTGAGGTAAGTGAAAGTTCAATGGCAGCAGAAGATGTTGAAACATAGAGTGCAAATGTGGTGACAACTTTTTATTCCTCGTTAAATAAGACATGGAGAGTATTTGTGCATGCTCATTCATGTTATGTGTGTCAAATTAAACAAAAAGATGCTTTTGAAGCATTGAAATATGATGAGTGGGTTAGTGCAACGCAGGAAGAGTTGTTACATTTTAAACACTTGAAGGTTTGGAGACTAGTCAATCCACTACATGGTTGTGAACCCTATGGTCTTCTATGGGTGTTGAAGAATAAGAAAGATGAACATGGTATTGTTATCAGAAACAAAGCTAGGTTGGTGGTAAAAGGGTATCAACAAATCCCTGAGATTGACTATGATGAGGTTTTTGCTCCGGTAGCTAGACTAGAAGCAATTAGAATTTTCTTGGCTTTTGCGTCCTTCATCGGATTTAAAGTATATCAGATGGACGTGAAGAGCGCGTTTTTGTATGGAGAGATTAATGAGAAAGTTTATGTTGAACAACCACCTGGTTTCGAAGATCCTCATTTCCCAGAAAAGGTTTATCGACTTGAAAAGGCACTTTATGGTCTTCACCAAGCTCCTAGAGCGTGGTATGCCACGTTGTCCAACTATATGCTTGAAAACGGTTTTCGGAGAGGTGTCATTGATCAGACACTTTTCATCAAGAAAAAGGGACAACATCTTATGTTAGTGCAGGTTTATGTTGACGATATCATCTGTGGGTTAACGGATCAGGGAATGGTTGATGAGTTTGAGAAGGTCATGCAGCGAAAGTTCAAAATGAGTTTCATGGGAACTATAAAGTTTTTCTTAGATTTGCAGGTAGCTCAGATGGATAAAAGCATCTTCTTGTATCAGACCAAGTATGTTGCTGATATCCTGAAGAGATTTCAAGTGGAAGCAGAAAGACCAGCTAAGACTCTGTTGTCAGTGAATCATGGGATCTCACCTGATTGTGAGGGTGCTAAAGTGGATCCTACTTTATACAAGGCAATCATCGGTTCTCTGATGTATCTGACAGCTTCTCGACCAGACATTATGTTTGCGGTTTACCTGTGCGCTCGTTATCAGGCGAATCCTAATGTTCATCATATGTTTGTGATTAAGAAGATTCTGAGGTATTTGAAAGATACACCGAGTTTAGGGTTATGGTATCCGTGTGAGGATGGTTTTGATCTCACAGCTTATAGTGATTCTGACTATGGTGGTTGCAAGAAAGATTTTAAGTCAACGTCTGGAGGTTGTCAGTTCCTTGATAGCAAGCTAGTTACTTGGCAGTGTAAGAAGCAGACAGCAGTGGCTCAGTCCACTTGTGAAGCAGAATATATTGTCGCGGCCAGCTGTACATCACAGGTTATCTGGATTCAACAGCAGCTACGTGACTACAGTTTGCATATTTTTAACACTCCTATTTATGTTGATAATACTGCTGCTACAGATGTCACTAAAAATCCCGTTAATCATTCTAAAAGGAAACATATAGGGATTAAATACCATTTCATTAGAGATTGCTATGAGAAAAAGTTAATAGATGTAGTGCAGATAGACACTACAACCCAACGGGCTGATCTTTTCACTAAAGCTTTTGATAAACCATGCTTTGAATTCTTGTTAAAAGAAATAGATATTAAATTGCTGATTGATGTGGTTTCTGAAACTGAGGTTCCTAACACAGAGGAACCTTCCAACGAGACTGAGTTGTAAATGCCTTAGAACTGCTTGTATAGTATGTATATCTTTGCATAGTTGTTTGTAGGTCATTTGCATGTTTAATTTTTTGTTTGCTTGATAGCTAATTGTTTTCTGATGACACTGCATGCTAGGTTATGTTTTAGTTTGATTTTATGTTTTTATACAGATAAAATCGAAAAGCCATAAAAATTATAAAATCAGAAAATCAAATAAAAAGTTAAAAAATTGAAAACCCATAAAAATTTGAAAATTCAGAAAATGAGTTGCTTATTCTAATCTGTGGGGAAGTGATTGCAATACTGAACGGACATGTAACGGGTGAAAAATAAGTAGTACAGAATGATTGATAATGTATTGCTAGACTTTATTGACCTAATTCTAGATAGAGATGATCACAATAACAACGCGTAAATATCATGATGAGGAAATCATGGAAAGGTTTACAGCGGTTGAGGGTAGTCACCTACTTATCACATAATATGTACTGAGAAATGATTATTCAGAAACTCAACAGACGGTTGAGGTCTCTCCTACTATGATTTATACTCGGTAGCAAAGGATAACTTTGTGAGTCCCCAAGGTTAGCATACTTTGTTTAGGATGCATATTTGTTTCTATTCACCTTTATTGCTTGGACCAAAAGTCAACAACATACATGTCGGGTATCCAAAGGGAGGTATTCTCTCTAGATGGGTTGAGAAGTGCAATTTTGTATCACATACATAGAATGATTTGTACAATGCAACGTCATCGGGTTATAGATTTCAACATCAGAAGATTGATTTTCTGTGCAGATACTACAAAAGTCAAAGACAGTAGTGCATCATCATGAATAGTTGTATTTGTTTTATTTATGTTTTGTAATCTAGCATGGAGAAAAGTGCAACATCAGAAAATCCAAAAAAAAAAATCCAAAAAATAAAAATAAAAATTTGATGCACCACATTATTGCGAGAGAATCATGGATCAAGAATTGAACAAATTTTGAAGAGTTCATACGTTATTTTCATCTGAGACAATAGATATTTCATTCCGAGAACAGTTTGGAAGATTTAGTTATCTACATCTGAGGGAGAGAAGTTTATCAGATTATCAGATATAGAAAACTTAAATCATTCTGTGGTATGGGATTATACCTATTAGCCTGGATAGCAGGGGATATCGTCTGGAGGGTACCTTAGCATTCCATCACTCAAATATATATCACTACCATCCATCCAACATCATACATCATACGATTTCCATCCAAGTATGGGGATTATAGTGACCGGTATGCGTCTTTTCAAAGTATGCAATAAATTTGAGATAAACAATGTTATCTGAAATGAAAAGTGTAAGTTTAAGGTAGAAGCTCATGGCTGACAGGGTTGCTAGAAACATCGTGAGATGGTTATGTTCAATCAAATTGAAAGTACATTGAGGTGATAAGAGGACAGCATCAATAGATTTGTGCTCAATTGTTCTACCTGAAACACATTGCGATCTCAAATGAGGACTGACTTTGTGATCTAAATCTAGCATTGAAAAATGTTAAAGTAATTAATCTAACGTGGTCATCAAAGTCTAGGGTGAAAGTTGGTAAATGTTTATTGATATATTTTAAAGTTATTCTGTATATGCTTCGTTAAACGTGAAAATGTGTGAATCGTGAAATGCCATGTCAACATAGTTCAGTACTGATCCCCGAAATCAATAGATTAAATCAATTTGGTATGTTAACTCACAAAAATATGTGTTATGTTCTTCTTAGTGTTGTTCATGATAAACAGTATAATTTGTTTGAGTGATAATAACAACCAATTCCCGATTATGCAACTGATTGATGAAACTAATGTTAAAAGCTGAGTGATTGCAGACGTGTAAGGTTTAAGATTTGCTGAATAGGTCTGTTATACTATTGTTGATCATAACACATTAGATCTTGTACAGTATTTTGCTTTATAGCTTTGCATGTGCATATATCTGAAAAATCCAAAAAAATTTGCATTATTTGTTAGTTGCATGTGCATTTATGTTTTAATTATTAAGCTTGGCAACTTAGTTCTCTGAAAGGTTCACTGTGTAAGGAACCCTGTAATATGAAAATAAGTTGTTTGAAGCTTAAAAGAACAAAGTGTGTTTAATTTTCAACTGTAAAGATCAATCCTAGAGGTATGGATGTGAAAAGGAAGGTAAAAGTTGAAATTAAAAAGCATTAAGTTTAAAAGTTTTCAAAACCAAGACTACCGATCGACAGTCCAGACCTCCGGCCGTAGGAAAAGACGATCGCCCGATTGTCTAGACCATCGGGCCGTAGGACTTGACCATCAGCCTATGGTCACTGAAGGGGTATAAAAGGACCCAAAACACCACCGGGTCAGTCACTTGGTGTTTTTGAAGAGATTTTTCATTGAATTTAGATTGTTTAAGAGAGGAGTTTTTGACCGATCGTAGTGTGCATCTTTTCTTTGTGAATCTAGTGCCATCATCCAGTTTTTGTTCATTATGATAGGTGTTCAAGTTGACCCTGAGAATGTTGCTCACAGATCTGATACTGAATCTTCAGGAGGTCCGTTATCTGCTGATCTTCCAGGATTAAAGGCTAACAGTGGTTCCAATCTCACTGCTTGTTTGAATGATAAAGGCCCTAATGCTAGAAAATACAAGGGTGTGATCGAGTTTCTGAAACGTTCTAGAGTTTATGCAGCTGTGCCTATGTCGTGTACATCTTATTACTCTCATCAGAGGGAATTCTGGGAGCATGCCAGGATTGAAACTGAAAATGACAAGAGGGTGATTGTAAGCTCAGTCTTTGGTCAGGAAGTAAAGGTGTCTGAGGATACGATTCGAAACACGTTCTTATTTGAAGATGAGGAAGACATGCCTAAGAAATTATCAAAGACCAAGATTACTGGGTGCATACTGAGGTGCAAATATGCTGGTGATATTTTGAGGGCTATGATCAAAAGAAGTGGATTCACTCAACCATACAGATATTTGTCTCTGGTTGTACTTAGGTGTTTGAGTCCGTTGCAAGGAGGATTCGATGAGTTAAGTGAAATTGTTGCTTTGGTGTTGAAGGCTGATTTTAATTTCTCCGGGGTTATCTTTGACTTGATGGTGGATAATGTGAACAACAAGTTATTTTTGATTTATCCGAGATTCTTGCAGATAATGATCAACCGTCAAACCATGGACTTGCCTAGAGTGAAAAAGGATATTATTGAGTTGAATCATATGATGAATCTTACCTTCAATAGACTAAACCAGAAGAAAAGTTCAAGTGACGGCAAGCTTGTGTGTCATCTTGCGAGAGAAGACTATCAGTGTCCTCCAGGGAAAAAGTGAAGAAATGAGAACAATGCTTCTGATAGAGAACCTGATATTCAAGTGGTTAACAGTGATGAAGAAGTGGATCAACCGATAAATCCTCAAGCTGCTGGTGGTTCTGGTACTGGTGGGTTAGTTGATGAAACATGAGATGTTCGTCCTGAAGCTGGTGATGATGATGCCTCTAGAAGTTTGAAGAGAAGAATGGTTGAAGACGAGAGTTCTCATGAAATGACCCGTTCATATTGATTATAAATGTTCCATATTAATTAATTTCGTCACGAGGTTTTGACCTCTATATGAGATGTTTTTCAAAGACTGCATTCATTTTTTACAACAAGCATAACCTTTATTTTATCGATAAAGGTTTAAAAAGCATTACGTAGATTATCAAATAATGATAATCTAAAATATACTGTTTACACATGACCATTACATAATGGTTTACAATAAGAATATATTACATCAAAAATAAGTTTCTTGAATGCAGTTTTTACACAATATCATACAAGCATGGACTCCAAATCTTGTCCTTATTTTATTATGCAATAGCGGAAGCTCTTAATAATCACCTGAGAATAAACATGCTTAAAACGTCAACAAAAATGTTGGTGAGTTATAGGTTTAACCTATATATTATCAAATCATAATAATAGACCACAAGATTTCATATTTCAATACATCCCATACATAGAGATAAAAATCATTCATATGGTGAACACCTGGTAACCGACATTAACAAGATGCATATAGAATATCCCCATCATTCCGGGACACCCATCGGATATGATAATTTCGAAGTACTAAAGCATTCCAAATTCCAGAATGGGGCTTGTTGGGCCCGATAGATCTATCTTTAGGATTCGCGTCAATTTGGGGGTCTGTTCCCAAATTCTTAGGCTACCAAGCTAAAAGGGGCATATTCGGCTTCGATCATTCACCCATATAATGTAGTTTCATTTACTTGTGTCTATTTCGTAAAACATTTATAAAGTTGCATGTATTCTCATCCCAAAATATTAGATTTTAAAAGAGGGACTATAACTCACTTTCACAGATTTTTACTTCGTCGGGAAGTAAGACTTGGCCACTGGTCGAATCACGAACCTATAACAAATATGTACATATATATCAAAGTATGTTCAAAATATATTTACAACATTTTTTAATACGTTTTAATATTTTAAGCTTATTAAGTCAGCTGTCCTCGTTAATAACCTACAACTAGTTGCCCATAGTTAGATGTACAGAAATAAATCGATATATATTATCTTGAATCAATCCACGACCCAGTGTATACACATCTCAGGCTAGATCACAACTCAAAGCATATATATTTTTGGAATCAACCTCAACCCTGTATAGCTAACTCCAACATTACTGCATATAGAGTGTCTATGGTTGTTCCAAATAATATATATACATGGGTCGATATGATATGTCAAAACATTTGCATACGTGTCTATGGTATCCCAAGATTACATAATATATTAGAATACATGTATAATACAATATAAGTAAGCTAGGATATGATTTGTATAGAATTGTTACAATATTTCCCGTAGCTACAATAATAAAAAAATATCCAATCTTGTTTTACCCATAACTTCTTCGTTTTAAATCCGTTTTGAGTGAATCAAATTGCTATGGTTTCATATTGAACTCTATTTTATGAATCTAAATAGAAAAAGTATAGGTTTATTGTGGGAAATAGAAGTTACAAGTCGTATTTGTAAGAGGTAGTCATTTCAGTCGAAAGAACGACGTCTTGATGACCATTTTGAAAAACATACTTCCACTTTGAGTTTAACCATGATTTTTGGATATAGTTTCATATTCATAAGAAAAATAATTTTCCCAGAAGAACTACTTTTAAATCAAAGTTTATCATAGTTTTTAATTATCAAACCCAAAACAGCCCGCGGTGTTACTACGACGGCGTATGTCCGGTTTTACGGTGTTTTTCGTGTTTTCTGGTTTTAAATCATTAAATCATTAATTTAGCATATCATATAGATATAGAACATGTGTTTAGTTGATTTTAAAATTCAAGTTAGAAGGATTAACTTTGTTTGCGAACAAGTTTAGAATTAACTAAACTATGTTCTAGTGATTACGTTTTCAAATCTTCGAATAAGATAGTTACTTATATAAGAATCGAATGATGTTATGAACATCATTACTACCTCAAGTATTGTAGGTAAACCTACTGGAAATGATAAAAATAATCTTGAGCTTGAATGGATCATTGATGGATTGGAAGTTCTTGAAGCAGAATCATGACACGAAAACAATTTCAAGTAAGATTTATACTCGAATCAAGATAGTTTATAGTTATAGAAATTGAATCAAAGTTTGGATATGAGTATTACCTTGAATAAGAAAGATAACCTACTGTAATTAATAAAGGTTTCTTGATCTTAGATGATTACTTGGAATGGATTTTCAAGATTAAAAGTAAACTAGCAAACTTGAAAGGATTTTCGAAGTGTGCTTGAAGTGTTCTTCCTATGATGATTATAGCTTGATTCTTGAAGTAATTTTTGATGAAGATGATGATTAGTTTACTGGAAATTTCATTCCTAAGTGTGTGTATGTGTTTAGAGAGAATTAGAAAGAGAATTGGAAGTGAAATGGATTGATTGGTGAGTGGTGAATGATGAGTGGTGAGTGGAGTTAAAAGGAGCTCTAGTTAGTTGACTAGTTCATGGTAGAAGTTAAATTTGATTAGTCATGCATGAAATAATCAAGAGTGGAATCTCATGCTAGTTTCTATTGGTATATACTCATAGTAAGTACGTCTAGCAGCTGTGTATAATACGGGTACGAATACTGAATGACTACGAGTAGAATTGTTGATGATACACTGCCCCCGAACCCCCGTCATAATTAAGATAAGTTCAAACAATTGTGCACTCCACACTTTCCCCAAACTTGTTCGATATTTAACAAGGTTATTTTGGTTAACAAATTAATCCCATTACAATTAAATCATATTGGTGACACAAATCACCAACAATGAATATATCTTGATATGATATATATACTTTAAAAAGTCGTTACAACGATAATCGTTACATATATGTCCATATATATATCAACATATAGTTTTTACAAGTTTTAACGTTCGTGAATCACCGGTCAACTTGGGTGGTCAATTGTCTACATGAAACTCATTTCAAATAATCAAGTCTTAACAAGTTTGATTGCTTAACATGTTGGAAACATTTAATCATGCAAATATAGTTTTCATTTAATATATAATCATGGAATAATCATGGAAAAGTTCGGGTCACTACATCTCAAGTATCAACAAAGCTTAAACTGAAGAAGAGGTTCCGACTGGTTTATAAGGATGCTGGTGGATCATCTGTTGGAACTCAATCAGTGACACCGCCACCTCAAACTCAAGGACAATAACCATCACAACAATAACGTCAATCAACACAACAATCACCACCTGTGGTACAACAAGTTTCTCATGAGACTGTGTCTACTCCTACTCCTGAAGCACCTCCACATGCCGGGACTGAGGGAGGTGTCGATTCTTCAGCACTCCGTACATTAAACGATTTATATGTGCAAGCTATGGATGATAATCTGAGGATGCGGAAGGAGATGGATGAGAAGTACGAGAAGCTTCAAGAAGATAACAGGGTTAAATTAGAAGATGTTGAATGGTTAACTATGCAGGTTGACCTGTTACAGAAAAAGTTAAGTGATCAAACCAAAATCATTATGGTGTAAATAGATTTTAGGTTTGAGTGCTTGATTTGGGGAAAAAGAGTAAGTCGAATGTTTTAACTCCAATAATTGTGCAAACCCCGATTTGGAATCTGGATTCCAAGGGCATAAAACAATTGATTGAATTAACCTTATTCGATCGGAATCGAATAAGTTAATATCTAAAAGTGAGAATTCGCTCCGATGATGATCGGAGTGCTGATCAGAATTAAGCTAACGACTGGAGTAATGCTATCGCAATTGATTTGAGCAGAGTAACATTAATGCATCCAGTGTTGTGTAATAAACAATCTTGTTCATGTATTTATAGATGTTAGGAGGGAATGATGACGTGACACATGTCCCTTTCATGGTTGTAACGAACTTTGCCAATCCCGAGGGGTGACGTGGCACCTGTCATTTTCATGGGAATAATCAAGCAGATCCTAACAAACTTTCCTAGATTCGTGGGCTGACGTGGCATGCAACTTGCTTGCATGCTTGTTCCATTGTCAAGTACTCGTTCCGGGATGAAGTGTCTATTCCAGGATAATGCTTTTTCTTCGGGACGGCGTGCTTGTTCCCGGAGGGTATCTTTATGCCAGTTTGGAATACCGAACTGAGAAGTGGTGACGGTAACAGCGGCGTGTCGGTTCCAGTTAAGGCATCATGGTGCTCTCAGTCTAGCAGGGGAGGTTTTACTTTCTATTTATTCCAAGTGTTTCTTCATGGTTATAGTTATCATGACTGGCTGCATGATGCCGATTATGTGTATGTTATCTGAGCTCTCAATCTAGCCATTCGCCCAGCGTGGTAAAGTTGCTGAGATGTCGTCAGATGGATGTCGGAAAAGGGTCCGTATTCCGGGACGTGCGGTGCCGGGTAGGGTCTTTGCCGAGATGCTTGCCTATTTTTGAGACGGATCATTATGCGTATCATTAAGTCCCCCCAGTTTGGTGGTGGTAGCTGGAACGGTTACCGTCGCCAAACTTAGGAAATTGTGCCAAGCGCTTGAGTGGACGTGCATTAAATGCGTATGTCTCCTGAAAAGACGTTTTGCTTTGCAACTGTGTCATTTTCAGTGATTACGTTCCGTTTATCGATATCTTGAAATATTTTCCAAGAGACAATTGTATGCCACTTTCATCATTGCTTCTTGTATACTTTGTGGCTATAAATAGCTTCGTTTTTCACCTGAGTTTTTCACTTTTTTACTTCCAACTATTCTACATTTGTGTCTTCAACACTGCTTCACTTTATAAATTCTCAGCCTTCGAAAATTGCCTTTCGATGTTATGAATAACCCCTTTGCTTGGTTAATCATTGATGTTGTTGTTGTTGTTGTTATTGTTGTTGTTGATACTCGAAGGATGGGGTTGCCGTTATTCGCTGAGGCATATTACTCACAGTATTGGTAAGTGTTTGTGTTTTTCCTTTTCTGTCTTCTCTTCTTGTGTGGCCTTCTTATTGCTGTTTTGTTCTGTTTCAGGCTTCGATTTGGATCTGAAGATTTGTTTCGAATCTTTGAATGTTTTTGAATGTATTTCGCCTTCAGCTGCGGATATATTGGAAATTACCGAACGCCGATGGTCGTTCGATGTATCTTATGTCATCCTATTGGTCGCCGGGTTGTTGGATCTTCCGGACTCGAGGAATACGATTCATTTGCGCTCGGATAACGATGTGCTATGCGCATCCCTTACGAACAAAAGTTGTTTCTTGTGCTTCTGGTTGATTTCGAAACTCGAATTACGACCTGTGGGGCTGTCGGTCATTTGTCTGTCTTGCGATCTTCCTAATACCAGCCGGGCCATGTTGGTGATTGCTCGTTGAGAGCTTTTGATTTCTTTCAACATATGCGCCCATTTTCACTTCTTTTTGTGGGTGAGCTTTGACAGATCATATACGAGGGTTTCCTTTTTTTGTATAAGATTTGCTGATATTTTTGTGCTGGAACCATAGGTTGTTAGGGTTTTCAGCTTTTATACATGTAGCTTTCGTGCTTAGTAATGAAATAAACTACGTTTGTCTTATGTCTTGAAATAAACTTCTATACAGGATATTGGTGACACATACGTTTGATGAACTATTTTTATTTTTGTCGTTGTCTTCGTACTGACATATTCTGTCTTGAAATAATTTTGTAACCGTAACTGTGGATATATCCGTGAATTTCCATGACTTTCATTTTTGTGCTTTAAAACAAAAACCCATCATAATCTGCTCATACTTTCTATAGTGTCGGGTGGCTCTTGTAAATTTAATCTTGAAGATTTAGCCGAGGGCAAATTTGAATTTACCGAGAGAGACGAGTTTGTCTGATCGTTCTTCGAGTTCGATGTCAACTATGATGTCCACAAAGATATCGACTCCAAAGGGTTTTCCCCGAATATGTTGGGATTTGTTTCCGCCCTATCTGTTGATAAGCCGTGAGCTGTTCGGGTCCAAGCTCTTGCGGCTTGTACCACTTCTTTTCTGGTCAGTTTTAACCATGGAAAGCAGCCTGTCATGACCCATGAGTCTACTACTCGGGATCTGTAAGTGATGTTGAAGGCTGCTTTTGGAGAGCCTGACCGGTTGGGGTCTGAGCTTCCGTCTTCCCTAAAAAGGTGTATGGTCTCGTCGTCTGTGATGGGGCCATTTGGTTTTTTCTTAAAGTGTTTTGGCGCTGCCGGCGCGTCTGATACGTTTCAGCTTGTATGAAGGCATTATCTCGGATCCGACTTTGTTCTTAATCCAGAGACGGTCGATAAGGTCAAGGTGAATGCCTTTCAGGAGGTTCATACGGGGCAGGCAACGGTGAATATTCGATTTAAATAATATAGGGATTTGTATGCCGAGGGGAGTACGACGGTTAACCAATTGTTAGAATATAAGTTCATTGTTTTGTTAGGTATTTGTATTGTATCCGAGGCATGTATCTTGGATGCCAATTTTTGTAACGGTTGCCCCGTTGTGGTTGTGTAACCATGCGAATGTTTATGTGATTGTCATGCTTTCTTGTTGAACTAGTTCATATCTTCGTATGTAGGTCTAGACTACATTTGTGTTAGTTTTGGCGTGTACACCGTGCAGTCACGCGTGTTTATGCCATTTACTCATTGGCCGTTTATTAGTATAAACTTGTACCGATGAGAGCTAGACAATCACCTCTTAAGGGGGTACAAAATAACGTGCATGGGACTTATGTGGATGCCGGAATCCGTTTGCCGCTAGCCAGTTATAATTATTTGAACATCGTTGTAAATAACGTAATGACAAAGTTATTGTAAATGATAAAAAGCTTTTATTAGTTCCTAAAAAGGAAGAACATACATCAGTTCTTTATTAAAAGAAAAAAGACAAACATCAAGATAACCATGAGTTGAAGTGATCAGTTTCAATTACGGTATCTATCTAAATCTCAGTTGCTTCATTCAGCCACCTTCATTTTCTTCAACCGCTATCATGTCTCGGTTAGAGCTTTCACAACTTTCAGTCCTTGAACGCTTGAGTGTCGGATTAAGGGGTTCAGCCTTTTCGCGCACACCCTTAATTGATTTCTCCCATCCTGACCGGTGACGCTGGCAGGCAACTGCCTTCTCTGCCTCATTAACCATGACTGAATTTTTGCTACCGGGGTGTGCCGGCGGGGAGAAGAAGGTTAGCCTTTTGAGAACAGAAACGCATTTTTCCTCCATGACGTATGGTATCTTCCATGATTCGGCATATTGCCTATCTCGAATGCACTTGTTCCCGGGGAAAGGGTGTCGGGTGGATTGAACCGTTACCACACCTTGTCGGGTTGGTAGCTTGAGTATGCCATAAGCGGTAGACGCTATTGCACTGGACTTCTTGAAGAATTGTCTTCCTAGTATCACGTTTGTAGCAGTCACAGATTTGACGACATAAACGTCGATAACTTCGCTACGAAGGTAGGGTTGAATACCCACCGTGTCCGTTGCCTTGAGCCTACCAATTGCTTCTTCAGTGCAACCCGAGAATCCATAGATGACGGCATTAGATTGTCTCATCTTCCTTCCGACACATTTTGGGAGCCGGGAAAGGCAATGAGCATACAAGACTTCGACTTCACTTCCCGTGTCGGTGTACATTTCGCTCAACGGGACCCATCTATCAGGCCGGTAATGACTACCGGGTTCATCCCCAGAGTATCGTGGCAGTATTCCCGGGAATGTGATGGCAGCGTCTTTCCAGGAGCTCTGCGGGACAAACGCGTCCTTCTCGACGTTGATCATGTTAATGACAACTTTATCTTTCGCCTTCTCACGTTTCTTACCGTCTTCCTTCTACCAACTGAATGTTTTATTGGGATCAGCCTTTTTGAACTTCCGTCCTGACAACAAGTGATTGAGTTCACCTGCTTTGATTTTGGCGATGATTTTGCGTATCAGTACCTTGCATTCATCGGTGTCATGGCCATTGTCCTCATGGAACTCACAATACTTGTCTGACTTTTGAGCGTCCTGTTTTTCTAGTGGTGCCGGAGGGGTAAACTTTGCCTTTACGGGTTCCGTTAACAGTATCTCCCTTGGAGTTTTGGAAAGGTTGTCGATCAGGGACCCTTTATCATATGATTTCTGGATGCCCATGTCATGTCTATGGCTGTCATGGCTTTTGCTGTGGCTGTTGTAGTTTTTGTGATGGCTTTCACTGCGTCTGTTGCTATCATGACGGTGCCTGCCGTCGCTTCTCCTTTCCTCTTCTCTTTTCTTCTCTTCCCGATGATACCCAGCCTGTCTCTCCCTCCCAGAGCGTTGGTATTGCCTTGCTACCGTCACAGCGTCTGCAAATGTACCCGGGATATTCCATCGGAGTTCAGAGACAAGCGATGGGTGTGCATCTTTGTCCATGCACGTTATGAATCCAGAAATCTGTTGTGTTTCCGGGAGTCCTGGGATTTTTTTGACATTCCAGCATGTACCTCGTGATAAAGCTTTCAATTTTCTCCCCCCGGTACATCAGGATTTCGTGAGCATACAGGTGTGTATACGTGTGTCGGCGGAGGTTCTGATATTGCATGAGAAACTTTTCCCGCAAGTCTGCGAAGCATGTGATTCCATTAGGTGGTAATTTTGTGAACACTCCCTGGAAGCCGACTGTAGTATCGTCGGAAAGAGATGACACGCCACCTCATCACTCCAGTGCTGGGTTTTCATGGCACCCTCAATGATTTGCAAGAAATCGTCCGGGTCAGTTGTGCCATTATACACCCCCAAAGTGACCGGTATGACGATGTTAGCAGGAAGTATGCAGCTAGCGATCCGTTCGCACATCTTCTGGCTAGTAGCTGACATCTCAATCGGTCGCTTTGCTTTGTTACTGGTGATTAGGGTGAACAGATTTTCGAATGCAGTCCCCTGGACGGTGGGTTGCGACAGGGAGTGTTTGTATGCCGGCAGCGCAGCCTGTACGAGGAGCTCGGTCAGCCATGCGTTCGCGAGCTTTGGTGACACCCTCGCTTCCCGCACCGATGTTTAACATTGGGCTGGTTTTCAGAACGTCTAGAGTTTGCGATTGCTGCTTCTTCGCTAGACTGTTATCGTTTAGCATGAACTTTAGCTTTTCGATCACTTATTTCTCGACGTCGGCTGAGATCGTTTTTTTTGGTGATCATGTCGGTGTCATTGTGAGACGATCCGATGCCGGTTGAACCACCGGTTTTGAGACCAAGGGTGCTGAGTTTCAACCTATCTCCACCGAGTGGTGACCCCTCGTGTATGTCCTCGTCGTCGTCGGATACATTCATCTCGTCTCCCGACGCGTCACCGGAGTGCATGTGAGCGATTGATTGTTTTTGAGGTTGAGGTGGCTCCACCGGTGGTGAGCTTCCTTTATTCACAGGTGGTTGAACGTCGTCGTTCGATCCTTTCTTGCTTTCCTTTCGCTACTTGGTTTCACTGTGTTGTTCGTACCTTTAGGTGGCGCCATTTGATCAAACCAAAATCGTTATGATGTAAATAGATTTCGGGTTTGAGTGCTTGATTTGGGGAAAAAGAGTAAGTCGAATGTTTTAACTCCAATAATTGTGCAAACCCCGATTTGGAATCTAGATTCCAAGGGCGTAAAACAATCGATTGAATTAACCTTATTCGATCGGAATCGAATAAGTTAATATCTAAAAGTGAGAATTGGCTCCGATGATGTTCGGAGTGCTGATCAGAATTAAGCTAACGACTGGAGTAATGCTATCACAATTGATTTGAGCAGAGTAACATTAATGCATCAAGTGTTGTGTAATAAACGATCTTGTTCATGTATTTATAGATGTTAGGAGGGAATGATGACGTGGCACATGTCCCTTTCATGGTTGTAACGAACTTTGCCAATCCCGAGGGGTGACGTGGCACCTGTCCTTTTCATGTGAATAATCAAGCAGATCCTAATAAACTTTCCTAGATTCGTGGGCTGACGTGGCATGCAACTTGCTTGCATGCTTGTTCCATTGTCAAGTACTCGTTCCGGGATGAAGTGTCTATTCCGGGACAATGCATTTTCTTCGGGACGGCGTGCTTATTCCCGGAGGGTATCTTTATGCCAGTTTGGAATATCTAACTGAGAAGTGGTGACGGTAACAGCAGCGTGTCGGTTCCGGTTAAGGCATCATGGACCTCTCAGTCTAGCCAGGGAGGTTTTGCTTTCTATTTATTCCAAGTGTTTCTTCACGGTTATAGTAATCATGACTGGCTGCATGATGCCGGTTATGTGTATGTTATCTAAGCTCTCAGTCTAGCCATTCGCCCGGCGTGGTAAAGTTGCTGAGATGTCGTCGGATGGATTTCGGAAAAGGGTCCGTATTCCGGGACGTGCGGTGCCGGGTAGGGTCTTTGCCGAGATGCTTGCCTATTTTTGAGACGGATTATTATGCGTATCATTAGTAAGCGATCAATCCTTGCTGCTGACAGATGCAAAGAAAGAAGCAGCTGAAGCTAAGGAGTTGGCAGCATCAGCTATTAAAAGGCTGAATGCTTGGGATGAAAAGTTTGAGCTTATTGAGATGACCGAGGATAAACCTGATAACAGAGTGGTGGAGGCTCCTGGTTCTTCACACGCTACTGCACTGTCAGTAATTCCTCTCAATATTGATTACAGTTTTAGTGAATTCTTTTCTAAACAGGATGAGCTCAAGCATTCTGTTGTTTATGATGATCTAAAAGAGGGAGAAATCCCTCACAACCTCTCTAGAGAAGAGCTGGATGAACTGGTGCATCTAGAGCAAGAGGAAGCTAAAGAAGCTGACGCACAGTCCGACGATCCTCCATCTGAGGATGATTCTTTTGGTCCGGAGATTACTGAGGGTTTTAGTGATAGAGATGTGGATGATTTAGTTGAGGATGTGACTCATGAAGATTTTCCTACGTATCAGAATGATAGGAATGAAGATCTTCCTGGTTTTGATGAGTTGTTTAGAATTAATGATGAGCTTTTGGATCGAAGGTGTAAAGAGAAAGAACGAACTGAGGTTTTGCCTGAAGGTTTCTTGCTGGTTAAGTATAATAAAGAAAAGGTTGAAAAGTTGGAAGCTGATTAGAGGGATATTTTGAGAATTCAGAAATATTGTGAAAAGCCGAAGCTTGAGCCAAAGTATTTGAAGATGATAAATTTGAGAAAGAATGCGAAGGGAAGGATTCTAGCCTGGGCTTATATTGAATAATTCAACATGTTTGCAGTTAAACAGTTAAAAGAGAATTTGGTGTTGATTATTTCAAACATGGTCATGAATTTAAGTTGTTACAGTATTTTGAGCTAATGCAAATTGCCCGGTTGAGAATGTTGTATTGTGGTATGTATGATCGATCTTCGCTGTTGGTAAAGAAGATTCGAATTGCGTTTAACTCGAAGAATTGGGAAGGTTTTTGACCTCAGTTTCCTAGGATTAGCTACAGAGTTGATCAGAGAACCGGTGAATCTAAACGAATTGTAAAGTACAAGTGAGCAAAGACTATGAAGAAAGTACCCTTGAGGAAATTGCCGCAGAACCGGAGTCAGAGATTTAGATGGTGGTTTTATGATGACCGTTCGGAGGAAGCTGTGATCGTGCTTGATAAAGTAAATGAGAATGATATAGATTGCATTCGTGTGTTGGATCCAATTTGGCTGTGAAACTGTACTGAAGCTGACATTTTTACTTTGTACTACAATCGGATGCTTTATAGACGAGAGAACAAGGTGCAGGCTGAACAGTATGTGAAGGTGGCTAAGCTGTGTTATTTGAACAACATGGTGATTGATCTGTATGAATGAATTTGATGACGACTGGAGACTTTTGATATAGAACTAGGTCTTAGGGGGAGTTTGTTGGTGCATAATCCCGAGTTCTATATTGTAATGTGTTCTATTTGTCTTAACGTTTACTTTTCAGTCGTGTATGAACATTATCGTTGATATTTGTATTTGATATTGGTTATACGATGATGTGAAATGGTTTAGAGCTGATTGGTTGGCAGCTCAGACCATCAACCTATGGTAGGGACCATCGGTCGAGGGACAAACACCATCGGTCGAAGGACACTGTAAGTATATATAAATAGGGAAGTCGGGTTTCATTCATAGGTTACAAACCCTACACACTTTAGCCGACGTATTCCGTTCTTGCAGTTGTCCTAGACCAAACTCCAACCGAATACACGTTCCTAGGCGTCGATTACATCAACTCTTGTTGGTATTATTGATCCCGAAGTGTTATAGTATTCGTTTACCCTATAGATTAGTGTTTTCCGCCTCTAATCTTGTTAGTACGATTAATCTAAGATCCAATAACGTCTACATTTTTAAGTTTAATTTAATGTTTTTAAGTTTAATTAGCCGTTTGATAGGATCGTTTTAAAAAAACGGTTTGAAAAACTAGCCGTTTGAATCAAAAATAAATAATTTTAAATAATAATAATAATAATAATAATAATAATAATAATAATAATAATAATAATAATAATAATAATAATAATAATAATAATAATAATATATTCGAAGTGAGGTCAATGTGGTTGAATGACATGTGTCATGAATATTAGTGAGTGTGATGAGTTAAGTGAAAGGAATAAATTGCTGAAATGACACTGATGTGGAACAATGTGGTTGTATGACAGCTGTCATGAATAAGAGTAGTCTAACTATTAACTATGGGAGGTGATACATCCAAATTCATACGTAGTATTTGTTAGATCCACTCATGTTTGATGCCATCTTACAAAACAAATGATGCAACAAATCACTAATGACTCCTATCAAACGATGCATATCACTAATGACTCCTATCAAACGATCCATCTTCCTAAAAACGATCCATATCACTAATGACTCCTATAGCAACAAATGATGCATTTTGAATAACTCCATATTTTGCAACTATGCTATTTGATCCGCTACTTATGTCGGACTAAATGCAGTTAACACAATAGAAAGTGACGAGTTTTTTTCCATGTTCGAGTTACTCAAAAGGGCGAGCATTTTTGCTCTAGTGTAGGAAACCTAACTGGATTCGTTATGACCGTTTCCAAACACTTCCTTGACCACCACGAAATTTGAGCATGAGACCCCAACTACTAAGCGTTTTGTGATGGTTTGGACTTTGGAGTCAACACATTAAAAGTCAAATATCCATGTTCTAAGTAGAAACTCAGAATTTAAAAACACACATGATCGCTTATTTAGCAAAGGTTCGACTTTGGAATATGAACACATGATGATGATAGAATAGTAGTAGAGGTACATAAAACAAATTAAATCATAAATACACTTGAATATACAACTTGATTAATCTAATGGAGATGAATCTAAGTGACTTGTTGAGATTAATATTTGGTGATTTAAAAAAATATATATAAAATAAATAATAAGAATAAAATAAAATAAAAAATAGCAAGTTGATAAAGAAAGAAGAGATAATTTTAAACTACTTGGTTTACAATATTCCAGATTACTTGCATACTTAAACATACCAAAGTTCATAAATCACTTAACGGTATCACAATTATAAGAATTATATGTCTTCCCCAATTGACTCGAATTGTTCAAATCTAAGTGTCTTGAAGGTACAGAGTAATATTTATAGTTCACGAAATAACTTTATCATTAAAACAATCAGAGAGAAATCTTACTGGGTTGCGTGCATCAGAGTATTGAGTCGGATTACTCGCCTTCCCGAGTAGTACGAACGGGAAAAACCTTCTACCTGTTTATTAAAACATTATAAACTAAAGCATTCTGAACTGCAGGACTTCTAGAGCATCTCATAATGACTGTGAAACATGTTGTTCATTATCGAATAGACCACAACGGTTATAATAAACAATTTTTAGCTTCTAGAGACACTTTTGACATCATTCTTAAGTAAATAAGGTTTTATAGAAAGTTTCAAATGGAGATTCCGAATCATTGAAGATCACTTAGATGAATATTCATTTACTTAAGGAATCCATTAGAAAAAGCCTAAAACAACTCATTTCTGATCATTAGCTTAATCAGCTCATTTCTGGGGATGGGTAATAGCTACAAAATTCATAAAAGTTGACTTTTTATTATATGTAGATGCTAAGCTAGTTGACTTTTTTCCCTTAGTTGAAATACTCACATAAATATAGAGGTTGCATTCTGCATGATATTTCTGCCAAAGATGATGTTCCAGAATCATTGCAAAACCACCTTTCTGCTACTTCTATTCTTAAGTTTCTTAAACCGGGAAATATGTGCACACTCGTTTCCATCCGAAAACAGTAGCATTATCTTGAACGACCAAGTTGTAGTTCGCGTTGGTATCGTTCTTGACATGGAGTCATGGATCTCAAAGTCCATTCACAGCTTCGTAACAATGGCAATATCTGACTTTTACGAACTCAATAACAACTACAGAACAAGGATCATTTGCCACGCAAGGGACTCCGGAGGCAATCCGTTACAAGCTCTATCAGTTGGTACGTATCATCTTTTTAATAAATATCTCTCACATGATATGTAACAACTCATCCCACATTGGAATGGATAATGAAAATTTGAGTCCTAGCTTAAAGTAACTAACATCCCTCACTATGGTTTTTTTAGTTGATATAAGGCTCTTAACGAACCAAGCCGAATCGAGTATCAGAAAATTTTTGCTGCTTTGTTTGATAATTACCCAGCTCAAACTCGACTCGGATTCAATTAAAGTTTCAATATTCTTGTTCGAGTTCGAGCTCGAATAATTATTTAATGTTCGAGCTCGAGTTCGATGTTCGTTTAGCCTTAAAATATGAAATTCAACAGTAATTTTCTTTTGAATGTAAACTTGGTATTATTAGAAGTTAAATTTTTGTATGCTTAGTCTTGTATATATAGAGGTGTTTATAGTCGTAAGTTATTCCATCTATCCAAAGTGGGATGCAAAACGTAATGATATATTGACATTTGTCCCACGGAGGTGGTGAGAAACAAAAGTAAGAGCATGAAGGTACTATAAATAACATGCATAAATTCAAGTTAAGTACATAATTTCATTATTATATATATGATGATGTATGTATGATGGTAGTATTGTTGGAGTGTTGAAGAAGATTGAAACAAAAAGAAGAATTTCCTGATTTCCGATTCTTGCGATCATAGGAGGGTGACTCGCGGTCACCAAGCAGTCACCAAGTTCCTTTCGCGACAGGATAAAAGTGAGCTATGGTCGCGAAAAGCTCATCAGAAGATCAGTTAGCTAGTTGCGACCATAACTTTTCTATCGCGGTCGCGAAGTGGGTCCTGACGGGAGAAAATTCTAGAAACGAGTTTTTCTTGCTCGTTAAGTTGTTTCCTTGTATTGTTTTGCCTATATAAACACCCTAATGTAACCTATACATTGTATCACGAAAATTATCAATAAAATCTCTATAGTTTGGTCCGTGGATTAAAGTAATCAGTTGATTACATATAACCACGTTAAATCTTCGCGTTAATGTTTTCTTTATTTTTGTCTTCGTTTATCTATTATGGGTGGGTGATTTCTGCAAATCACTCTTATTGTTGGGTCCAATAATCCTAACAATTGGTATCTAGAGCTCAAGGTTTTCGAATTGGGAAGATGGCGGAAGACGGAAAATTTAGAATCGAAAGGTTTGATGGAAAAGACTTCGGCTTTTGGAAGATGCAAATCGAAGATTATTTGTATCAAAAGAAGCTACACCAACCCTTGTTGGAGGTCAAACCCGAGGCATGAATGATGCCGATTGGTCTCTTTTGGATCGCCAAGCTTTGGATGCGATTCGTCTTTCTCTTGCAAAGAACGTTACATATAACGTTGTGAATGAGAAAACAATGTTTGCATGTTTGAAGGCTATCTCTAACATGTATGAAAAACCTACGGCGGCGAATAAGGTTTTTCTTATGCGAGAATTGTTCAATACAAAGATGAGGGAAGGTTCGAGTACAACGGATCACATCAACGAATTCAACAATATTATATCAAGGCTTGAATCGGTAGATCTCAAGTTTGATGATGAGCTAAAAGCACTAATCTTGCTTTCATCGTTACCGGAGAGTTGGTCGGGTACGGCTACCGCGGTTAGTAGCTCTACGAGAACTACTAAGCTAGCGTTCGAAGGTATTAGGGATTTGATTCTAGGTGAAGACACTCGTAGGAGAAACTCCGGCGAATCGTCATCCGGATCCTTGTTAAGTGCCGACAACCGGGGTAGAAAAATTGATCGTGGTGGTGAAAAGAAGGGTAGGAAGAAGTCTAAGAAGAGGTATCCATCAAAGGACCGAAGTGAAGCTATTTGTTGGGGTTGCAATCAAAAGGGACACTTTCAAAGGAATTGAAAGAATTCTCCGGCGAAAGGTGTTAACTTTACCGCGAAAGATACGGATGATGCACTTTTATGTAGTGTTGAAGATTCGGTGGAGTCTTGGATCTTGGATTCTGGATCTTCGTTTCATGCCTCACCCACTAGGAGTTTGATGATGAATTTTCGATCGTATCAAGGTAAGGTTAGATTGGTAAACAATAAAAAGCTTGAAATTGAAGGCATAGGAGATGTTGTATTGAAGACTACTCTTGGTTCTAATTGGACTTTGAAAGACGTGAGGTTTATTCCTAAGTTAAAAAGGAAGGTTATCTCGGTTGGTTAATTAGATGAGGAAGGTAACGCGGTTACTTTTGAAAATCTCCAATGGAAGGTGGTTAAGGGTAGTAGGGTCGTGGCTCGTGGACATAAAAGGGGAACACTTTATATGGTTGAGTTGTTTGATGAAAACATGGTGGTTGCTACGGTTAATGTTGAAGATAATTCTACTCTATGGCACCGAAGGCTCGGGCATATGAGTGAAAAAGGTATGAAGATGCTTGTTTCAAGTGGGAGAATTCCGGATTTGTAGAAAGTGGAGCTGGGGTTTTGCGAACCATATGTATATGAGAAGCAAAAGAAGGTGACTTTTGGGAAATCGGGGAATGCGCCCAAGTTAGAGAAATTGGAGCTAGTTCATACGGATGTATTTGGTCCAACGAATGTAGAATCACATGGAGGTTCTCACTATTATGTCACCTTCATTGTCGACTCCACTCGAAAGGTATGGGTTTATTTTCTTAAAGCTAAATCTGATGTATTTGATACTTTTGTGATGTGGAAAGCTATGGTAGATAATGAAACCAACTTAAAGGTGAAGTTCTTAAAGTCGGATAATGGAGGAGAATATGGTAGTCTTGAGTTTAAAGACCATTGTGCAAAGCTCGGTATTAAGATGTTAAAGACGGTACCGAAAACACCGCAACACAATGGGGTCGCCGAACATATGAATCGTACGTTGAATGAAAGGGCTAAGAGTATGAGACTACATGCCGGTTTGCCTAAGATGTTTTGGGCGGATGTGGTTAGTACGGCGGATTATTTGATTAATAGGGGACCCTCAACACCATTGGGTTTCCGAATTCTCGAGGAAGAATGGCAAGGTAAGAAGGTGAGTTATGGTCATCTTAGAATCTTTGGGTGCAATGCATATGTAAAGACCAAGGATGCGGATAAAGAGAAACTTGAGGCTAAGTCAAAGAGGTGTACTTTCATTGGTTACAGTTCGGATGAGATGGGTTATTGATGTTGGGATAACGAAGCTAGAAAAGTGATTCGTTCTCGTGATGTTACCTTTAATGAGGATTCAGTTTATGGCAAACTGGAAACGGGGAGTCCTAAACCGGATTATGTTACTTTTGACGATGTTTCTATTGATGATCTTGCAGGTTCTAGTGGGAGTTCGGGTAACAATGAATTGTCGAATAATGGTGAGGCATCACAAAGTGCTAATGATGAAGATGGTTTGGAAAGCGGTGAAAGTTCTGAACATAGTGGGAGTTCTAGTGATGAGGAGGATGATAATGAGACCAGTCCAACCATACCGGTTGCTCCTACACTTAGACATTCTACTAGAGTGCCCAAGCCTAATCCTAGGTATTCTTCATCAACAAACTACTTTCTTTATACCGAGAATGGTGAACCCGAGAGTTACTTTGAGGCTAGAAAATCAAAAGAATCCATACAATGAAAGCTTGCCATGAAAGAAGAGATGGGGTCACTAGTGAAATTACCTCATGATAAAAAGGCGTTGCAAAGCAAATGGGTGTATAGAATCAAGAATGAGTTGGATGGCAAGAAAAGGTACAAGGCTCGGTTGGTGGTCAAAGGCTTTCAACAAAGGGAAGGAGTTGATTACAACGAGATTTTTTCACCGGCAGTTAAAATGACTACTATTCGGTTGGTACTTGCTATTGTTGCATCCGAGGACTTACATCTTGAGCAATTAGATGTGAAGACCGCATTCTTACACGGAGATCTTCATGAAGAGATCTACATGAAGCAACCCGAGGGCTTTGAGGTAAAGGGTAAAGAGAAGTGGGTTTGTAAGCTAAAGAAAAGTTTGTATAGATTGAAGCAAGCACCTCGGCAATCGTACTTGAAGTTTGATGAGTTTATGAAGAAGATTAATTTCTTAAGATGTGAAGCCAATCATTGTTTCTACTTGAAGAAATTCAAGTCTTCTTATATCATCTTGTTATTGTATGTTGATGACATGTTGATTGCGGGTCCTAACATGTCCGAAATCAACAAGTTGAAGAGATTAGTTTTCCTATGAGTTCGAGATGAAAGACCTTGGTGGAGCTAGGCAAATACTTGGGATGAGTATTGTGCGTGATCGTGTGAAAGGAACTCTATACTTGTCTCATACTAAATATATTGAGAAAGTTGTAGAGATGTTCAACATGGAGAATTCAAAGGCTCGTTCTATGCCTTTGGGAAGCTCAATAAGGTTATCGAAACGTCCATCACCTAAAACGGAAGAAGACAAAGCGGAGATGGAGAAGGTTCCGTATGCATCGACCGTGGGTAGTGTTATGTATGCCATGGTTTGAACGAGACTGGATATTGCCCATGCAGTGGGAGTAATAAGTTGTTACATGTCTAAACCGGGGGAAGAGCATTGGGAAGTGGTCAAATGATTGCTTCATTACTTGAAAGGTACTTCTAATATGGGATTGTGTTTCACTAAAAACAATATCATACTTAGAGGTTATGCGGATGCTAATTTGGGTGGATGTGATGATTCGGGGAAAAGCACTACGGGTTATGTTTTCACATTAGGGAAGATGACGATTAGTTGGATGTCTCGACAACAAAGAAGTGTTGCTTTATCTACAACGGAGGCCGAATACATGGCTATCGAGGAAGCTACTAAAGAGCTTGTGTGGTTGAAGGACTTCTTGAATGAGTTGGGTAAAAGACAAGACTATTGCGTCTTGTATTGTAATAATCAAAGTGTGGTTAATCTTGGGAAGAATCCGGTGTTTCATAGTCATACGAAACACATCAACTTGAGGTATCATTTCATTCGACATCATATAAGAGATGGTACTTTAATTTTGAAGAAAGTCCTTGGTAAATAGAATCCCGCAGATATGTTTACTAAGGTGGTGATGACGGACTAGTTGAGGTTTTGCATTGCCTCAACCGGTCTTCTCATGAATTGATGAGAGAAGATGACCTACTAGAGAGATAGAGAGATGATGGTTCGAGTCTAACAAGAAGTGTTGAAGACCTTGTATCAAAAGTCTACTCATTCGACGTATGTGATGAGTGTGCTTGTCCCAAATGGCGTTTTGGCGGTATGTATGGTGGTTCGACTATCTTGGTTAGTTTGTTGATGTGTTAGGTTGATGAAGATTTGGGTTTGTTTAAATAATCCTTCAAGTGGGAGATTGTTGGAGTGTTGAAGAAGATTGAAACAAAAAGAAGAATTTCCTGATTTCTGATTCTTGCGACCATAGGAGGGTGACTTGCGGTCACCAAGCAGTCACCAAGTTCCTTTCACGACAGGATAAAAGTGAGCTATGGTCGTGAAAAGCTCATCAGAAGATCAGTTAGCAAGTTGCAACCAAAACTTTTATATCCCGGTCGCGAAGTGGGGCCTGACGGGAGAAAATTCTAGAAAAGAGTTTTTCTTGCTCGTTAAGTTGTTTCCTTGTATTGTTTTGCCTATATAAACACCCTAATGTAACCCATACATTGTATCACGAAAATTATCAATAAAATCTCTCTAGTTTGGTCCGTTGATTAAAGTAATCAATCCGTTGATTACATATAACCACGTTAAATCTTCGCGTTCTTGTTTTCTTTATTTTTGTCTTCGTTTATCTATTGTGGGTGAGTGATTTCTGCAAATCACTCTTATTTTTGGGTCCAATAATCCTAACAAGTATATTAGAGATAAAATAAGTTGGAAGTTATATTTTTATTAACTTGGTGTATTATTGTATAAATTCTTGTATTCTAGAATGTTGTATTGTTTAGTATAAATACAATGTTTTACATCTCCATTCATTAAGGAGATTTAATCTTAAAATATTCACATGGTATCAGCCTAAATTAGATCCTAACTACCCTAATTTTTTTTGGCCGCATTCCTCTTCTTCTCTTCTTTCTTTTTCGACTTCCTGCCATCTTCATGGCGTTGAGCTCTTCTTCAAACCCTGACGGATCCCTATCCCTAAACACTATTCTCCACTTATTAACCATCAAGTTATCATCCTCCAATTACCTACTTTGGCGCCATCAACTTCTTACTTATCAAAAGTTAACCGGATATATTGATGGTACCTTATTACCACCGCCGGCCACCATCACTTCCGATGGATCTGTTTCTCCTAACCCGGCATATTCTACTTGGCAAGAAGGTGAACAACGGGCTCTTATTGTAGCACCCCGCCAAAATTGCCATTGACGCGGATGTTAACTCTGGTCCCAGTGCTTGGTTTGACTTCTAAGTAATAGTAGAGTTCTAAAGCGGAAGCAAAATATCTAAGTACCTGAGACAAAACATGCTTAAAGTGAAATGTTCCGTTCATATTGATTATAAACGTTCCATATTAATTGATTTCGTCGCGAGGTTTTGACCTCTATATGAGACGTTTTTCAAAGACTGCATTCATTTTTAAAACAACCATAACCTTTATTTTATCTATAAAGGTTTAAAAAGCATTACGTAGATTATCAAATAATGATAATCTAAAATATACCATTTACACACGACCATTACATAATGGTTTACAATAAGAATATATTACATCAAAAATAAGTTTCTTGAATGCAGTTTTTACATAATATCATACAAGCATGGACTCCAAATCTTGTCCTTATTTTAGTATGCAACAGCGGAAGCTCTTTATAATCACCTGAGAATAAACATGCTTAAAACGTCAACAAAAATGTTGGTGAGTTATAGGTTTAACCTATAAATTATCAAATCATAATAATAGACCACAAGATTTCATATTTCAATATACATCCCATACATAGAGATAAAAATCATTCATATGATGAACACCTGGTAACCGACATTAACAAGATGCATATAAGAATATCCCCTATCATTTCGGGAAATCCTTCGGACATGATAAAAATGAATTCGAAGTACTAAAGCATCCGGTACTTTGGATGGGGTTCGTTAGGCCCAATAGATCTATCTTTAGGATTCGAGTCAATTAGTAAATTGGTTTACTAATTCTTAGGCTACCAAGCAAAAGGGGCATATTCGGCTTCGATCATTCACCCATATAATGTAGTTTCATTTACTTGTGTCTATTTCGTAAAACATTTATAAAACTGCATGTATTCTCATCCCAAAATATTAGATTTTAAAAGTGGGTCTATAACTCACTTTCACAGATTTTTACTTTGTCAGAAAGTAAGACTTAGCCACTGGTCGATTCACGAACCTATAACAAATATGTGCATATATATCAAAGTATGTTCAAAATATATTTACAACATTTTTAATACGTTTTACTGTTTTAAGTTTATTAAATCAGCTGTCCTTGTTAGTTACCTACAACTAGTTGTCCATAATTAGATGTACAGAAATAAATCGATATATATTATCTTGAATCAATCCACGACCCAGTGTATACATGTCTCAGGATAGATCACAACTCAAACTATATATATATTTTTGGAATCAACCTCAACCCTGTCTAGCTAACTCCAACATTACTGCATATAGAGTGTCTATGGTTGTTCCAAATAATATATATAGATGGGTCGATATGATATGTCAAAACATTTGCAGACGTGTCTATGGTATCTCAAGATTACATAATATATTAGAATACATGTATAATACAATATAAGTTAGCTAGGATATGATTAATATAGATTTGTTACCAATTTTCACGTAGCTACAACAAGCAAAAATAACCAATCTTGTTTTACCCATAACTTCTTCGTTTTAAATCCGTTTTGAGTGAATCCAATTGCTATGGTTTCATATTGAACTTAAGTTTATGAATCTATACAGAAAATGTATAAGTTTATAGTCAGAATTACAGGTTACAAGTCATTTTTGTAAAGGTAGTCATTTCAGTCGAAAGAACGACGTCTAGATGACCATTTTGGAAAACATACTTCCACTTTGAGTTTAACCATGATTTTTGGATATAGTTTCATGTTCATAAGAAAAATTATTTTCCCAGAAGAACAACTTTTAAATCAAAATTTATCATAGTTTTTAATTAACTAACCCAAAACAGCCCGCGGTGTTACTACAAAGGCGTATATCCGGTTTTACGGTGTTTTTCGTGTTTTTCGGTTTTAAATCATTAAGTTAGCATATCATATAGATATAGAAAATGTGTTTAATTGATTTTAAAAGTAAAGTTAGAAGGATTAACTTTTGTTTGCGAACAAGTTTAGAATTAACTAAACTATGTTCTAGTGATTTCAAGTTTAAACCTTCGAATAAGGTAGTTTTATATATATGAATCGAATGATGTTATGAACATCATTACTACCTCAGGTTTTGTGGATAAACCTACTGGAAATGAGAAAAATAGATCTAGCTTCAAAGGATCCTTGGATGGCTTGAACGTTCTTGAAGCAGAATCATGACACGAAAACAAGTTCAAGTAAGATTTCCACTTGAAATAAGATTGTTATAGTTATAGAAATTGAATCAAAGTTTAAATATGAGTATTACCTTGTATTAGAAAGATATATTACTGTAAATAAGAAAGATTTCTTGAAGTTGGATGATCACTTTACAAGATTGGAAGTAAGCTAGCAAACTTGGAAGTATTCTTGATTTTATGAAACTAGAACTTATAGAATTTATGAAGAACACTTAGAACTTGAAGATAGAACTTGAGAGAGATCACTTAGATGAAGAAAATTGAAGAATGAAAGTGTTTGTAGGTGTTTTTGGTCATTGGTATATGGATTAGATATAAATGATGTGTAATTTTGTTTTCATGTAAATAAGTCATGAATGATTACTCATATTTTTGTAATTTTATGAGATATTTTATGCTAGTTGCCAAATGATGTTTCTCACATGTGTTAGGTGACTCACATGGGCTGCTAAGAGCTGATCATTGGAGTGTATATACCAATAGTACATACATCTAAAAGTTGTGTATTGTACGAGTACGAATACGGGTGCATACGAGTAGAATTGTTGATAAAACTGAACGAGGATGTAATTGTAAGCATTTTTGTTAAGTAGAAGTATTTTGATAAGTGTCTTGAAGTCTTTCAAAAGTGTATGAATACATATTAAAATACTACATGTATATACATTTTAACTGAGTCGTTAAGTCATCGTTAGTCGTTACATGTAAATGTTGATTTGAAACCTTTAAGTTAACGATCTTGTTAAATGTTGTTAACCCAATGTTTATTATATCTAATGAGATGTTAAATTATTATATTATCATGATATTAATATATCTTAATATGATATATATACATTTAAATGTCGTTACAACGATAATCGTTACATATATGTCTCGTTTCGAAATCCTTAAGTTAGTAGTCTTGTTTTTACATATGTAGTTCAGTGTTAATATACATAATGACATGTTTACTTATCATTTATCATGATTAAACATAGTGTAACAATATCTTAATATGATTCATATGTAATTAGTAAGACGTTGTTATAACAATAATCGTTATATATATCGTTTCGAGTTTCTTAATTCAATAAACACAATTTTATATATATAACTCATTGTTAAAATACCTAATGAGATACCTACTTATCATAATATCATGTTAACTATATATATAATCATATATATGTCATCATATAGTTTTTACAAGTTTTAACGTTCGTGAATCACCGGTCAACTTGGGTGGTCAATTGTCTATATGAAACCTATTTCAATTAATCAAGTCTTAACAAGTTTGATTGCTTAACATGTTGGAAACAATTAATCATGTAAATATCAATTTCATTTAATATATATAAACATGGAAAAGTTCGGGTCACTACATAAAGTGTCAACCAAAATGGTAGAGTGAACAACATAGGTTTACTAATCATAATAAGTTTTTAGACCACAAGATTTAATTCAAAATATCAAAATATCAATATGCCATGAGTTATAATATCGAACTAAACATTAACCCCTGACACTGTACGGGTATCGGCAATCATTATTATGTACCTCCTTGACAATTACGCCAATGGGTAGAGACATCACTCTCAATAGGCCTACTCACAATAATTAAGCTTGCAAAATTTCAATTCCAGCAATTAACGATATTATGGCGGGGATTTGCATGTAAAAATAAATACATGTTTAACAAATGTCTCACGAATTTGCATATCAAACAGTTTAGGTACTTGTGTCTAAATTGTAAATCATTTAAAAGCAAGCATGTGTCTCACCCCACAGATTATAAAACAGTTAAGAAATAGTGAAAGAGGGGCTATGAAGTTCACCTTAGTAGTAAGTAAGTAATTCCACGTAAGAAGTATGAACGGAGTAAGTGATCGGAGATCTCAACCTAGAGATATAACCTTTGATTAGTTAATGTCTAATAGACATAAATTTTGTTTATTAATATAGCAAACTATATTAACAGTGACAGTTTTCGAGAAAAGTTTCTATTTCTCAAAAGTTTTTATATTTGGAAACTTACTATTTATGGAAAGCTTCCACTTATAGTAAGCTTCTAGTTTAAGAAGTTCGGGTTAAAATTCTTCACAAAGATGTTGTACAATCTCACCCAAACTTCGTTGCTAACATGCAAGTCACTCGAATGATCTATTGTTACCGGGCGCCCATGATTCTTGACCAGAATCTAAGTCATGGCATTCGAAATCCACAAGCGGTTCCCATAATGGTAACAAGGATCACCCTAAGCCACAAGTAGCGGTGATGTTTGTAGTCTTTATACGTTATCTTTTGATTATAACCTTCACATTAAGTTTAAGTCATAATCTAGGTTATTATATTATATTTATTAATGACCTAATATTTATTTAATTCATACTCATAATAAAAGTATTAATAATTATCCTATAATTACTTATTAATAATGTATTACTATAGTTAGTATTATAAAATTTTAATTAGTATATAATAACCAAAGTATTCTATTAATAGTTAAATATAATTACTATATTTATTTATATATTTATTTATTTATAATCCATAATTATCTTATTATCTCTAATTACTTTTAGATTAAGTAAATACCTAAATTATATTAAAATAATATTCCTTATTTATCTATTTATTAAAATAGGTAAGATAATCATATAAAAACTTTAGATAATATTTTATCTTATTTAATATTTATCTATATATTTATTTCCTTGTTTATCTAAGTTTACATCTAATACAAACTTAATTATGGAATAAATAAAAATTCGACTCAAAAATATAATTTTATAATTTTTAAAGCTTCCTAAAAGTTTATCAAACATAGAAAAATTTCATATATATTTTTATTATTATTCTATATTTTTATTACGAATTTATCCCTTTTACAAGACTAATTACTAGGAAATTCATATTTAATTATAAATAATATTCTTAAAATTACAAAAAATATTTTTATAAGTCATAACACTGTTCTAAACAATTTTAAATTAATTATTACTGATTTTTATATTTTAAATAATTTCTATCTCTTTTTATATGTATATAGCGAACGATAATACAATAAATGTAGAAAAATTAGATAAAATGTTATATAAATTAATTTTTCGATTTTAACAATTATTATAAGTTTATTATAACCTGTAAAAAGTATTGTTACTAATTTATAACTTTTAGATTAATTAAATTCTATTTTCGAACATAATTATGTATCGGTACCATAGAAAATAGCAAATAAATACATAATACATCATAAGAATACAGTTTTCGACTTAGATTATCTTTATAACATTAGTAGAACCTGGTAAAATTGTTTTTACGAGTTTTAATAGTTTATAGATATTTTATTCAATTTGTGTACATATATACATATACCGAACACATATACATAAACAGTTTATGTTTTTAATTAGTTAAAAATTATAAAAACCATTTATAAATTCATAAAAATATTTTTTATCAGCTATATAAATCGTAACAGTAATTATTATAATTTATATATATTTTATTTAATTCATATTATATTTATTATAATTATTATTAGTATCGGTTGAAAAATAAAAAGAAAAGAATAAAAAAAATCGAAAAAATATAAAAGAAGAAAAGAGAATACTCACAAAATTATTTAGGGTTTTGAGAGCTCCAAAAGTTGTAAATGAAAAATAATAAGGCTTAAAGGGGGTATTTATAGGATTTAAAAACTTGGTGAGCAAGAAAAATGCCACTTTATTTCCAAAAATAAATACAATTTATTTATTATTATTATTATTATTTTTATTTTGGCCGTCCACTTTTATATATATATTTATTATTTTTTTACAAAATTAATTTAGAACTTTCTAGAATAATTAAACTTAATTTATACATATATTTTTTTAATATTATTATTAGCCGATTTATTAATTATAAAAATATATATCTTTAATATTTTATAAAAATAATTAAATTAATTATTCACATTTTTATTAAATTAAACAACACAAAACTTTTATAATTTATTTATACATTTATATACTTGTTTATTATTTATACGTACTAATTGTATATATAATAAATACTTATACATTTATAATTTTTTATAATAATAATAATACACATTAAGGTTAGGGTTTTATAATATTAATTTAATGTTTAGGGTTAGGGTTTAGTTTATTAAATACGAGTATTAATTATGTCACTTTATTAATTACATAGATAACAACCCTAAATCAAATACTCAAAACACTCAAATGAAACCCTAAGAGTATAATAGTCATTTCAGGAAGGAAAAAGTGAGGGTTGTTACAGTATCCCCCTGTAAATGGAAACTTCGTCCCGAAGTTTTAGGTAGACTTCTCGGATGTATCAGCAGTTGAGAAAAGATGGGGATGTTTTCGTCTCATTTGGTCTTCACGTTCCCAGGTATACTCGGGGCCTCAACGTGAATTTCAAAGGATCTTAACAATAGAAATAGTGCTCTGTTTCAAGCCTTTAGCCGTGAAGTATTGCCGCAGCCAATCCTAAAAAGAATAGTTGATGAGCGCAAGGAGCATGTTTCGTTCTTATGCAGAGGATAAGAGGAGCTGTGATCTCTTAATGAGAAAGATGTTCTCGCACCTACGGCGAGTTGATCTATCACTCAATTATGATTTTAAGTGCGGACGAACAGAAATATGAATCATTGGCTACAAAGAATAGTCACACCGGGTGAGGAAATATCCGAGAAATGTTTTCTTGTGCCAAAAAGATATTAAATCATAGAATTGAAGTTTTACGAGGTTGCTGTGGTTTAGCCGTGAGATATCATAAGTAATATCTTCTCAACGGTCAACCTTACGAGGGAAAAGTTACAGAGAACATAGAGTTTTGAATGATGAACTCAATGGTAAGTTTCGAAGGGCAAGAGGAATTGTGATTACTACATGGTGTAGAATAATACGAAAATTTTTATATAAACAAGTAATGAAAATTTTATAGAAGTTCGAGTCATTTAAGGTGACAATGTAGAAAGGAACGAAGTTCTTAGTAAAACTAGAGTTATGTACACATGTACTATTTTAAGTAAAATATCTTTTGAATAAAAGAATTGATTTGAATAAGTGAGAGTATAATTTTATATGTACTAGTCAAAATAAATAAAGGTTAATTTTATTTACTTTATTATAAATATATACAATTTATAAAATTTGCACGAATGGCAGTAAATCGAGTGAAGCACCTTGAAAATTCTGGGTGATATTTGAGCAAAAATGTTACGAGGTAATGATAACTATTGAATTTTAGTGCGGTTGATGACTAATATAAGTTCTGAGAATTCAAAATGTTCATGTGTGAAGCTATTGCTGTCAAGTGAGATATGCTGTGATTATTATCGGGATAGTGTCACACCCCCAAATAGGGCCTGGGGTATTTGTGACTAATTATATCAAATCACAGTTGTATAAACGAGAACGACTCTAAATGAGACGTTTTATTGAGTTTTGCAGCCGAAGATAAATAGATTACATTGTATTTAGAGCATTAAATGTTCTTAATTGATATGATATATAATGAAGACTCCAAGCATAGCAAGCAATCATCTTCAAAGCAGCAGATATACAGCGGAAGCAATATTTAAGTACCTGAGAATAAACATGCTTTAAAAAGTCAACACGAGGTTGAGTGAGTTCATATGTTTGTCATAAATAATGATTTCAGTAATAGATCACAAGATTTAATAAAAGACGATATATCATGTATATCAAAAGTATGCCATGAGCGTATAATATCAAAACTAAATGATTTTACCCCGAGACAATACATATGTAATTGTCGAGATCATTATTATACCACCAATTGACCTGAGGTCAATAGTGCGGGACGTTACTTCCAATAGCGCTATCTATAATAATTCTGTTTGCCACTTTAGTTCATCTAGCAATTAATGATATTAAAAAGCAGGGATTTGCATGTTTCATATGAACACAATAACATGTTACATATTAACACAATAAAAGTACTCATGTTGGTCGCATAATAGTTTGCACTTGTGTCTATCATTTATAAAAATAGTTCATGTATTCTCAGCCCAAAAATATAGATAAAAAGGGAGCTATGAAAACTCACGATACGATACGATAGTTTGTAGTAAATATGCATATGTTGGCACTGCACAAGTGCAGAGTTGTCCTCGGATTCACGAACCTATATCAAGTTTATATATTAAAATCTATAATTGTAATTGAGCACGTTTATATGTAGTATTACTAATAATATGCTTGTTATATTATATGTTATTTTAAAATAGTGAGTTAAATATATTTATAGGATATATTTTAAATTAATAAGCAATGTTTATTATAAAAATATAAACATAGTTATATTATAAGTTTTAAACTAGTATTTATTTGATAAAATAATATTAATAGTTATAAATAAAAATTGTATCTTTTTATGATAATAATAATAATAACTTAAATGAAATTTTAATAAGGATTATAACTTTAATTAAAATGATACTTTTAAGATGATGATAATAGTAATAATAATGCTAGTAGTAAATATGATAATAATAATAGTAATAATAATACAGTTTTAATAATAATAAAATATTATATGTTAATAATAATAATAATAATAATAATAATAATAATAATAATAATAATAATAATAATAATAATAATAATAATACTAAATGATACTAATACTTTGTAATAATAATGCTAATAATAATATTACTACTTAATAATAACAATAATAATAACAATAATAATAATAATAATAATAATAATAATAATAATAATAATAATAATAATAATAATAATAATAATAATAATAATAATAATAATAATAATAATAATAATAATAATAATAATAATAATAATAATAATAATAATAATGAGAAGGAAACTACCTTATATAGCTTTTTCTAAAAAAATTGCCCAAGACGGGACTCGAACCCGTGACCTCTCGCTCACACGAAACACACCCAAACCATTGATCTATCTCTGTTTTTCTATTGTTAATCTATCCTTATTTACCTATAAACTCGTATTACTTTTATGTTTCCTTCTTCATCTTAATAACCAATCAACTTGTAATCCAAAAATCATAACAATCATCATCATTTGATTTAGCATTGAACTTGAAATAGAACCCAATTATAATTGTATTTTTAATTTATCAGATATAAAACAAAACAACATAAAAATAAAAAAAATAGAAGTATCTGTTCGTAAAAAAATAAACTTCAAATTGATTTTCGAATTTGAGAAGGTTTCAGACAACGATTTCAACACGAAATAGATTGCAAATCACACTTATAAACTTTTAAAATCCTTAATTTAACCTGAAACCTCAAACAGAAATCGAATTTCTCTATGAACACTAGGTTGACTTTTTAAAAAAATTAAGTTTGACTTGTAAATTCGAACACGATAAAAGGAATTGGAACTTGAGATTTTTCAGATCATTTGAGTAACATGTTCCTAACAAGACTGCATTAATGGATTTTTAAATGGGTTTCGATTTTGAAGTTTTGAATATATGAACAAGAACAGAGACCAGCGACTTTTATTTTTCTGTTTTTATTTTGTTTTCCATTTCCAATTTGCAGTGTCTCTTATATAGGACGCATTTTGATTGATTTATGTGATAATTTAAAACTGGTGATTAGTGTCGACATAGATCACAATCAAGCAATGGATAATTAAAAATTTAAAAGCAATCACGATTGCATTAAGAAATAAAAGCAGATAAATAAAATAAATAAATAAATGAGAGCAGATATGGATCATGATAAAAAAATAAAAATAAAAGATAGTGTTCTTAATTAGGTATCTGTCACTTTTTTTTAATTAATATTAATAATTAATAATTATATTAATAATAATACAAATTAATAATAATTATAATACAAATTAATAATAATTATATTAATAATAATAATACTTTTAATATTATTAATAATGATAATTAATAATAATAATAATAATAAGTATAACAATAATAATAATAAGATTAGTAATAATAATACTAGTAATGATAATACTAATAATAATAATTTAAATCATATAATAAATGATAATAATAATAATATTAAATGACAATACTGATAATGATAATTGCAAATGATAATAATTAATGATAATAATAATAAATTGTCTTAGTTTCATAGTAATAAGGATAATGATAAGTATCAATAATAATATCAATAATAGTATTAATAATAATATTATTATTATTAATAATAAGTTGTATTAATAATGATGATGTTAATAATATATTAGTAATTATATTAATGATATTAATAATAATATTAATAATACTGATAATAATAATGATTGTAAATGATATAAAATAATAAATGATAATTTTGTTTTAAACAATATTAATAATAATACTAATACATAATTATTTTTAAATAATTGTTCGTGAATCGTTGGAATTACATAAAAGTTAGGTTTAAATTTTGTCGGAAATTTTCGGGTTGTTATAGATAGTATGAATTTCCCTAATGAATAAGGGTGATGTAAGGACATGGTGTCACTTGCCTATTATTAGAACATTAATATATAATCATTTAATGATACATCTAACATGCTTTTAACACTGAGGCTAAATCATAAGATTTTTAGGAAAATGGTTAACGGTTCAAAGGTCGTGACTTATTGTTTAGGTACAACAAATTACGCGATGTTTGACCATAAGTAACGTAATGATAATCATATCAATGCTACCTTTGATCATATGGAGCGTGTGATGGATCACATGTTTTTCAATATTGTGAGAGAAATATATATATACACTACGCCCTTTACTGGCCCGAAATGTGGATACGCTAGAGTATGATGGGATTCTTTTGATTTATGTGGTAATCAAAAGATACCCGTTGGAAAGTTCTACCATGGTAAGCAGCGTCTTTAGTCGAAGGGTCATGATCAGGTGATGGTGGTGGTGTATTAGGAGTATATAATGGTGTAGTAGGTGAATGCTTAGGTGAATGTGGTGTTTATAAGAATCGACGCTTGAAAATTCAAATTAAATCCTTACGAGTGATTGTCAATAATCTTCGACGGGTTTTCTAATGGGTTAATGAAAATCTACACCAGAAGCGTAAATGCAGATAATAGGAGGCATGCTACGAAGAAATTTTGGGGTGTCACTTCAGGTCACTTAAGAATATGCATCCTTCCTTCCAGCAAGGCACTTGAATATTAAGCGTTAAAGATAAAGAGATAGGTTGTTTAAGAAAGAAATATTGCAAAGTTTTATAACCTTAATGGTATAGGAGGGATTGTTAATCTACTCACGGGTATGAGATAGATAGTTCGGTTAAAATGAGCTCTTTATATATCTGCAAATCGGATGATGATTACCCTTCATGTAATAACATTGAGATGAATGGGTTGGAAATTTTTTCTTTGATTCATTTTCTATTCCATATGTCATGATATTGGAATTTCTATATGAGTTACCGTAATATAATCACGTTGGCCAAGTGTCATTATATTTCACTAATTCATATTTCCACTTCAATATCACTCCATAAGGTCAGGATACATGATCAAACTTAGATAGTTGACGTTGGAATGTTAAGTCATGAGTGACATCCCTTCGCGTGAGTCAAAGAAAACTTTGAATCACAATGGCGAAGTTAGGTCATAAGATATGTATGGATATGATAACAATCACATACTAACCGATCCTTTAGAGTCGGGATCAGGCAATATGATAGGGTTTTGGCTTGATATCGTTAGGAAAGGATACAAAATATCCATAGAGGTAAAAGTAGGAGGTAAGATGAAATGGAAGTATAAAGATTAAGGAAAAATGCTTAAAACTAAGGCAGGAAAGGTTATAGTCCTAAAGATTGTTAAGGCACCCTAGCTAACACATAAGGCGCACATAAAATGCAATTCTGGTTCTCTATAACAACCTTGGCTCTCCTAAATTACATAATGAGATATGTATGGTGGCGTTCTATTGTTGGAATAAAAGTAAGTTATGGCCCTTATTCTAAGAGTCAGACGTGTAAGTATAGTTCCTATAGCAAAGTGTTTTCTAAAGATTTGAATGGTATACAAATTCTAGGCATAACAAATATAAGTGAACTTAATGCACATAATCTAGAACGTAATGCAAATAATCAATGCAAATGAACAACTCGATTATAGACTAGACTCACTAATGCATCCTAACTATTCATGTTAGTCACACTAATGTAACCTAGTTCCCTATAACCAGAGCTCTGATACCAACTGTAACACCCTGCCAAAATCGCCATTGACGCGGATGTTAACTCTGGTCCCAGTGCTTGGTTTGACTTCTAAGTAACAGCGTAGTTCTACAGCAGAAGCAAAATATCTAAGTACCTGAGACAAAACATGCTTAAAGTGTCAACCAAAATGGTTGAGTGAACAACATGTAGTGACCCAAACTTTTCCATGATTATATATTAAATAAAAACTATATTTGCATGATTAAATGTTTCCAACATGTTAAGCAATCAAACTTGTTAAGACTTGATTAATTGAAATAGGTTTCATGTAGACAATTGACCACTCAAGTTGACTGGCGATTCACGAACGTTAAAACTTGTAAAAACTATATAATGATATATATATATATATATATATATATATATATATATATATATGGATTTATATATATAGTTAACATGATATTATGATAAGTAAGTATCTCACTAGGTATATTAACAATGAGTTATATACATAAAAATGAGACTACTAAGTTAAGAAACTCGAAACGATATATATAACGATTATCGTTATAACAACGTCTTACTAAATACATATGTATCATATTAAGATATTGTTACACTATATTTAACATGATAAAATGATAATTATATATGTAATTAAGTATGTTAACAATGAACTACATATGTAAAACAAGACTACTAACTTAAGAATTTCGAAACGAGACATATATGTAACGATTATCGTTGTAACGACATTTTAATGTATATATATCATATTAAGATATATTCATACATCATAATATCATGATATTGTAATAATTTAACATCTCATTAGATATAATAAACATTGGGTTAACAACATTAAATGAGATCGTTAACTTAAAGGTTTCAAAACAACACTTACATGTAACGACTAACGATGACTTAACGACTCCGTTAAAATGTATATACATGTAGTATATTAAGATGTATTAGTACACTTTTGAAAGACTTCAATACATATATCAAAGTACTTCTACTTAACAAAAATGCTTACAATTACATTCTCATTCATTTTCATCAACAAATTTTACTCGTATGCACTCGTATTCGTACTCGTACAATACACAGCTCTTATATGTACATACTATTGGTATATACACTTCAATTATTAGCTCTTAGTAGCCCTTAGTGAGTCATCAAATATGTGAGAACCATTATTTGGCAACTAGCATGAAATATCTCACAAAATTACAAACTTTTGGAGCCTATTTGGACACCCCATATTCACATGAATCTAGCACACCACAAACACACTTTCATTTCAACTTTCATGCATCAAATTAATCTCTATCTTGTTCTATCATATTGTTCTAAGTGTTCTTTATCATTTCCTTCATAATCTACATCAATCTAGCTCATAAATCCTAACCTATATCAACTTATAAAACAACTACTCAAGAAAACTTCAAGAACACTTTCAAGTTTGCAAGTCTACTTCCAAGCTTTCTAATCCATTCCAAGTAATCATCCAAGATCAAGAAACCTTTGTTAATTACATTAGGTTATCTTTCTTATTCAAGGTAATACTCATATTCAAACTTCGATTAAATTTCTATAACTATAAACTATCTTAATTCGAGTAAAAAATCTTACTTGAACTTGTTTTCGTGTCATGATTCTACTTCAAGAACTTTCAAGCCATCCAAGATCCTTTGAAGCTAGATCATTTCTTGTCACTTCTAGTAGGTTTACCTAGTATAATTGAGGTATTAATGATGTTCATAACATCATTCGATTCATATATATATATAACTATCTTATTCGAAGATTTAAACTTGTAATCACTAGAACATAGTTTAGTTAATTCTAAACTTGTTCGCAAACAAAGTTAATCCTTCTAACATAAATTTTAAAATCAACTAAACACATGTTCTATATCTATATGATATGCTAACTTAATGATTTAAAACCTGGAAACACGAAGAACACCGTAAAACCGGACATATGCCGTCATAGTAAAACCGCGGGCTGTTTTGGGTTAGATAATTAAAAACTATGATAAACTTTGATTTAAAAGTTGTTCTTCTGGGAAAATGATTTTTCTTATGAACATGAAACTATATCCAAAAATTATGGTTAAACTCAAAGTGGAAGTATGTTTTTCAAAATGGTCATCTAGACGTCGTTCTTTCGACTGAAATGACTACCTCTTACAAAAATGACTTGTAACTTATATTTTCGACTATAAACTTATACTTTTTCTTTTTAGATTCATAAATTTCAGTTCAATATGAAACCATATCAATTTGATGGGTAAAACAAAATTGGTTAAAAATGGTTAATTTGACTACGGGATGAATTTACAAAAACCTATACTAACCGTAACTTAACTAACTTATATTGTATTATACATGTAGCCTAACATATATTATGTAACCTTGATAGACCATAGGCACGTATACAATATTTTGACAGATCATATCGACGTCATCTATATATATTATTTGGAACAACCACAGACACTCTATATGCGGTAATGTTCGAGTTAGCTATACAGGGTTGAGGTTGATTCCAAAATAATATATATACTTTGGTTGTGATCAAGTCTGAGACTTGTATACACTGGGTCGTGGATTGATTCGAGATAATATATTGATTTATTTCTGTACCACTAACTGTGGACAACTAATTGTGGACTAATAACGTGGACTGTTAACTTAACAAAATTAAATCGTTAAAACATAATAAAATATTTTGTGAATATATTTCGATCATACTTTGATATATGTGTATATATTGTTATAGGTTTGTGAATCGACTCGTAGCCAAGTTTTATTTTCCGAAGAAGTGAAAATCTGTGAAAGTGAGTTATAGTCCCACTTTCAAAATCTAATATTTTTGGGATGAGAATACATGCAATTTTTTTTAAATGTTTTACAAAATAGACACAAGTACGTGAAACTACATTCTTTGGTTGAATTATTAAACCGAATATGCCCCTTTTAGTCTGGTAATCTAAGAATTAGGGAACAGACACCCTAATTGACGCGAATCCTAAAGATAGATCTATTGGGCTCAACAAACCCCATCCATATTGCGGATGCTTTAGTACTTTGAAATTATCATGTCCGATGGATGTCCCAGAATTATGGGGATATTCTATATGCATCTTGTTAATTTCGGTTACCAGGTGTTCACCATATGAATGATTTTTATCTCTATGCAGTTTGCAAAATGTCTGATATGAGATGTGTATTTATGAGAAATGAAAAGGAAATCTTGTGGTCTATTATTACGATTGATAAATATATAGGTTAAACCTATAACTCACCAACATTTTTTGTTGACGTTTTAAGCATGTTTATTCTCAGGTAAATGTTAAGAGCTTCCGCTGTTGCATACTAAACTAAGGACAAGATTTGGAGTCCATGTTTGTTTAATATTGTTTAAAAACTGTATTCGAGAGTTTACTTTGTTGTAACATATTAATTATTGTAAACTATTATGTAATGGTCGTGTGTAAGCGTGATATTTTAGATTATCATTACTTGATAATCTACGTTATAATTATTAAACCTTTATTGATAGAATAAAGGTTATGGTTTGTTTTAAAAACGAATGTAGTCTTTAAAAAACGTCTCATATAGAGGTCAAAACCTCGCAACGAAACCAATAAATATGAAACGTTTATAATCGATATGAACGGGACATTTCAGTTGGTATCAGAGCATTGGTCTTAGAGAACCAGAAATTGCATTAGTGTGTCTTACCGAGTTGTTAAGATGCATTAGTGAGTCTGGACTTCGACAGTGTTTTCTTTAAAAACGATTGCGTAACACTTTTTGTTGGAAACTTCATATTGTTAACATGTAAATATTATGTGATATATTAATCTCTTAACGTCTTTGATATTGTGTGATAGATGTCTACCTCTAGTACAAATCCCATCGACTCACCTAATAATAATGAAGAGTCGGATATATATTGGAAAGATTCACAAATTCCCGAAGAGGAACCGGAAGAAGAATAACCGAAAGAAGAGGAACCGAAAGAAGAGGAACCGGAAGAAGAGGAACCGGAAGAAGAAGAGGTTCCGGAGGAGGAAATATTAGGAACCACAGAAAATCAGATAAATAAAAGAAAATCCTCAACCAATGGACCAAAGTTAAAAATGGTCAATGGTGTTTCCGCCGAGGAAGCAAAATATTGGGAAAATTACCAATTTTCTGATGAATCGGATCCCGATGAGGATTCTGATGATGTTATAGAAATTACCCCGACCCAATTTGAAAAAGCAAAAGAAAACAATAAGGGAAAAGACATCAAAATAGAGAAACCTAATTCCAACCCCGATGAACTTTATGTTAACATGAAATATCCAGATGGGAAATACCGTCAACACTCGTATTTTTTAAGTTTTAACTATAACCCAGGAACATCTAAGCCACCAGGTTTTTCTAAACCATTTGTGAAAACAACGGCTCGTTTTAAGGGAGCACCATATATCCCTAGGAAATTAGCGAAATGAACCAAGTCCGAAGAGGAAGAAACAAGTGAGTCGGAATGAAGATTAGTAATCATGATGTGTAATATATGTATTGAAGTGTGCTTGTACTTTTATTTTATATGTAAAAATTGCTTGTATTGTTTGTTAATTATCTTTTACGAATCTAATCCTCGTCTATTTTACAGTATAAAAACACACAATGGACGTTAAGGATAGACAACCGAATATTTTAGAAGACCTACCCGAGGACATGATTGATGAAATCTGTAACATCCCGCCTTTTTCCGTTTACTTTTCCGTTTAACTATTTAAAGTCCGTTATATGATTATGACATCCCTCATTAATACGCATTTTAAAATATCTCGTCTAGGTAATTCACGCACCCGCAACCGAACTAGAGGGACCATTGTTGCCAAGAGAGCAAAGAGGTGACTAGGTCAACTAGTCAACCCTTCACTCTCATCCATTCATTTATTCCTTTTCTTTTTCCATTTTCTCTAATACTTTCACCAAATCTCTCAAACACCACTTCAAGGATTCATCATCTAAATCAAATCGAGCAAGCATCCATCTAAACAAATTGCATATTTGGAATCCTCTCATCTTCCTCTTCGATTCCATACCGATTTCATCAAGTTTGGGTAACTTTCTAAAATCACTAGATTTTGTGTTCTTGATGTTTTTAACTTATAAAGTTGTTAATTAGTGTCTATGGCTCAAGTCTAACATGATTATATGATTTTTACGCTCGATTTCGTTATTTGAAGTAACTAGCTTAAATATGAACTTTGGTGTGTTTGATTTGGTAATTTGGTTGCTTAAATGTTGTTGTTACGGTAAAGTGCAAGTATTAAATGTGTTACTAGTAGCACTAGCTTCAATTTGATGTGTAGGTTGTTTTAGAAAACTTCATAAACTTGATTATTGGTTTTGGTGGATTTGGGTTAGGGTTTGATGAACTTGAAATGAACTTTTGATGCTTTGAATGACATGAAATGTTATTTGTAAGTGTTAGGTTGTATTGTATATCATTCATGTAAATTGGTTGTCGAATCATCGAATTTCATTTATGAACTTGAGTGCATTTAATGAGGAGCTTTGAATGTGGTTTTGGTTGTTGTAAAAGTAAATGTGATGGATGAAATGTGTTTAGTTGTTTTCCTTGTCAAAATACCTTTCCGATGATATAAGATACATGCTTTGGTTGTTTGCGGGTCATAAATGGTGATTGTTTGAAGTTAGGTTCGTGCACAAAACTTAAAAACTGCCAGTTTTCTCTGCACAGGTAATGGCGCGGCGCGCCAAAGTGGTCTGTCCAACTTTGTCGATTTTCGAATAATGTTTGCTATGCTACGCACCTCCGATTCACATGTAACTTGTTCTAACATGCTCATATATGATTAAAAACCTCAGAAAAATAGTTCGGAACCCGACCCGAATGTGTTGACTTTTTCGTTGACTTTGACCGACCAAAGTTTGACTTTTTGTCAAACTTAACCAAATGATTATGCAACCTTCCTAACTTGTTTCTATACTTGTATGTTGCATGAAACTTGACAATTTGATTTCACATGCTACATAA